>NC_136492.1:25262701-25415201 GCF_053919585.1 Euprymna scolopes | reverse complement strand
TGTCCGAGGGTTGAGGGACGCCTCTCGTAAACTTCGAGTTGCACGCGACCTTCAACGCCTTGGTGTGGATGTATGTTGTCTACAGGAGACTCACTTTATTCCAAGTGACTATCAGGATGTGCTCCTTAGAGACTTTCAGCTCTACTCAGCACATTATGATACCCACGCAAGGGGGGTTACCTGGTCGCGGTCCTGAATCCCGAGTTAGATCGTGGGGTTAATACCACAAGGGATACTAACCAGAACCGGGATGCTAAAGCATTTTGAGACTTTGTCGACAAGTTTGATCTGGTCGATAAATTTCGGAACAGAAAACCTGGGGATTTAGCATGGACTTGGACAGGTAGACGCGGCTCCGATCCGGTACAACTTTCGAGTTACATCGATCGGTTCTTAGTTAGGAGAGTCGACTTAGGGCTTTTAGACTGTCCAAGTTTTCATAGTATAGTTTATTCGGACCATAGGCTTGTCCGGGTTCGAGTAAACTTAGATAGTGTTAAACCTAGGATGGCTAGTTACTGGAAGTTCAACACGTCGTTGTTCGATGTGAAGGACTTCCGGGAACAGCTTCTACTAACAATACAGAGGGAATTGACGGGGGCTATCATCGGGAATAAGTGGTGGGGCAACCTTAAAAAAGTCATTAGGTCCTTCACTGCTGATTTTAGTCGCCGGCTCAACCGTAGTTCTAGAGCAGCGAAAGCGGCGCTAGAAGATAGATTAGAAAGCGCGGTGGAGGAGGGGGATAGTGCTAGCTATACTATAGTTAAAGCTGAACTGGACTCCTTGGATAACAGGGAGGACCAGGGATTATTAGTTAGGGCTAGATTAAAAAGAGCGCCAAACGAGGCAACAAACATGGCCGCGTCACTGCGTGCGGAGGAGTTTCGACGCTCTGCAGATCGACACATCGCCAGTGTCACATCGCCGGACGGACGAACCGTAACGTCAAACAACGGAATCTTGGAGGGTTTTCGGACTCATTTTCAAGAACTTTTTACCAAGGAGCCCGGTCTGACTATTGAACAGTTTGACGCCTATTTAGCCGATTTTTCTCGCCTGGAGGCGACCGAAGCAGCTAGGTGTGAAGGTAGCATAAAAGAGGAAGAAGTCATTGAGGCCTTGAAACAGGTCGGGCTAGACAGGACCCCTGGGATAGATGGTCTGCCCTACGAGGTGTATTTGAGGCTGTCGCCCATTTTTATTCCTTTGCTGACCGTACTTTTTAACTCCTGGTTTAGGAACGGGTGCATACCTCAGTACTTTACCAGGGGGATCATTAAATTGTTACGAAAAAATAAAAATGGAGGGGATGGGATAGGTAATTTCCGGCCCTTAACGATGTTAAATACAGAGTTAAAGATTTTGGCCAAGATCTTAGCAAATCGTCTGCAGATTGTCTTACACCGTCTAATAAGCCCTGAACAGACTTGTTCTGTTAAGGGCCAGACGATTCAAGATAATTTGCACACGATACGCTTGATCGTAGAAAAAGTCGACACAGAAGCCGCGCTGATTAATTTAGGTCAGTCCAAAGCATTCGACAGAGTAGACCATCATTACCTAGAGGCTGTTCTTCGCTCGGCTGGGTTTGGTCCCCAGTTTCGCTCTTGGATTTGCCTTTTGTATGCCAACCCCGTTGCTATGGTAGAAGTGAATGGGGTGAGGTCGAAACCCTTCATGTTAACAAGATCGATCCGTCAAGGTTGTCCGTTATCCCCAATGCTATATGTGCTGGCGCTTGAGCCATATTTGCACCAGCTTCGGGTGAATCCGGTCCTTCGCGGGATTACTTTGCCAGGTGGCTCTACCCCGGTAAAGTACACCGCCTATGCTGATGACGTGACTGTGCTTGTAACGAGCAGTGCCGAGATTAGAGTCGTTGACATAGAAACAAGTCGGTATGCCAAGGTCACAGGGGCCATAATTAACTATTGGCTTACGTATCGGTGCCTGGAGGGGTATGCCCCTTCAGGGACCCTTTGGTTGGGCTGATGGGCCCTGCAAGCTACTCGGCGTCTGGTTTGGCCCCGGCCTCCAGCTGGAGAAAAATTGGTCGGAGGTATTGGAAGCGGTCAAGGTCGCATCTCATTTGTGGGCCTTGAGAAATCTGTCTTTGAAGGGTCGGGCGGAGGTATGCAATTCTCATATCTACCCCCTGATCCTTTACCGTCTATCAGTACTTCCACTCCCGGAGACCACACTAGTTGATCTGGTGCGTGCTCTGTTCGCGTTCTTATGGCGCGGAAAGCAAGCCATGGTTACCCGGGAGGTCTGTTACCTGCATCCGTCTGAAGGCGGTCTGGGTATGCCTAGTGTGGAAATATGTAGACACACTCTTAGGCTGATATACCTGGATCGAATGTGTACACCAAGTGAGGGAAACGGTGTCTTCTGGATAGAAGACACTAAGAAAGCCTTTCAGGCTTTGGAGAGTGTGCATTCGGCTGAGGGGGAGGCACACAGGTTGCCCCGAAACGAGTGCCCTTTCTATCGCGAGTGTCGGCAGGCCTTGAGATTTCTTCTATGGGTTAAAGAAAGCCTCTCTGACACCCAGCTGTTGTCTCACAAGGCGCTATATCGGGCCTTAGTGAGGGGATCCGTTCGAGACGAAAAGATTGAGGAGTTCGGTTTTACGAAGGAGGGGCGCCGCTTAATATGGCCTTGGGCACCTGGGTCGAGCTGCTTCGATAATTACGAGGCATCACTCACCTGGCTGGTAATACGAAATGCCCTCTGGGTCGGCAAAAGACTTTACGCAGCGGGTTTTACGGAGACACCCAATTGTGTCCGATGCGGAGAATGGGAGGAAGACCTTGATCATGCTTTCTTCCACTGCGCCATCGTTCGACCGTTGTGTGAGTTAGTTGAAGGCTTCACGTTTCACATGCTGAGCGAGCGTTTTTTTGTGCTGGAGTCGGTTTCCCCGTGCTGCAACTGGGCACCGACCATGAGGAAAGAAGAACGCTATGTTTTTCTGTGTTTACTAGCAGTTATGAGAGGCGTGATTTGGACGACGCGACAGAAGGAGGTTTACAGAGATGAGACCTTCACTGCTCCCCAGCTTGTCCACATTTTCAAATATCGATTGAAAATGCGAATTAAGCTGGAGAAGGTGAAACTCGCTCCTGTGAATTTCAACGACAGGTGGGTGAAAGTTTCGCGACTGTGTAAAGTGAATGGAGCTAGTCTTGAATTTCTTTTTTGAGTTGCTTAGGTTTTTTAAGGATTTTGGGTAACCTGATCAAACATAGACATGCATCGGACCTCCTAGAGTAGGCTAGTTAGGCATTTTTGTTCGATTTTTAACTTAGCTAGAGTATGCATGCTGTCATCGCCCCAATCGCCTTTTTGGTTTTCCCTGTCCCAGCGTCCCTCGTTTTTTTTTTTTTTTTTTTTTTTTTTTCTTCTCACTTTTGGTTCGATAATCCCCAATCCCGGCCCCTTAGGTGACGGATAAACTGTTTTGCCAGAGATGTAGGCCATTTTTGTTGTGTTTGAATAAAGTTAGTTTTCGTGGGACCTACATCTTTTCGACTGACAAAACTTTTTATCCGCCACAATTAGTAGTGAGGGGGTTCTTTTTACTAACCACTTTTTAACATTGTATATTTTTCATCCGATTTTGTAAATAAGATTTTTATCCCCAACCCCCCACATCATGTATATATATTTGTAACTTTCGGGTTTAAAGTAGGATGTCCACAGAGTGATTCTGGTATTTTGGTGAAAGAGTCTAGTTAAGTTAACGTTATGTTAGTTAGGTCAACATTAACCCCCATCCCCCTTTTTCGGCCTTGTGCCACATTTTTATTTGTATAAATTTATTTTTGTCAAATAAAATAAATATTTACCCCCATTAGTACTCTGATGGGGAAGGTCTCCTAGCGGCTTCGGCTGCAGGGAGACAGGGTAGTAGTACTCGTCAAGGATTCGTCACTTGACACTCAGTCCGACAGGTGAGGGGCCGGGAACTAGCCCAGCACCTGTCGAACTGAGGTACGCCGCCTGGGTAATACCTAGGAGGTCCATCCTCCCAGGCTTTGCCACTGGGCTTTCCGGTGGAGTAAGTTCATTGCTTACTGCCTTAGGCGCCCCTACTGGGGAATGCCGGCGGGGTTACTCAGACAATTTTTACAATTGCAGGAGTGCCCCACTGCTGGATCCCCACTTTCCGGCCTTGTGCCACATTTTGCCGAGGTGGACGGCAAATAAATAACTACCCCCATTAGTAGTCAAAAACATTTTAACATATCTTTTGAGTAAATAAATAGATAAAATGGTAACAAGCACTCATTTAGTTTGAAGTTTTTATATATGTGAATAGATTTTTTTCTATTATGTTTAAAGGTCAGATTTTTATTGATAAAATCAATTACTCATTTGATTTCTTATAATTCAAGTTTGATTTCCCTTTGCCAATTTTTGGTGACTTTTTTACTAAAAAAAAAAAAAAAAATCTATTTAGTACATGTAAAAATAGATTAAAACAAGTAATTTTTCTTTTTTTCTGGAGGCATTCTTCATAATACGATGAAAATTGTTGAATTTTTATTTTCCATCTTTTATTTAAGAATTGAGATTAAAAATATTTACGGAGTTGAAAAATAAACCAGGTTTGAATAGTGTCTTTCAAATTTAAACTATTTCAATTCTCAATTGTTAAAACTTAATTGTAAGCTATGTGTGTAATTGGTTAATGAATATTTTGTAGAAGTGTTTTTTTGTTTGTTTTTTTTCTGTAAATCTTTTGAAAATGTTATCCTGCGATATTATTTTAAAATGGCAGGCCAATGAACATCATGCTCAATTTCGTTGTCAATCTAGATTTAGTTGGAGTACTGATTGGTGTGGGAAATGGTTTGCATAACTTTTGTGGTGCTGGGTATAATGTTCTGTTTTTAGTAGATAGATCCAATTTTGCTGGTTTTAGTCAGTATTTTGTTTTTCATTTTTAATAATGGTGAAATATTTGGGGTTTTCTTTCAACTATTCGGAAATGTTCAGTATCATCTACAAAAATGTATTCAGTTGTGAAGATCCTTTAAAAGATAACATCTTTTGTGTCCTTGTAGGTATAAAAAGTAAATAATCCATTATTTCTTTATGGTTTTATATAAATTTTTTTAGTTTTCTCACAAAAAATGTTAGCTATGCCCCCCCCCCCATTTAGGATATCTTGCTTAATTGCGTTCTTAATGAAAACAACACTAATGCTGTTTTCTGATCATGTAACAGAGTATTTATTTGCTTTCAGTTGTCAAATTTAGCTGTCTATGAAACTGTGCAAACATTACTTTTGATACAGGGATGTCGTAGTAGTAATATACTTAGAAAAAAAAAAAAAAAACTGAATTTATCAGAGTGTCAACTAAAATCGTGTGCCATGGATGGACAACCAAAAATAGCTATCCAATCGTGCAATATTTCTTTTACAACTGATTGCGCAGATATATCTTTAAGAGGGATTACAATTGGCCACCTTGTAAGTCTGTTAATAATTGGCAATAAATATGCATGGCTATTTGCTTTAAGCAGTGGACAAACTGTCTATATGCATGTTTCAGAATCTACAATCTGGTTTAATAAATTGACTACGAGATTTGGTATGCCTGCACATTTTGACATTTTAAACATACTGGAGTGCGTTTTTTTTTTTTTTTTTTTTTTTTAATCTATATTCATATTAAGTCGGACAAAACGATTGCTAATTAATTTATTAGTAGGTCATTGACCTGGATGTGACATTTGCAAAAGATTTTGTCTGGTTGGAGGTCATATGTATGGGCTGGAATAACCTGTACTTGCATCACATATTAAGTATCTTTCTTCCAAAAGGGGCAAGATATGGCTTTAGTTCTACGTCCTTCTTTCCTTTGTCTTTTGCTACATCTCTCCTCTGTTTGTCTACGTTCCAGAATCTATAAAATGTATCGTGAAGCATATTGTCTTTATTCTTAATATAAAAGATGTTCAACATAAATTAGAATATATAGTTCAATTAGGTATCTCTAGGTGTACAGATAAGTGTGAATTTACAATTCAGTTAAGTATCGCTATCAGTGTGTGGTGTGTGTGTGTGTGTGTGTGTGTGTGTGTGTGTGTGTGTGTGCAAGGGATATGTAAGGAGGTTTATACTCCTTGAAAATGGTAAAAATTTGTGCTTCCAGCAAATGCTAAAAATGTCTATGAATAAGTAACTTGCAAATAATTTCCTAGAGAAAAAGCATTGTAGGTTTGTTGTGCATTGTTCATTTTCACCAAGAACAGTGTGTGTGTGGGGGGGGGGTCTATGCTGTTTTGCATCTGGTGCAGAACTGTCAATGTGAGCACTGAATTATTTTTGTATCACAGATGTAAGACAATTTAATGAAATCTGCCATCATTTTTCAGTCATTAAATGCCCTTTTTTCTACTGCAATAATTTTTTTTTTTTTTTATAGAAAAGTGAAAGCTTTGGCACAATCTGAAATAAATCCGCAGTAGAAGTTTATCAGGCTGGTGTATCTTTTGTAGTTGCTATTTATTTGTTAGGTAAGTTGGACTTCTGTATAGAGCTCACAAAGATTGTGCCTCAGGGTTGTTTGGGCTACGTGAAGTCCTCCCCTATTTGTTAGCCTGCAGGATTGCAGGTATTTACTGTTTGCTCCCTGTTGAATGTGAAGTCTGGGAAAGTTTTGCCCAAAGGAACATTGCTATTTTCTCTCATGTTTTGTTATTCTGTACCTGTCATGTCTTTATTACCACATGCAGAGAAGAGACAACCTAAGAATGACAAATCCTGATGCCAATATCGTTACCAAAGCCATGTTAGCAACCACCTCTACAATGGTTAGGAAAGGTGGGGCTTTAGTGAGAAGTGTGGTATAGTTTGTCATGAAAATTGGTTGTATTACTGCCACTTTCTCAGAAAGGGGGAAAAAATGGACATATTCTCTTTTTTGCATTGTACATTTTCACTTTTACAGGGATACAAAGTTTAACCAAAAACTAATCTAATTTATTTTGAACGATGTACTTCATGATCTTATTATAGACTTATTGAATTGAACACTTACTGTTAATGTCATGTTGATGTGATCTAAACAGGAAATGCGATATGTCAACTAGATAAAAGCACCAATTGTTGGATTTTTGCAAGTTATCTTATCTCCAATTTGGTAATATACATTAATCTAACATAAAGCCGAACTTTATATTTATATCAGCCATTTGTTCAGATGCTTCTTCTGTAGAGCTTTGAGACCTGATCGATGAGAGGTACGGATCTTAAAAGGCTGGTAGTGTTTGACCATAACTGCCTCTGATAAATTCTGCGGGTCGGCTGGCATCATTTCGTCCCCAATACCCAAATTGGGATTGGATGCAAGAAAATACCTCTTAACCAAACTCTTTTAAAGAGGAGACTTTGCTGGTTTAGCTATGCTGAATGCTGCAACCCGAGAGAGTTCATCCACAAAGTAATAGTTCTAGAACAACTCTAAAATCAACAAAGTTAGGATGCTAGCTTTTGACGTTGTTACACACCATCAAAACCAGCATTGAACTTAACTCTGCTCTACAGTGTTCGTTGCTGATTCTGAAGTTGGCCCCTCATCATTATCTTAGCTGCTGTGGACCATTGTGTATATAGTCTGCATTCATCCGGAACATTATGTTCTATGAAAAAAGCTGGTTGAACCCCTCCTGTGTGAATGTTGCCTAAATAGCATTTAAGTTAACATGTCAAACTTTGATTCTGACTAGCCAGTTATTGTTGTTATACTATGTAGTCGGTATCATAATAACACACTTTATTATAGTTTATTTAAAAGATTATTTTTTGTGGGGTACAAAATTTATATATTGCAATTATGAGGAGAGACAAGTTTTGATATTCATGATTTAAAAAAAAAAGAAAGCAAAAAAAACAAACAAAGCACAGGGAGGTTGACTGGCCTTGCCCTCACTTTTCTATAGCTGAATCAAGGGATTTATTTTATTCTTATTTTTAAAATCGAGATAAGTCCAGGAGTAAAAATGTTTGAAATAGGTGAAAAATAAAGTGTACTGACAGGTAGAAAAAAAAATTTGAGGAAACGCTATATATCTAAAATAAACCTATGTGTGATCAATGTACAGTTATAGAATCTCCTAGAGTCTAATCACGTTCAAACCTAAGAGACGTTCCTTCTATTTACAAAGAGACGGTCTCTTTAAACAAATGTGCTTTCCAAGATGCGTTCCACGTTTAAAAAGGATGTCGTCTATAGTATCAGACCTGACAGAATGGTTAATTGTAGGTATAGACAATTTCATACCCTCAAAAAAGTTCTAGCAAAAACCTAACAGCCAGCCATAGTTTTCTCCAGAATGTGCTGCTGCTATTGCGCACAGAAATCACTTTTCCACTGCTTCCAACGTAATAGATGTATGGAAACTAAAGCCGCTTTCAGAACTGCCAGCAACCATTGTAAGAAAGTAATAAAGAACGCAAGAGAGTTGTATGCTCAGTCCGTCAAGTCCAAAGTAGCTGAGCAGCGGCTTGGTTCCCACCAGTTTTGGCAAATTGCAAACAGAATCCTGAACAGAAGCGTGTGCTCTATCCCAACTATCATCAATGGACCTGAGTTAATCTCGTCAGCATCAGACAAAGCCAAACTCTTTGCCAAGAACTTTGCAGCCAATTCTACCCTTTGCGACCAAGGCCGCCAACCCCCAATATTTCCTCCTGTATCAGAAAACACACTGTGATATACAAATATCTGTATGTGATGTTGCCAAGCTAATCAAAAACCTTGATTCCAGTAAAGCAACCGGCCCTGACGGTATTCCAATTATAGTACTCAAAAAACTTCAACCAGAACTAACACCCATACTTACAATGCTGTTTAAACGTTGTCTTAAGGAAAATTGCTTCCCATCACCCTGGAAAATCTCAACAGTATGCCCTGTATTTAAGAATTCAGGTGATCGTTCATCCCCCTCTCAGTACAGGCCAATAAGTCTCCTGTGTGTCATGAGTAAGTTGCTGGAATCTGTTAAATAGAGAAGTAATCAACCATCTCAGCAAAAATAACCTTCTTAGTGACACACAATATGGTTTCCATTCTGCTAGATCTACAGCAGATGTGCTTACAGTTATATCTCATAGGATTAGCGAATCTCTCGACAGAGGCAACCTTTTTAGGGCAATTGCTCGACATATCACAGGCCTTTGATAGGGTATGGCATAAAGGTTTACTTCACAAGATCTCCAGCTATGGTATAGCTGGAAATGTCTTAATTATTAAATCATTTCTCTCTGATAGGTTCATAAGAGTAGTAGTTGATGGGCAAAAATCAGAAGCTCACAGTATAAATGCTGGAGTCACTCAGGGGTCCATCCTGGACCCAACTCTTTTCCTGATCTACATTAATGATCTTCCAAATCACATCCTTACATCATTTGTAGACATTTATGCTGACGACACTACCATCTATAGTAGCACATCTAAGACAGTAAACGACCAAGTTCTCTCCGATTCTCTCTCCTCTGATCTTGATCACATTGTACAATGGGGAAAGGAGTGGCTGGTTACTTTTAATGCATCTAAAACCAAGCTTCTATCCTTACATCATCAACGTTCTGATCCCCATCTGGCATCAATTAAAATGAATGGCTCTCGTCTTGGGGAGGCCTCAAGTTTTGACAGGCTTCTGGGCTTGACCTTTACTCCTGATCTTAGATAGAATACGTACATCAAATCTGTTGTCAAGGCCGCTGGAAAAATGGTGGGATCCTTCTATCGATCCAGTAGATATCTCACTGCTGATGCAATTCTCTCTCTATATAAGAGCCAGATACGTCCAAAGATGGAATATTGTTGCCACATATGGGCAAGAGCTGCTAGAAAAGACTTGTCCTGCCTTGATAGGGTTCAAAATAGACTTCGTGGCCTGGTGGGAGATGTCCTTTTCTCTTCGCTGCAACCTCTGTCTCACAGAAGAGATGTTGCGAGTTTGTCTCTGCTTTATTGTTATTTTCACGGAAAGTGTTCAACTGAGCTTCAATCTATGGTCCCCCCTCGTCAAACTTTCACAAGAAACACTAGACTAGCTGAAAACATTATCAATAATTTTCCCCACTCTTTATCTGTACCTAAACCTAAACATAGATTCCATGATCAAAGCTTCTTTCTTAGAACTGCACGCTTGTGGAATTGTCTTCCGTTTTCCTGCTTTCCAGCTGTCTATAATATGGTTGTCTTCAAGTTCAACGTGAACAAGTTTCTGATGAGCCGTTCCACTTAAGTTAACAAATTTACCGAACTTCCATTACTATCGATTACTATATTGTCCTTTTGATTACTCTACACTCTTTAACCCTTATCCTTGAGTGGGCTATCGGCCTTGATAAGTGGTGACGCCTATGTAAAAAAAAAAAAACAAAACAAAAAAAAAACTCCTCGACCTAACATTTGCGGGCAATATGAACTGGAATAAATACATAGAGTACATTGAAACGGCTGCTGCAAAGAAGGTGGGTTCCCTCTATCGAGCTAGAAGACTACTCACACCTGAGAGTATCCTGTGCCTTTACAAGGCCACTATTCGCCCTTGGATGGAGTATTGCTGCCACATCTGGGCTGGTGCATCTACCACTAGCCTTTCTTTCTTAGATAAACCCCCAAAAAAAGAGTTGTCAATCTAATCGGTCCCACTTTATCAACTAAGCTCCAGCCCCTGTCCCATCGCTGCAATGTGGCATCTCTGTGCCTGTTTTACAAATATGTTAATGGAATGTGTTCTGATGAACTCGTTTCACTTGTACCCCCCCTCAACGTTTATATCCCCGAAAACCCGGCTTAGAAATAAGATCTCACCCCTTCACTGTCGATATCCCTAAATGCCAGAAAGCTTTCTATTCTAATAGTTTCTTCTCTCGAACAGCTAGACTTTGGAATTTCCTTCCTGCTGCCTGCTTCCCTGGCTGTACTGATATGCAGAAGTTTAAATGTAACATAAATAAATATCTTGTTAATATTTCCTAGACATGGCCTCAAATAGGAGCCCCTTACGTCCAAGTGGCGATATGCTTTGGAAGGGGTGAATATAAATAAAAAAAAAAAAATTAAGATGGGTTCCCAACTAGAGCAGGCAATCAATCGATTTCATTAAAAAATGGTCGATTTCACTAATTTCGATGGCAATAAAAATATTAGAAGGAATTTTGTTGATCCGTAATCTTTTCTTTGGCAACGTCGAGTATCATTGCTAATATATTCAAATATTTGTTTAATTGTCTTGTAATAGATGTATATATTTTTAGTCTTTACGTTGAAATGTTGTTTTTTTTTTAAATATTTTTATTGAAAATGTAAATAATATTTTGTTTTTATTACAAGATATTTAAAAAAATAATAATTAAAGGCTATTTTTTAAGGTAAACTTTTAAAATATATTTTCAAAAACAAGACGGTCCTGGATATGACCTAAAACTATATCCGAGGGTGAGACCCCAGCTTGCGGGCCTTGGGGAGTGTGGAGCAACCCTTTAATTGCTATTGCTCCCAGGTCCACTCTGACCCGGAGTGGTAGTACCTGTTAGGGTCCCAACTATGAGTTAAAGAGAATCTGACTTTAAAAAAATATATATACTCCATTAAAAACCGTTCCTCAAAATAACTAGATTTGGCATTAAATAACCTGAAAAAGGTTGATATGCCGTAAAACAAAAACAACCAACCAAAAACAAGACGAGGCTTTTTTTATGTAGAGGTTTCAAATTAAACTGAAATTACGTAAATATTAATCAGAGGGGACTTTTTCTCGGTGACTTCCGCAAAACAAAAAGCGGAAGTCCAAAAGAAACAGCCTTATTAAACGTAATGACAACGTGATTTCGAATAGAGTGTCCATGAAGACAGTGAGAGCGGAAGAGAGTGATAGACAGAAACGTAAGAGATATGTGATTATTCGACGAGTTAAATACAAATACTTGCTTATTAAAACAACAAACATGAATTTGATTTTTTTTTTAAATATAACTCGATCTCATGCACACTCTATGATAAAAATATACAGGAAAAAATCCTTCAGGAAACAAACGTTGATTCACCCAGCATTGGTATAATAATATATTCGCCTTTGCCAGAAAGAATGGATGGTTTTCGGCTAGTTGGAAAAGAATAGGGCTCCTTGGAATTTTTGTAATCTCAGTTAATAGTTGGCGAGGATCCGGTGCAAACCTGTTCAATTTTACCATCGACGTTGGAGGGGTTAAATATATACCCGCCCCTGTTGCAGACGTAATGGCGGGGCCGTTTTTGTGAGGCTTAATTGCCCTGAGAAAAAACGAGAAATTTCAAACCCGTCAGAAATCTATATTAAGAGTACATGAAGTCTGATTAAAGGACTCGCTGGTGGGATGCGGAGTAAGGGGGCGTACTGCTCATGGGATAGAACGAAAATCATATATATGTGTGTGTGTGTGTGTGTGTGTGTGTGTGTGTATGTGTGTGTGCGTGTGTGTGTGTACATATATAAACATATACATACATATATACTGCACATATATATAAACATATATATATACATATATATATATATATATATATATATATATATATATATATATAATTTGTATATTCATCGTAATTTATGATATATTCTCTCACGTTCTGAAGGTTATATATATATATATATATATATATATATAGTAAGAGAGAGAGAGAGAAAGACAGAGAGACAAGAAGAAGAAGAAGAAGAAGAAGAGGAAGAAGAAGAAGAAGAAGAAGAAGAAAAAAGGGAATATATATCAAGATGAAAAAAAAAATAGGAAACGTGGAGATATATAGAACGTAAACGAACAAGTTTTGTAAAAGCGGGATATGCGTTAAAAGAGAAAATATTTATGCTTAAAATATGTCAACCCTGCTAAATAACGCCGTCGCATGCGGACAACAAACCTGCTTGCATTAGCATTAGAGGCGAGAAAACATAAAACCGAAATTGTTCGGATTGGCAAACTTGTATAACTCACTTTTTTGTACGACAGTGACGTGCAAGAAACTGAATACTTTCCTTCGGTTTTTATTTATTTACTTCCCCATGAAAGTAAATTAGACTCAAGGTCGTTTTTAATGTGGAGGAAAAGCAGCCCCCCCCCCAAAAAAAAAGGGTGAACTCTGGAGTATCCAAATGAATAGTAATTGTCTCAGTATGATTGACCAAGGACTTTATTTAAGTGTAGCATCAGAACAGATACTACACTGTGATTTCGGCTTGAAGGCCAGGCGAGCACAAATTAATAATAACTGGCAGCGGAGTCCAGCCTTGCCTGGTTTTAAAATACTCTTAAATTAATGCAGATTGCTTATATATATATATATATATATATATATATATATATATATATATATATATATATATATATATATATTTATATATATATATATATATTTATATATATATATATATATGTATATATATATATATATATATATATATATATATATATAAAATATGTATGAATAAAAAATCAATACGAAAAATATATAAATGTTTATATATTTTTTGTATTTATTTCCTGTGTGTTGACGTGTAGGAATACAAAACGTCTTTTGAAAAAAACAAGAATGTTTCCTTCAAAAGCACATAATTTTCGACCGATCCTTCGATCTTCCTCAGTATATATATATATATATATATATATATATATATATATATATATATATATATATATATATATATATATATGGTTAATTCTCTATGGATTATTATATATTATATTGCACCCAATATATGGTAGTTATTTCAAAAATAAAATAATAATAATAATAATAATAATAATAATAATAATAATAATAATAATAATAATAATAATAACTTGAGTGCCATCAGCTACAATCGAAACTGAAACTAAAACTAATAAAGACTTCCTGGTAAAATTATTTATTACAATATTGAAGCAAGCAAGCCTACACAGAGTCATTCACAGAAAGACTGTTTCGCTGTATCACAGCTCTTCAGTGTGGCTAGACCAGCACCTATCCCAAGTGCAAGACCGAACCAACAACCATCGAATTGATAGTCAGTAGCTCTAACCAAAAACCTCAGGGTCAAGCTCAAGGTGTAGTATATGTTCTTCAGATGCTGCACTTCAATTTCTTGTTCTCTGTCAGTGGAGCAGAAATCCTTCACGACTGAGACAATTTTTTTATTTTTGTTCCTTTTCTCCACATTAAAAAACGACCCTGGTGTCTAACTCTGTCCCGTGGGGAGGCATTGTAAATAGGAACAACCTCAGGACTAGCGTTGTCGGCAAT
The DNA here is from genome assembly GCF_053919585.1 of Euprymna scolopes. Classification (NCBI taxonomy): domain Eukaryota; kingdom Metazoa; phylum Mollusca; class Cephalopoda; order Sepiida; family Sepiolidae; genus Euprymna; species Euprymna scolopes. The sequence continues at coordinate 25,400,913 of NC_136492.1, read as the reverse complement.
GATATCTAAGAATATTTTATACAAAAACTGACTTCCACTCTCACAGTGATCTGTTTGTTTTTATTTATAACTAGCCTGGGTGACTGGTGTTGCGTAGATGGTTATAGGTCTGTCTTGAGCAAAAAAAAAAAAAAAAAAAAAAAAAAAAGTGGTGGTAGGGTGGCAGGCTTGAACCCGTGGCACGAAAGCGGAAAAGAAAGTAAAAGAAAATCTGGCGTCTGACCGCTACTCCACGACGCGACCGGAAATCTAAAGAGTTCAAATTGAACGTAGTCAAGATGACTTGCAGAAATGGCGTTGCTTTTTAAGCTCCCACGAAAGCAAATAAGACACAAGGTCGTTTATAATATGGGGAAGGGGGAAACCAGCTCTTGGGAGTATTAAAAAAACAGTAATTGTCTCAGTATGAAGGGTTCCCCCTACATTGACCAAGGACCAATTACAAAAAGATACTACGCGACCCGAAGGCCAGGCGGTTGCGTTCCACTAAGTTTCATTTTATTTATACGAAAACGACGAATGCGAGATATTACGACAATTAGAGACAATGTCCGTTTGCGAATGCGAAATATGCAAAAAGCCTTTCGTGGACATACGCTAACGCTCGCGCCCATTTTGCCTTTTATGTATTAGAAGAGCTTTGCGTTAAGCTAAAGTAGTAGCAGACGATGCCATTACCAATTATAAGGCTATACTATTGTTTTAAGTTAGAAAAAATCATTTATCTTATCGAAGAAAATAAATTAAAAAATAAAGCCAATATTTCTACATTGAAAAGAATTATGTGATTGAAAATATAAGAAATCATTCTCGAAACCAAATTCGATCCTAAAAGATTTTTTCAATAAATAAAAACAATAAAAATCATATATTTCGGTTGATTTCAAATTTCTTCAGTCAGTTATAACTAGGGCTATGACAAGAGAATATTCTTTTCATAATTTTGACTCCCGAGTACATATCAGTTAATATCTTATATGCTTTTATATAGAGTGACGTGGTTCTCAAGTGATTAACTGTGTCTAACTGTTTCGGATATATACTCGAGAGTCAAAATGATAAGAATATTTTCTTGGAATAACCCAAGTTATAACGAGTGATAGTTTTCTTCGTTGTCGAGCTATAACAATAAATGGCGGTGATAGCCGATCTCTCCTGGTGTCGATTGTTTTTTTTTTGTTTTTTTTTGTTTTGTTTGCTTTACGGCATATCAACCGTTTTCGGGTTATTTAATGCCGAATCCAAAGATTTTGAAGAAAATTTTTTTAATAGAATATTTTTTTTTCAAGTCGGTTTCTATTTAACCTATAGTTGGGGCCTTAACAGGTACTACCACTCCGGGTCAAAGTGGACCTGGGAGCAATGGCAATTAAAGGGTGGCTGCACATTCCCCAAAGCCCGCAAGTTGAGGTCTCACCACTGGATATAGTTTAAGGTCATATCCAGGACCCTCTCCTGGTGTCAAATTGAGAGTCATTAATGCCTAAATTTTGTACGGAGTGTGTAAGTATAACAGATCCAATATTTCCACATTGAAAAACACCGTAGACGTGAAATTATAAAAAATGGTTTTAAAAAAAAATGTATAGCTCGATAACTGCTAAATTGTAAATTGTAATTTTCATGTTCAGAAACAAATAATAAGTGAAAATTGAAAATGACTTTAAAAATGAATCAAAAACTGACATATTATAACAAGCTATAAATTTTCTTCGTCAATAAATAACTATATTTTAAATTTCACACAGCAGCGTACAATGAGTTTGTTTTCTTTCTTTAGATGTTAAAGTATATTTTATGTAGTTTTGTTTTAATTTTGATGCCGGAAACAATTTACTGCACGAGCGTCGCCCTTTTAAAATTCATCATTCAATAAAATAAAAAGCTATAGCAAACATCTAAATGACTACTTTAAACACAGTTCCTGATTTCAAAAAAAGAAAAACTAAAAGGTAACTATCTCTATATATTTTTAAATCAAATTTATTATGTAAATTCAAAAAATATATTTTTTTTCTACTCATTTCTATCTCTAACCTATACTAATTTTCTTATAAATTTTAAATCCAAACCTTTTATTTCAATTTTTCAGATTCATTTGCCTTACTTTTAATGCTAGGTTTATTTTTGGTGTCTGTTAAATTCAATAGAAATCCTCCTAAATTTGCTGATGAGGAGACCGTGCTTACCAAAAAAACTATGTATAATTGTTCTACGTGACTTCATGTATACCACAAATAAAAAGCACGGATTTCCGAAACGATCGTACAGATAATTGACTTTGTTGTTGTTCCTTCTTATGAAACTGATTTTTAATTTAATTAAAATTTGATTTTTAAATTAAAAATTTTTTTTTTAAATTTTTAAATTATAAATCACATTACTTAATATTGAATTAGCTCTAGGACATTTAACTATCGAGCTTATTATATATCTAAATTACAACGAGCATTTCCTGTATTTTAATTAAACTAGTAATTTCACTATTACATTAAAATACACGTAGCTCTTTAGACTATTATTCTAATCTCCTTTAAATTATTAGCTCCCTATAACAGGTTGAGTTTATATACGTAATTGTAGATATGTTTCATAAGAAGGACATACAATTATCAACTAAATGCATCCCCATACCCCCTAAAGACACCTTTATAACCAGCTTAATTACAAGTATAAATACATTTATAAGGAACTTGAGATGGAAAGCCTACCATTTTGATAATTACCAAAATGAAACCACAGAACCAATACACCACCAACCTGGAGAAATAAAAGAAACCATCATCAGACAAGACAATGAAGAAAGAAAAGCAGCGAAATACTACAGACTAAAAACATACAAAAACCCTAAGAGAAACATAGACACTGAAAATTTTGAAAATGACTTAATCAACCTGATTAAAAATATTAAATTTAAGAAAAATAAAAAATATATCACTTCAACACTTAAAAAAATAAATAAATTTTCAAAATCTATTTCTATAAGCCACCAAAATAAACTCATAGTACCGGCAGATAAAACTGGAAATTTCTACACAATGGACTATATACAATATAAAAATCTAATATATAAAGAACTTAATAAAAATTATAAAACTACTAATAAATCAGCACTAAATAAAATAAATAATGATGCAAAAAACATTTTAACTAAACTTAAAATAGATAAATACACAGAAATAACGGTACCAGGTACCCCGAGATTTACTTTAAAAGACCACAAACACAGCTTCAATATTAACCCTACTATTAGACTCATTTGCCCCTCGAAATCAGATATAGGACTGGTTAGTAAAAACATATTAGATAGAATTATCCCCAAAATTAAATCCATAATAAAATACCCACTATGGCAATCTTCCAACCAAGTAATCGGCTGGTTTTCTAATATTCAAAATAAAAATAATATTAAATTTCTTTCTTTTGACATTGAATCATATTACCAATCTATATCACCTATCCTACTTAATAAATCTCTACTAATGGCGCGAAAATTAGCTAATATAACTCAAGACGAAACTAAACTAATACTTATAGCTAGACAGTCTTTAATAACATTTGATACTAAATATTGGACCAGGAAAAATACCCCTAACCACTTCAACATTTTAATGGGATCGACGGACTCGACTCAGGTCACTGATCTAGTTGGCCTTTTCCTTTTAAATGAAATATATTGTATACTCCATAAACAATTCAAACTTGAAGGAGGGCTATATAGAGATGATGCACTTTTCATAACGAATTCTACTAATAAACATTATGAAAAAGCAATTAAAGCTCTACATAAATTATTTAAAAATTATGGACTTAGTATAAAAATCGACCCTAATAAAAAAAATTGTTAATTTCTTAGACATAACCTTAAATCTTGAAAATTCTACCTTTGAACAATACCATAAACCTAACCAATCACTTCTATATGTCCACAATCAATCAAACCATCCTAAATCAATATTAAAATCAATAGTTCCCAATATCGCTCTAAGAATTTCTAGACTGTCTTCTACTAAATCAATATTTACCAAAAATGAAAAATACTATAATGAAGCCCTTAAAAACTCTGGATATAATTCACAAATTAAATTCATAAATGAAAATGATAGAAACATAAACTGCATTAATAATAAACCTATTAAGAGCGTAATAACATATAATATGGCAATGTCTTCCCATATACGAGTTAAGAAAAATAACCAAGAGACAAAAAAAGATAAAACCAAACTACAAATATTAGATAATAATACAAATAAACAGCAAACTAAAACCCGCAAACGTAAGAATAGACACAAGGAGATCCTATGGTTCAACCCCCCGTATTCCAAAAACCTAGAAACAAACATAGCTAGAGAATTTTTTAAAATATTAGATAAGAACTTTAAAGCCCCCCCATAGATATAATAAAATTTTCAATAAGAACACAATTAAAGTCTCTTACTCTACTATGCCTAACCTTCATCAGAAAATAATTAGCTCTAATAATAAGAAAATTAATAAACTACAAAATACAACTATACAAAATACATCGGACTGTAACTGTAGAAGAAAAAATAAATGTCCCCTACAAGGCTCATGTAAAATAATAATTTTATCTATAGCTGCACAGTATAAAAAACTCCAAATATACAAGAACCTATCAACAGCCATAACTCAACTACCAGATTAAATAATAACACCAACTTAAATCAATCTACCGATCAATTACTAATCAACCCACCACATTATAATCCAACAATAGACCTAACCGGAAATAATCATAATAATTAAGAGGTAATATATATTGGTTCCACATCTGGCCCAATAAAACATAGAATTTCAACGCACAAACATTCTTTTAAAAATAACTCTCTATCAAACCAAACTACTCTATCCAACTATATTTGGCAACTAAAAAATAGAAATATTTCTTTCAACTTAAAATGGCAAATAATTGAGACTTGCAAATCATATAAACCAGGAGATAAATTTTGTACACTATGTACAAAAGAAACCCTAAATATTTTAAAATATGAAGATATAAAAAGCAAAACCAAACTAGTAAATTCAAGACACGAGCTTCTAACATGTAATCATAAACGTTGGTTTAAATTTAATAAATAAAAACCACCTTAAATCATTAAAAATTACTCATTAGTAAAAATAGATTAAAATTTTTTTTTTTTTTAATAAATTAAGTTAGACTAATTACCGCCCTTAGACCCGTAAATCAAATAATAAATAAAGCCAATAACACATGACAATTATCTCCCCTTAAAAACTTGCAAAATAAATATTCTCTCTATATATATTAACTGTAGCGTCTTTAAATCAAAATACGCTAACGGAAACAATTTACTGCACGAGCGTCGCCCTTTTAAAATTCATCATTCAATAAAATAAAAAGCTATAGCAAACATCTAAATGACTACTTTAAACACAGTTCCTGATTTCAAAAAAAGAAAAACTAAAAGGTAACTATCTCTATATATTTTTAAATCAAATTTATTATGTAAATTCAAAAAATATATATTTTTTCTACTCATTTCTATCTCTAACCTATACTAATTTTCTTATAAATTTTAAATCCAAACCTTTTATTTCAATTTTTCAGATTCATCTGCCTTACTTTTAATGCTAGGTTTATTTTTGGTGTCTGTTAAATTCAATAGAAATCCTCCTAAATTTGCTGATGAGGAGACCGTGCTTACCAAAAAAACTATGTATAATTGTTCTACGTGACTTCATGTATACCACAAATAAAAAGCACGGATTTCCGAAACGATCGTACAGATAATTGACTTTGTTGTTGTTCCTTCTTATGAAACTGATTTTTAATTTAATTAAAATTTGATTTTTAAATTAAAAAATTTTTTTTTTAAATTTTTAAATTATAAATCACATTACTTAATATTGAATTAGCTCTAGGACATTTAACTATCGAGCTTATTATATATCTAAATTACAACGAGCATTTCCTGTATTTTAATTAAACTAGTAATTTCACTATTACGTTAAAATACACGTAGCTCTTTAGACTATTATTCTAATCTCCTTTAAATTATATATATATATATATATATATATATGCTAGCAGGGTTACCCGACTTTGCAAAAGCTTGAACGATGAACAACGAATATTTCACACTCCTATATTTTTATTGTCATCGAAATCGATGAAATAGCCAATTTTTCAATCAAATTAGGGACCCATCACAATATACTTGGAAGAAGTGTCATATGCTTCTCGCAGTGACTAAGTTCACAATATATTGTAGTCAATATTGCACTGTAGAGAAGCTACTGTTTATTTTATAAAATTGTTTTCATATATAATGGCTTGCTTTAGAGTTTAAAATGCGGAAGTCAAGTATTAATCTTTAGTTGTGCTATAAACAGAAACATTCATTTGGAACGGGCCTTCATCATATCAAAGAATCTACTGTTGATTTTATATGTCGGTCCTTTCGGCTTGTGTGGTAACAAAACTTCTCAAATGCATGTTTGTTGTTAGGCTGTGTAAGATGTTAACATTAGTCAAATTCCCCTGCTCCTTTTATCGGATTATTTCGATCATCGATTATCGGTACTTATCGAGGAAATTCCGACACAAAGCCTATCTAAGAACACTGCCAGGCATATAAAGTATATTCGTGTGAAGTTTTATAAAAATCGACCTAGCTGTTTTCGAGTCTATAGGGAACGAACTCAGACACACAAATAGACACACAGACACACAGACAAAGTTCTTTTTTATATAATAGTAGAGGTGTGTGCAGTAATTTAGATTTTATACTTACGTTTCGAGAATGGGGGCGGGACATACCATCCAGACGTGTCCCGCGCGTTGTCTGACCTTTGTACTTATAAGACTACTCAATCTTATATTAGTTTACATTGGTTATCTTTTATGAGTGTACATTACTTAGCATTTATATTTGAATAGAAAGCTTATACTTGGAAACTTAATTTAAATCAGCTTACCCGAGTCTATCTGAGTTTTACTCTAAAGAAAAGAGAAACTGAAAACGTATCAATTTCAGTCTACCATATTTTTCGAATATAACAGCAGCCGTATAAAGATATGCAAAAGACCAAGCCGACTAAGCGAAGTGACGTCAGAGCAGAGATAAAAATTTATTCGAAGAAGCAGTGGTGTTTGAAAAAGAGGTGTGTGAAATAAGTACGTGTTTGAGACGCGTGGAAGACCTTACAGTAGAGCTAAAAAGTCACAAGCCGCCGGAGAAGAAAAAATTGACTATTAAAGTATTTATAAAAAAAAATTGCCTTGATGTACATACCAGATAAAAAGGTTTGGAGACAAAAAAAAGTGAGTCGTGTTTTTTTTCCTAGCTTTTTTTTTCCTTGCGACGGAGTTTTCAATGTGTTGGGTCCGTTAAATATAAGGACACCGTCAAAAAAGGAGTACAAAGTTACAGGAAAAATGATATATTTGTATATGCGTCCCATTGGATTATCTGTTCGCTAGGTGAACTATATAATCGAAAATTAAACATGATTTTCCTACGAATCGAACGCCGACGAAAGTCATTTAGCAGCAAACACGCATGAACCTACCGATGAGAAATATAAGAATGAAAAACCCATATTGGAATCCTTCAACCAAGTTATAGAAACTTAAAATCTAAAAAAAAAAAAAAAAAACAATTAATAAAACCTGAAGCAAAAAATAAAACCTAAATAAATAAAATAATATTGCGGCTACAGGCAACCACCTCAAGCCAGGATCAAAACCCGACCGCACGTACGACAGTCAAGGCTTTGAACCATTATGCCAATCAGCAGCTGCTGAATTAACGATGTTTTAACATCGTCCGAATACCTTAGCTCGAAACAGTACTGTATGTGGAGGACTATATATATATATATATATATATATATATATATATATATATATATACATACATATATATATATATATAAATTACAATGAAATTTACCAAACTGATAACTCTTGCTGACATTTTCTTAAGTTATAACTTGTACATTTCAGTTGACCTCTTTTTTGCCCTATATTATTCGTGCCTTTTAACGTTATACTGTTTGGGTCATTTTGACATTTGCTTTTCTAATTTATATTTAATTCTATCACCATTTAATCTCTCTCCCTCCCTCTCTCTTCTTCTTCTTTACTGATTTTCTTTAATTACACTTTGTTCTCGGCAGCCGTGTTGAAAGCATATCTTATTTTTCTTTTATTAATATTATTGCAATTTTTTCCCATTTTCCTTGTACATATTTGTGAATTATTCCACGGATTTCGGCCTCTTGGATTATTTTGGACCATCTTCCAATTACACGATTTCCTTGGATTTTCTTGGCCGAATGGAAAATTAAATTAACTTTCTTGGAGTTATATTTTTGGATTTTACTGTCATTGGATGCTTTTCCATTCACCTGGCTGTCCATTCACGTGAAACCATCTTTTTCTTAACCATGTTCCCTGTGCTTCACTTTTTGTTGTCAAGTAAGATCTTTGACTTACTTGCAGTTTCATCAAAAGTTGTATTTTGTTAATTCCCTACCCTCTGATGAGAAGGAAAGTATTTCTTCGAAACTCCGCGGATTAAGGACTATCAACTTATCCACTTATTAAGTGTTTCCTTTTCAGATTAAATATGTTTTTACCTCTTTTTCAAAGTTTTTTTTAACTATTTACTCTTATATATATATATATATATATATATATATATATATATATATATATATATATATATATATATATATATATATATATATATTACCATGGGGTGTTTTCAAAACACCTAAGGTCCTTTGATTCGTGAGCATCTAATAAAAACCGTTATTGTCGATTTATTCTTCATTCTCAGTAAGTTGTACACTTTCTTTCAGATGAGGATCCAAGAAATTATTGTACTTTTTAAAAGCTTCTTTGTGTAAGCAGAAAGAAAGTTTCTAGGACTTAATGTGCTTTCTATTTGATATTTCACTCTTACGTTTTTTATTCGCTATATTCTCTATTTTCTTTTCTAAGGAACGCTGTAAAGCAAGGTTTGAAACCGGGAAGCTAGTCCAATAATTATATTTATCTTTTAATGTTTCGTAGTTAAAAATAAATTTGGCTATAATTAAATTCTGTACGTCCCCAATCTGCTTTCTGTTTTTTTTGTTTGTTTTTGTTTTTTTTTTTTTTTTTTGTTTTTTTGTTTTTTTAACTTGAATCTTTTTCTCCGTGATCTCATGGATTTTCTAAAAACATGAATTTGCCATGGAAATCTGTAATTCTGTTTCCGGTTCTTGTGGATTATCAATGGACTTTATTGGATTTGTCCTCTTCTTCCTGGATTTTTACCATATCCTTTCATAGTTCAACTTTTTTCCTTGTTTCTGCTTTCATACTCATTATGAAACTTTATTTGTTAAAAGCTTTTTCATGCAAACGTGATTAAATTCATATTTGTAGTTTCCTTTAATGCATTAACCTGCAAACTGTATTGTATATTTTGCAAACCTCTTTCCTCTTGTGAAAAGAATAGCTTTTTTCGAAACTCCGCGGAATAAGGTCTTTCCTGTTCATCTGTACTCCTTGGCGGATTATTAAATACGAGCATGACCATCTAACAGTGTATATATATATATATATATATATATATATATATATATATATATATATATATATATATATATAGAGAGAGAGAGAGAGAGAGAGAGAGAGACTTGTTTCTAATATACTGAATTTTACTGGGTTCGTATAATTCAGTAAATGTTCATATACTAATAAGTTTTAAGCCAAAGAGAGATAACTTACAAAGTAAGCTAATATTTTTTTTCATATTTCATAATTGAGCATTCATATAATGTATTAACAAAACCAAGACTTCAAAAAGGAATTGATAGCAATAAAAAGTGTATTTCATTGTAAGTTACAATTGTTTCAATACCAGTTGGACAATTTGAAGCATTATGGCGTTTAGACTTCTTGAATAAAATCACTTCGCTTAATACGCCAGGTTTTTGACGGAGGATGTCTCCAGGGTAAATGTTTTCGCATGCTTCATTTTCGTTAAGGGAATTTTCTTTAAACAGTGTTTTGTTGTCAAAGTGGTTTTATTCAAGAAGTCTGAAGAAATGCTAGTTATGTGAAAATTTTCAAACGCCATAATGCTTGAAATTGTCCAACCGGTATTGAAACAATTGTAACTTACAATGAAATACACTTTTTGTTGCTACCAATTCCTTTTTTTTTTAAGTCTCGGTTTTGTTAATATATATATATATATATATATATATATATATATATATATATATATATATATATATATATATAATTAAATAAAACAGACATTTTTTGGTCTATCAATTCTATGTTTGATCCTTCCTGGCTGAAACTGGCTGATGTAATCGCCATATTTATCGTAAGTTCGAGTATTTAGTGAAATGCTCGTCAAGTAATTAAAATAATAGACATATGAAAGAAAAATATACACGTTATAAAAAAAATAATAGAAATTGTTAAAAAGCAGTTACATTAATTTATCCCTGACGATGGATCTAGAAAGATTTGAAAGTAATCAAACTTAGGATAATTATGGCAATTACATCAGCCAGTTTTTGTCGAAAGTTGGAAAGAATCACAAATAGAATTAATGGACACAAAAAACGTCTTTTTTATTTAATAAAATACACTTAAGAGAAAAAATGCTACTTAAACCCAACACACACACTCACACACACACACACACACACACACACATATATATATATATATATATATATATATATATATATATATATATATATATATATACAAGCACATATGAAAATGATACGAAATGTCAACGCCTCACTTGGCACGAATTTATAAAGCAAACAAAAAATAAAGTTCGTTATAAAAGAAAGCTTTATAAGAATATAACATGTTAGCCCCTCTTTTCATGAACAGATCTTTTTTACTTTTACTCATTCGCAGGCATATATATATATATATATATATATATATATATATATATATATATATATATATATATATCTGCATCTATATATATATATATATATATATATATATATATCTGCATCTATATATATATATATATATATATATATATCTGCATCTATACATTAGCGCAATTGTCTGTCTAATAAAATTATATTCAGAGAGCGGGGGGGGGATAATGTGGTACTTCAGCGGCAAGTATGGATACAAGGGTTTGTTTATAGTGCAAAAAAAAGGGGACTATTCTAGTCTATTATATATATAAATCCGTAATCCTGTCTGTTTGTTTGTTCACAATTTGATAAATATATACAAATCTTCCTGCTGAAAACGGTTATCTATATAAATTTTATTTACTATGAGATTTTCTTTATAAATAAATAGCATCACGATCAATATATATACACTATATTGAAGGCAATGTACATAAAAGAACTAATCTAATTTGCATATTGTATTAAAGAAAATCTTTTTAAATAATTCGCTCCATTAAAAATACTGATTATAGTAATGTCATTGATGTAATTGTTCTATTTAAGAGTATTATTTAAAGTTAATGTATTTAAATTATTTTAATTCAAGTTATTTTTTACTATTTGCTAAACTGGCACATTTTAAGTAATTTTCACTGATATTTCACTTCCGGTTATGAACGGATATAGTTTTTAACCAAATCGAGAGATATGGTGATAAAATGATTTGTTTTAATTATTTATTTTCTATAAATGTAAAAGTTACAAATATTGATAAAAAAAAATAAATAATTAGGCTAAGAATGATTTTATTTTTCGACGAAATATTTTAAATCGTTAGCCCTCTATTAAAGCATCGGCTATAAATGTCGATTCATTGTAAGGTTTACCAAAAGGTTAAAATTTATTTCCTACGGACGATTTTAAAATCATTTTTCAACTATTCACTTGACTGTCTGAATTTTATTATCGTTTCCATAATACTTTGAAAAAGAAACAAGGTAAAGTAATGCTTTTTATATCAGATACATTCCTACGCGTTTTTTTTTTTTTTTTTGGTTTTTTTTTTTCACTTTTTTTTCTTCGATTTTCTTTTGAGAAAGATCTTATGTTTTCCTGTCTGGGTAATTGATTTAGTTGATAATATATATTTGTGTGGGGGAGTTTCGACGTAATTATGGGTTTTTTTCGGGGGGAGGGGGGTGTCGCTTTATGTCTCAGCGTCACTCAAAGAAAAATAATTGCAGAAGTACAAAAATGCGGGTGTTTTTATCTGTTTAGTACTTCTGCAGTTTACGAACCGTGCTATTTTTTAGATATGATTTACAAGTGTAATTCAATTTTTGCCGTATCTTTTGTATTAAATTTTTATGTGAAAGTCCTTCCTTTATTAAAAATGGGGTACTTTTTACATACACAACCAAGCATAGCTTATCCGCAAAAATCCTAATTTACATTTTTGGGAGCAACACAAACTGAAAACGGACCTGTACAGTTTTTTTTTTCTACGTAATGTAGAACTTTCGTTTACATTTTTACCAGTGGTACAAGAAATGTCGTTTACCCAGAAGTTTTGGTTTCGAACCTGTAATTACATAAATATTAAAAGAATGCCAATTAGTATTGTGTAATACAAATATATCCGTAGCAAAGCTCGGGTAAATCGACTAGTATAAAAAAAATCTGGTTGGTCCCGGACGGCAATTCCTCACTCAGAGTATAAACTTACTCCTTCTCAGAAAGTGACGTAATAAATCAACCGTTTTAGTCGCTTTTTAAAAGAAAGAGTTAATTCTTCGGAGGATGACCTCCGTGACAAAACAGATGCTATACTTTGATCAAGAGGAGTAGGAGGAGGAAAGTGACGAGGAGGCCCCTAGTTTGCTCTTTTCTGTATGGAGTCCTACTTGCTGACCTTCAAGATTGCAGGGCTTTAGTTCCTACGCCTAGAGTATCAAGGTGCAGCCGTAGCATACGAAGTCGGAAAAGGTCTGTTCTAGAACATATAACAAAATTCCGGTTGTACATCCGAATTACAAACGTTGCCATACCGAACCTAACACGTCCTTTTCTGACATGCGCAGAAACAGAGATGACCAGTTGATGACGCATCCTGATGCCGACTCCGAGATTATCACTATAAAAATTTTAGCTAGGTAACTGTGACATTGTCACATATCCTTCTCCGCTAGCAGGGACCCGACGTTGCCCGGGATTGAATGATGATCAACGAATATTTCATACTCCTATATTTTTATTGTCATCGAAATTCGTGAAATCCCCCAGGAGGAAGCTTCACATGCCTCCATGCTATAACTTAGTCCAAAATATATGTTATTCTACATTGCACTCTAGAGAACCTACTGGTTCTTTTATAAAATTATTTGATATAAACTTCTTTCCAGTTAACGAAAAAAAAATATTAAGAAATTTACGTGCGGGGTTTGAACCTACAGACCATATGATGCAAAAATATTTTTTAAAATAAATTTTTTAAAAAAACAAATTTTTAAGTCTTTTAAAATGCTTCGCAATTAATGAAAAAAATTAAGAAATTTGCGTGCGGAGTTTGAACCTACAGATCACGTCGTACAAAAAGGAAAAAGGAAAAGAAAAAAAACTGCTATCAACTTACTTACAGTAGAATTTTTACAACCCGTTGTTCTATCATTGTTGCTCGGCAACGACATGGAAAAATGGCTTTACCGATGATAGATAAATGTAAATAACGGTTTCGTTTATTGATTATCGGTAAATATCGAGGGTATTTTGAGGCCAAACTTAACTAAGATCACTCACAGTTATACACTAATGTTCTGTACATTTTAAAGATAATCTGTTCAGCCGTTTCGGAGTCTATAAGGAACTAACTCACACACACGCAGAGACAAAGTTGCATTTATATAATTGTAGAGATATGTATATATATTTTTTATTAAAAAATTTATATAGAGATACTTTGAACCGGAATGAGAGGCGGTTTTATTTAGGGTTAGGATGATAATCGATTGTCTGCTTGCTCTAGTTGACGACCCACCGTGATGCACTGGGAGAAAGCTTCAAATGCTTTCCAACAGCGACTTAATCCACAATACATTGTAGTCTATATGTAGTATTGGGAATCCCAGCTTAATTGCTGTAATTTTTTGAAATAGAAAGTTATGTAAGTATATTTCATTTCCCATCAGCGAGTTTGCAGGATTACAAAAGGTCAGGTTTGACAGGTATCAACCTAGAGAGAATGCACCGGAAATTAGGGTTGACACGGGAATTATGGTCGTAGGCTTCCGGTGGACGACCACATGGTCTGAGAGTTGGTTTTGGGCTGCAGATGAAGCAGACGGGAGATTAGGGTCTCTCCCCGACAACCAGGGTTCAGATATAGGCTTACCTTGAATAAACAATTGAAGCTTCGAATCCCATCTTGTGTTTTTTAATGCATCTGTCTGTAGCAGTAAGTACAACTTCCCACGAGATGGCAGACCAGCGACCAGAAGATATAATCCGCTGGCCAAGGCAAGCAGGTATGTACGATTATACATTTGCACACACATGTCTCGGAACCGTCCAAGGCAAAAAACGGTGTAAGAATAAGAACACACACACACACACACACACACACACACACACACACACACATGACAGTGAACTGCACGTAACATACGTAAGAGCATACACGCACACACACACACACGTATATGTAAGAGCATTAGTAAGAACAGACAGACCCGTAAAAATAACAAGAAACAGTAAAAAGAATCGAACAGAACAGTAAGAGTAAAAAGAAAACGTAAAAGTAAACGATTAGTAAAGTGAACGAATAAATAAATAATAAATAGAAGGACGCCAAAGGCTCTTCATTTAACATATATTGCACTGTAGAGAACCTACTGTTGATTTTATAAAAGTATTTTTATATATAATGACTTGAATTAAAGTTTAAAATAAAAAAAGTTAAGTCTCATGATTCAATTGTGCTATAAACAGAAACATCTATTTCGCACGGGCTCTTGTCATATCAAAGAACCTACTGTTAATTTTTAAATGTATGGTTTTCCTGAAGTGTGGTGATAATGGCTTGAGTTAAATTTTAAATTGAAAATGTCAAGTATCATGGTTAAATTGTGCTTTAAACAGAAGCATTCATGTCGAACGCACCCTTCTAATATCAAAGAACCTTCTTTTGATTTTTATATGCTTGGCCTTACTGCTTGTGTGATAATAACACTTTTGAAATGCACTTGTAATCTTCAGCTGTGTAAGATGTTCACTTTGGTCGAAATCGACTGTTCCTTTCTTCATCGGATTTTTTCGATTATTTATTATCAATATCTATCGAAGAGATTCCGATACAAAACCTATCTAAGAATACGGCCAGACACATAAGGTACCTTTGCATGACATTTTATAAACATTGGGCCAGCTGTTTTCGAGCCCATAAGACACTAATTCAGACACACAGACTCAGACAGACACACAGACAGAGACACACACAAAACCCTGTTTATATAATTGTACCTACTTTATACTTTTTATATGATTATAGATTCTGTAGATATAATTATAAATACTGTATATATAATTATAAATACTGTAGATATAATTATAGATATTGTAGATATAATTATAAATATTGTAGATATAATTATAAATATTGTAGATATAATTATAGACACTGTAGATATAATTGTAGATATAATTATAGATACTGTAGATATAATTATAGATACTGAAGATATAATTATAGATACTGTAGATATAATTATAGATATTGTAGATATAATTATAAATACTGTAGATATAATTATAGATATTGTAGATATAATTATAAATACTGTAGATATAATTATAGATATTGTAGATATAATTATAGATACTGTAGATATAATTGTAGATACTGTAGATATAATTGTAGATACTGTAGATATAATTGTAGATATTGTAGATATAATTGTAGATATTGTAGATATTGTAGATATAATTGTAGATACTGTAGATATAATTGTAGATACTGTAGATATAATTGTAGATACTGTAGATATAATTATAGATACTGTAGATATAATTATAGATACTGTAGATATAATTGTAGATACTGTAGATATAATTGTAGATACTGTAGATATAATTGTAGATACTGTAGATATAATTGTAGATACCGTAGATATAATTGTATCTATTTACAATGCCTCCCCACAGGACAGAGTTAGACACCAGGGTCGTTTTTTAACGTGGAGAAAAGGTACAAAAATAAAAATTGTTTCAGTCGTGAAGGATTTCTCCTCCACTGAAAGAGGACGAGAAATGGAAGTGCCGCATCTGAAGAACATATACTACACTTTGATCTTGACCAAAAGGCCAAACTGTAGATATAATTATAGATACAAAAAACAACATTTATTTAGTTAAATAATTATTCGCAAAAAAATGGGTTAATATTACATTTTGTGAAGTTCGTTAATATTAGCTAGCTTCAAAAGTTCCTGGTGAAAATTGGAATTTATGATGTAAGACTAAAATTTCTTTGATGCTGATGTAATGTATAAGAGTACGTCCCGGTTATTCATCCTTACAAGGATATGATTGGCCCATTACGCTAAAGAAATACCGACTGGCTAGGCCACATACCAGATTCCACCAGAAACTCTCTTTCAGTAAGGCGACTCCTTAGCAAGGCCCACTCAGCTACTTTAAACGAATATATCCCTTTCGCGGGACATATCGGATAAGAATTCCTAAAAGGCACCAAATAATTATTTTGTTTCAACTAATTCCCACACCCCCACACACCTACAGATCGCCGGCCTCTCCAATCTGTCTAGATGTTTTCCGGTGTTCTTCAAATGCGTTTACGCCTTGAAACATCCGGTTCCAATGTACTTTGTAAGGAAAAGGCAGATTAACATCACGTGATCAACATGGTGGTCGTTTTTAAAGACTTATATTGTCTCAGGTTTCCGACACAAACTAGACGTGCTTTCAGCGACCTCGCGTATCGCATTTCAGCTGTCTTTTGTTAACGCTAGTTTTCTAAGAGAATATTAAACTTTATATCTCCACCCTTTATTTTTTCCTCTTTTTTTATAAGTTTCTGGTTGATAAAAAAAAAATGTCATTTTTACTTTATCTTTCCCGTATTAAATTGCCATTGTATTTTGTGTTTAGTATTAAGGACTAGCAGACCGCCCAGCGTTGCCCAGTCGTAAAATATCCTTAATATCTCGCATTCTAATTCATGCAGATTTCACACATATTATTATAGAGCCAATTCTTTATTTATTATTATATTGTACCAAATATATAGTAATGATTTCAAAAGTTAAACATGTATATATACGCTGAAGAGGGGCAGGGCCCCGAAACACGCGTGTACGTAGATTACTCTGTGTGTGTGTGTGTGTGTGTGTGTGTGTGTGTGTGTGTGTGTGTGTGTGTGTGTGTGTGTGTGTAGATAGAGAGAGAGAGAGATTTAAATAAAATATGCTGAAATTTCTCGAGAGCTGTTTCTGCTATTAGCTCTTCAGGAGAAAATCGATAACAAGAAAAAACAATATTATTGGCAAAACTAAAGAGCACTAAGGGGAATTCGGATATGCCAAGAATTAAGAAAAAAAAAAGCGATAAAAATGGAATCCGGTCTTATAAATCGACTAAAGTTGCACACAACGAGGGGGGGGGGAACACGAGGGGGAAAAAGGGGTCAAAGTTTCCCAAAGAGAAATAACGCTTTTGTCGTCTCCTTTTGCCGTCATAAAGGTTTTCGAACCGCAATAGAGACAGACTCCAGAATCTTTAGATGATTTTTGGAGTCTGTTCTGTATTATAAAGAAGACGTTCAACAAGAACATCCAAAAAGGGAAGAAAGTTATCCTTCGCACTTTCCATAGTGAACTTCAGAGCTCCATGTAGAGAGTTCAACCTATTGAAAAATGCTGACGCTTCGCTTTGCGATGAAGACATAGCAAAAGTGTCCTGAACATATCTGAAATATGTGGTGGGTATTAATCCAAAATAAAACAGAACGGATTCGTAGTAAGCGACAAAAATATCAGTTAAAGCTGGGGTCAACGAACACCCCATTGAAACCCCCGTCGACCTGACAGTACATAATATCAGCGAAGCTAAATTCCACTGATTTCGTACATATTACAATGAGTTCAGTAAATATTTATTTGAAAAAGAATGGAGAAGTCAGGCGACCGCCATAGAGCGCGTCGGTACAAATACGTATAGTCTCATCTAACGGTATATTAGTAAAAAGACCAGGGACATCAAATGAACTCATAAAGGATGTCTCTACACTCGAATCCAACCCACAAAGACGTTCATCAAATCGATAAGAATCAGGAATACAGTGCGTGGCGTATAATTCACACACAGGTTGCAAAATTTCTAAAAGCCACTGAGCCAAAGAATGATGGGCAGAGCGTATCATAGATTAAAAATAGGTTTCAGTGGAGCATTTTGCTTGTGTATTTTAGAGAGACCATACAATCTTGGAGAAAAGGTTCTTTTTAAATAATGCAAGTTGTCAAAATACAGAAACGTCTACTCGCATTATTTAAAAATCATTTTGCATTTTCAGTTCCTTGGGAATAATTATGTGTACAGTTTTCACACTGACATCAAATTGTGAAATTATTGTCTCTATAGACACACGAGGATCCTTATCCATTAAATTCTGTATTTGTCCAATCAATTTCGGTGTTCTGAATTCCTTTCTCTTCCCACACCTTTAATCGTTCCTCATAGACTCCCTACCTTTCTTGAATCTCTTATACAACTCAAAAACTGGTGCTGGCTTTGTGCAAGATGGGCCGAAAGCAGTCTGAAGTATTGCATACGTTTTTGTGGCAGGTTTTCGAAGTTTACATCATAAGATTGAATTTTCAAGAGTCTACGACAATTTTAAATGCCTGTATTTCCAAGAGAGCTGCGAAGAAGGTGGGCTCTCTTTGCCGTGCTAGAAAACTACTTAAGCCTGGTGCATCTACTACTTGTCTCTAGGATTCAAAAGGGAGTCGCCAACCTGATAGGTCCTGAACATTTGTCATCTAGGCTTCAGCCTCTGTCCCATCGACGAAATCTTGCATCCCTCTGCCTGTTCTATAAATACTCTAATGGTGAATTCTCTGACGAACTACAAGCACTTGTACCCCCTCGACGTGAATATCCCTAACAAACCCGACAAGCAGTTAAATCCTACCCCTTCACAGCAGACATCACTAGGTGTAAGTAAGCCTTCTACTCCAATAGTTTCTTTCCCAGAACTTCATGACTGTGGAACTCTTTTCCGGGATTCTGCTTCTCCAACTGTACTGACATGCAGAAGTTCAAGTGTAATGTGAACAGACATCTTGCTACTCATCTCCCTTCATAACACCCCTGCAACTTATAGTAGCTCCCTACTTCAAAGTGGCACTGTGCCTTGTTTGGGGTGAAAATTAATTAAAAATAAAAAATAATGCTGGAAACCTATGAAGACACCTCGTGCATTGATATATATAAACGATATTACACATATTTATTGTCTGTGGCTGGGAAAGGGTGTCGTTTAGTGAGCACTAACTGTCGATATCAATTTCAAGTTGTTATTATTGCCCCCCCCTCCCGACAAATGAACGGTGGACCTGTAAATTCACCCTTCTTTGTTCGTCCGTTCGTCTGTCCGCACTTTTCTTAATAACTACACCTTAGAATCTTTTGAAATTTTGTACAAACATTAAACATGATATGAGTAAAAAAGTAACAGAATGGATTTTACGGGGTACCTTTCGGGATTAAGTGGCTAAATTTGATACTTTTGGGTTTATTAAAAAAAAAAATGATGCCTTGGACTTTTATAAAACTTTCTGAAAAGTTGTAACTAACTGATTTCTATATAATTTTGTTTGTTTATACTTCGCAATAACTCTTGGGTGTGCCCCAGGGGCTCTTTTAGGGCTAATAAAAACACTCCATTTTTGTGACTATTTTACCATATTTGTCCAAAATTTTCTGTGTATGTCTATTCAGTAGTTTTGCATGTTATTGAACCAAAATTTAAATATGTTTAGGCTTGGGGGCTTTTAGGGCTAAATGGGGGGGGGGGCAAATGACGGACTTCGTCATTTCTTTTTTTTTTTTCTTTTTTGCATGTGCAGAACTCAACTTTACATGTGTTAAGGTCTAAAACTTCACCGCCTGTTCATTTTCGCCATGATTTGACGTTCCTTGGGGACTTTTGGGGCGAAATGGGGGTGGGGCAAATGCTGAACTTAGTCATTTTTTTATGCCTCATTCACTGTGCACTCACGCGGGATCATGCATGCTTCATTGTTACATAACAATTTACCTTGCAAACGCTCGCTGTTAGACTTCATTGCTTCTGCACGCTCCTAGAACGATTTTTCTCGGCGACGGAGTTTTTTTTTTTTTTTTTTTTTTTTTTTTACCGCTACATTTTACCGATCTAGTCAACAACAATATATTTTTTTACAATCTGCCATATTTATTTTTCCTAGACAAATAAACTGTTACATTTTCATCAAAAACTTCGCGCTCATGAGCGATCAATAACAAAACGAAATATAGGGTTTGTATTATTGTACACATAGATTTGAAAAAATTGTCAAAAAACAAATATATAAAAAATAAATGTTATCAAAGGCAAGATAAATTACTTTTCTACCTAACTGGATATGTTTTTAGTGTTTTTATTCAATGTAACATGTTTATTCAGCTCGAAAAACATACAATGTTTACCGATGTATTGGAAAATTCAAGATGGCGCCTCACTCCTTCTATAACACAGTAAGTTTGGGAAAAGATGCTATAAATAAAAAACTAGACAAAATACTATTAAAAAACCGCCGAATATATGTCAACCTATGTCACGGTAACATATATTGAGCGGGGTTTTAACAGTATTGTACCCAGTTTTTTTTTTATTCATAACATCTTTTCCCAAACTTACCGTGTTAAAGAGAGAGTCAGACTTCATCTTGAATTTTCCAATACATCGGTAAACACTGTATGGTTTTCAAGCTGAATAAACAGGTTACATTGAATAAAAACACTAAAAAAAACATATCCAGTTAAGTAGAAAAGTAACTTATCTTGCCTTTGATAACATTTATTTGTTATATATTTGTTTCTTGACAACTTTTTCGAATCTGTGTACAGTAATACAAACCCAGTATTTTTATACATACGTGCGCTGGTTATGATGTGTCTGCCTTTTATTCTCTGCATCATCGCAGCACAGCATTCCTCGTAGTCGCCTTGCACGAGCGACTGTGATTGTTTAGTGTTGTCGATTGTCTCATCTTTTTAATTTAGATGAAATTATTTTTCCAGTCATGCATGGCATAAGGACACTTTTCTGATTTTTTTTTTCATGCTTTATTTGAGAGGATTTGGTTAAGAAAAGAAAGAGCGACGAAAGTAATCTTCTAATTGTTTACTTCTTAAAATTACTTTCTATGGAAATATATGAATCCATGCGCGGACGGGCAGAGTCATCGGAAACATTCAGCTTAGATCATTTCTACATTGTTGGACAGTCTCGTTCATATCGCTTCATGGGAGAGACAAACTTGACAACCCTTTGTTTATCTCGCTCGAAAACTTGATTATTGTCATATTCTCATATAATTCGACACTTGTATGTTTTTAGCGAGTTTGACCTCTTACTCCGCATTGTGATCCATCTTCCGGTAAGCCCTGATAACCGTTCTTTTTTACAGATCCCGGTATTATGAGATGCACTAAAGTAGCCCTTATCAAAATTCACACTAGTAAACTTGATCGCTACTTACGTAGGGCCCCCTATATTTAACAGGCCAATTTTTACTAACAATTTATTTTTGGCAATATATTATGACAATCGATCATGTTCTGTTTTTTTTTTTTTTTCGATCAGATGCTCGATTTTAATTAAGTTATTTTAAATTTCATAATTAATGTTATGTTATTTTCTTTTGGCCAGGTGCGTGTCCATGCAATGTTTATCCACTTCTGTAAAATTCCGTTTTCGTACATTCTGGAGTGAATATTTAAGACTACTTATATTTATCAGAGTTAAAAATGGAAACTAAATTGATTTTTAAAATGAGTCAAGAATATCGTTTTCTGTGTTCATAACGTGACATCACTTTCGGAAATGAATTTGATGAGGAGAGCAGCTGGCGACGTTATCTCGTGGAACAGCTGGCAAGATATGTTCTTGATAACACGCTACGTGATTGAAATTCCCATAAAGAAAAGGCAACATTCTAAGTCTATCATATGCAATACTAAGTGTCTATTTTTTTTATCAGGTCGTTGTTCCAAACGTAGGAAACAATTTTTAGAATGAAATGAAAATAAATTCCCTCTATACGTTCTCCTCCTCCTCCTCCTCCTCCTCCTCATCATCATCATCATCATCATCATCATCATCATCATCATAATAATAATAATAAATGGTGAATTGATGTTTTCCTTACGATTAATTGTATATTAAACATGTAAAAGTATGTTTCGACGAATTCTTTTTCTCTCTGTGTGTGTATGTATGTATATATATATATATACGTTTTATTTTTGTTACCGTATCTTTCTGTTAAGTTACTTTATTCTTTCGGCTACACTGCCGTTTTTTTGCGGTCTGTAGCGTCCTCAGACTTTTACATCTCCACTAAATACAATATGTACATATATATATATATATATTGTATTTTGTGCACAGAAAGTTGTTAGATAAGACAAGTAATTGGTGCCGTCGGTTTCAAGCCCGATAATAAGAACCGTTTAAGATATCCATAACAAGCTTTCTTCAGCGAATACTCAATATATATATATATATATATATATATATATATATATAATTTCCCAAGAGTACCAATGACGTGTCTCATCTAACAACTTAGCATATATGACAATGAATCATATCTCTTCTCAGGGGGACGTTGGTAAAGGAAATTATTATTATTATTATTATTATTATTATTATTATTATTATTATTATTTGCTGTCGTCAAAGTTTCGTTTAATGTCTGCTTAGTCGGATCTCATTTATTTCTAGTGCCACTTCGATCTGTACTTAGTTCTACTCTTGTCAACACTAGCTCATATACTCGCTATGCGACCTATGCCCATTCATTATGTAACAAAACATGCACTTACTCCATGGTGCTCCACTACCTGTAGCAGTTATGCCATCCTGTTTGCAAATATATGTGAGAAGGAAATATCTTACTTCAATTCTCTGTTGACTATTGAACTTATGACTAATCATCGATTTTGTATTACAAAATTAAACATTGGACTATCCATTCATATTTTTTTTTATTATTCTTTGGACGAATGTTCCTATCTGGAGTATTATTTTTACAACATTTCGGTCGATGTAATCTCTAACCTTCTTCGGATTTATCTTATCGAACTCTGAAATCTTTGTGTCGAATTCGGGAATCTTCATGGAATTTCGAACGGAACGCTGTATTTACGAGATATTATTTTCTACGGGCTTAGCATGCTGTCGTGCCATCAGCCGTGAGTTGGTTTCTACACGGGGTTAAAACACAAACTGTCCCGGTCGTAGTTGGTACACCAGAAGATGAAAAAAAATAATCAACAAACGCTTTAGAAATAAGACATACCAATCCGACTGCCCTACGCCCAGTCTGCAACACCGGAAAACAAGGAAGCCGGATTTTTTTTTTTTTTTTTTTTTTTTTTGTTACTGAAGTGTAATTTGACCTGTCAACTTCAATTTCACATTAGGAAACAAGGGCCCACGAAATTTTGACCTCCTTTCCTCGAATTTGAAATGCTCGTCAAAAAAGAAAATAAAGCTCGCTCAGTTGACGCCCATTCCCGTTTGGGTCGGGACAGTTTACGGTTCACCGCACCCGATCTTTTCCCACTTTTCTTTTATGTTATACTGTTTATATCGATGCATCAGTTTTTGCTAAAACAGCGTTTTGTAGAATATAAAAAGAAATGCTTAACACGGCTTTGTGACAGATACGACAATTCAATATTAACCTGTATATTATTATTCGTTTTATTTATTAAACATTTGAATATTTTATTAAAATATTTATTAACTATTTCTCTGTGCAGAAAATTTATTCATGGCAACATTTTCTCGGTATCACCCGCATGGCTAAATTTTGACAAGGAGCGAACTTGTAACAGCTCGAACGCCAGCCTGATGTTTTATCACTAGGCTATAGTACCTCGTCAAATTTTATGCACCATTTTTATCGCTTTTAAATGTATTTTTTTTTTTTTATCTATTGCTGATATTTTTTTATTATTCATTAGCGATTCTGTGATATTTAATCGATACGCTTGCCTGGGCGTTTTGAGGGAGTTACCTGCTCTTTGTTAATATATTATGTCAGCCCTTTTAATAAAATAATACTCAACGCCTGTGTGCCTACCTCCATTTATATGTATAAGACGAAAGGGGATAAAAGATACAATAATTATGCAGAAAATACATATCAGGTTAAAAAACTTTTTAAGTTATTTATATTGTATATTCATATTATATTATAAATAAGAGTGAATTTTTGAAGGCTCTGTTTGGACATAGCTAACGACGGGTATTTCTGGTAGTATATATATATATATATATATATATATATATATATATATATATTATATATATTATAAGGTAAAATTAAAAGCCAAGAACAATGCGAGATTTCTTTTTATATAGAGTAAAATTAAAAAAATCTCATTAAAAAAAATCTCGCATTGTTCTTGGCTTTTAATTTTACCTTATAATTTTCTTCAACAATGCTTCAAGCAAACTACAATCTACTTATATATATATAATGTGTGTGTGTGTGTGTAGACGACGAAACACGTGTCAGTGGATAATTATATTTTAAAAACAATATATATGCCGCTCCCCATGTGGGGATACCAAATTGGTTAAAGGGAAAACTCGCATTTAGGTAAAAATGCACCTTCGTAAATAATTGAAATCATTCAAGACGTGTCGCAAAAATAAAAACAAATAACATATACGTAAATCGCGATATATCCGAACAGTCAACGAGGGGTAAGGATTTAAACTTCTTACCATGGGGTCCAGATTTCGAATCTCGCTAGATTCAGCCACGCTGATGAGTCGTAGACGACGAAACACATGCCAGTAGATAATTATATTTAAAAAAATAATATATATGCCGTTGTCCATGTGGGGGTACTAAATTGGTTTAAAGAGAAAATTATTCCCAACTCGCATTTAGGTAAATATGCACTTTCATGAATAATTAAATTCATTCAAGACGTATCGCAAAAAAAAATAACAAAATTTCTCAGAATAATAAAAAGCAATAAATCCACTGGTGTGCAAATCCAGTGATTATCGGTCTTACAAAATATTATTGGATGTAATAATTTATATAAGCCTATTCCAGGTTAATAAAATTGCTCAGTATACAAGATAGGGAAATTCAAATCGCAAATTTTAAATTATGATATATAAATATATCATAATTTAGGAAGTCCTATCGTCCAAAATAATAAATGGGCAATTTCTAAAAACAAACAAACATCGTATCTTAATGGATAAGACGCTGGACTGAAATAAATAAGGTCCAGGGTTCGAGTCCTAATAATAGTCAAGCTACGCTGAAGAGGGGTAGGACCCCGAAACATAAATGTACGTAGATTACTGGTTTAAAATAAATAAATAAAAATATTATTTGTTTACGTCCAAAATAACAAATGGGCAATTTCTAAAAAAAAAAAACATCCGATCTTCAAGGTGAAGACGCTAACCTGAATATCGTTTTAAAAAAATCAACAACAAAAAAACTACGTAAATATATAAACGATAAAAACTAAACAGTAAATCGTCTATGGCATCAAGCGTTATGGATAAGACACTGGACTGAAATACATAAGGTCCAAGGTTCGAGTCCTAATAACAGTCAAGCTACGCTGAAGAGGGGTAGGACCCCGAAACATGCATCTACGTAGATTACTGTTATATATATATATATATATATATATATATATATATTGAATCGCGGTATGAATCTGCGTTTGCTTCCCAAATTAGTACATGATAACACTGAGAAACTGCCCCTCCTTGACGAAATATGACACGGTTTACCATTCAGAGTTTGCAGATTTTATTCTTAATATTATATAATATACTTCCGGGGCCACGTCGATTATATATATACAGTGTAACGCGGACATAAGAGATTTTCTGTGTTAATGTACAGGTACCCCGGATATAAGAAACCCGAATATAAGTGTGACCCTAATATAAGAAAGTTGCATAGCCCGGATAAGAAGTCTCTTATATTCGGGTTACGCTGTATAAACTCTATGAGTGTTTGTTTTGTATTTTTCCGGCTTTAGCTGGACTATAGCTGTGTATTTTCAAATCAGAGCTATTAAACCTGATATAGTGTTATGGGATATGAATGAGAAAGAAGCAAACTTAGTAGAATTCAGTGTCGCCAATTACGCTGTACTAAACAGTCCATAGAGTGGAGAAAAGTACTTAATGTCAAGGTCTTATATGTGGCATAAAAAAAAACTTAGGATGATCTCTCTCATTCCAGTGATTTTGGTAACAACTGGACTCATGAAAAAGAAATTCAGAACTTATTAGCAAATATACCCAGTGAACCAGTTGCAAGAGAAAGAGGGAAACAATCACACTGAAAGGAACGGTTACAATCTTTCAAAAACAGATCTCTCTGCTGGATTCTATGGAATAGCGGGTGAATGTCTGATATACAATAGCATGCCCCATCTATAGCTTGAATAAACTGATAACAAAATGAAAAAAGAGACAGAGAGAAACAGACAACTAGCAAATAGCCTAGACAAACAACATCGTACCATAAGAGCAGACGTTCTTGGCCTTCGGGCGATGATCAAAGTGTAGTATCTGTTTTGTACTTTTTTTTTGTATAAATAATAAATGTTTTAAAATTGGGTTTGAGTAGGAACACGACCCCCTCACACACACACGCACATACACATTTAAAAGGATAATTATGATAAAAACAACAATGCTGGCTGAGAGAGAAATCCTTTTAAGTTCCAACAGAGATGGACCAACCAACCTCACCAACCTTGTGCCTAAATTTTTTCCTCATTTTTCCTTTTGTATTTTTCTTTTTCTAGTGAATAAAAAAATTAATATCTCCAAGTGTAGTATCTGTTCTTTAGATGCTAGACTTCAATTGTTTCTGCTCTCTCGGTGGAGTAGCAATCCTTTACAGACAATTGTTATTTTTGTTCCTTTTCTCACCGTTAAAAAAAAACGACCCTGGTGTCTGTCCCGTGGGGAGACATTGTAAATAGAAACAATATCGTAGGAGGGTGTTCCACAAAGAGTAAACATGGCTGCCATTATAGTTCGTTCATATTTTTTGCAGAGTTAACCTACCTCATCCACCCGCTGTCCCTTCAAATGACACTGATTTTGTCTCTGCACCCGGGAAAATGACTCATAAAATCGTTGACAACTAAATAAATAATTGAAGAAAAAGACATAAACAGAAGAAAGAAAATAAAAAAATCCTTCATCCTATCACAAACAAAAAGAAAAGAAAAAAAGCAGATAACATTTACGAGCAAAACAATAAAGACTCTATACTAACAAAAGTACTTGCAAAAACGTCTAATATCTCCAGTCAATTTCTTTCTCCACAATTAGATGTGCTTCCTCACAGATAAACATCTCAAAAGAGCTATTATTCCTCATATATAATATTCAGTAGATTATTATACAATATATAATAATATATACGCAATCAGCTTAAAGTACATTATCATTTTTAAGCGTATTGTACGACCGAGAAACGCCAGACACCCGGCTAGTATATATATATATATATATATATATATATATATATATATATATATATATATATATATATATATATATATATATATAAATTTTACCAGCTAAAAATATCGAAAGTGTGCTACAGTTTGAAATACTTTATATATCAAATTTCATCTCTCGAAACAAATTATTTAAAGAGGAGTTTAGTAGAGACTTTTCGCGCAGCACACGGACAATATATATATATATATATATATATATATATATATATATATATATATATGACTTCTTCATTTAACCACATAAATTAATATACGAAAATATAAATTCATGCGTAAACTTTAAGTATTTACTTCAACAGTGCTCAATACGTAGGTATAGCTAGGTAGTAATTATAAAATACAGCTTAATCGCCATATATATTTTTTAACTTACTATATATCAGTTCTCATTGACAATGTGCTTGAAGATTCAGTCCTCACTATAGACTCATAAAGAATATAAATAAAAAAAAATCTTACTTAAAAGTAGTAGTTAACATTTAATATGTTAATGTGATGGCTGACGGAACGAGAACAATCTGTCTTCGTGGATTAAATAAAAGGGCCCAATTCGAAATATTGTATAGATATATGAAGAAAGTCGGAGGTGACACCAGCCGAAATTTTGTTAAAATAACACCCAAAATCATATATATATATGTGTGTGTGTGTATGTGCGCGCGTGTAAGAGCATTTCCCTTTGATTTCAACGTATGATCATCACAAACGTAGCAAAATCAAATCTATTACAATTTCTCACATACCAGAGTGATTTATATACATGAAACAAGACCTTAATGACAGTGTTTATTCAATAACAGGAGAGCACGACTGTTAGCGGGATTCGTCAGTATAGTATAACAAGCCTAAAAAATATGAACGTGAATCGAACAAAATTTCTCATTTTGATAGTTTTATTTTATTCAACAAAAATCTCTTAGCATGGATTTTCACTGTAAACAGGTGTTCTAATAAATGTGTGTGTATATATATATATATATATATATATATATATATATATATATATATATATATATATATATATATATATATGTGTGTGTTATTTGTTTTTGTTTTTGCGATACGTTTTGAATGAATTGAATTATTTATACAAAAGTGCATTTTTACCTACATGCGAGTTGGGAATAATTTTCCCTTTGACTAATTTCGTATCCCCAAAAATTGGAAACGGAAATTGGTCCAAGGCGATATAACTCCCAACTCGCATTTAGGTAAAAATGCGCTTTCCAACCAATATATATATATATATATATATATATATATATATATATATATATATATATAAAGCTGAACGTCTATGTGTGTGTCTGGTCACGAATAGGCTCCTATATGGTTGACTATTATAGAAAACTGATTACATATAATGATGGAAGATGTATCGAGACACAGGAATGTGTATGTTTGATCTGGCATTATGATGATTCATTAAAATTATTGGTACACACCTTGTCCACAAAGTATGGAAATAAATAATTTAAAAATTAAAAATAAAAACGTATACAAGTGTTTTTGATATAGATGTACATAAGAATACTTAATAAGTATGTTTCAACTTAAATAGGGATGGTATAATAAAATTGTGAGGTCTGCGTTCGCGCCTGGCCTCCATAGAATGAAAATAGATACAAACTTTAATAAAGACTTTTTATATCTATCTACGTAAGTATACTTTGATAATTATGTTTCAGTTTGAAGAAATACGGTATGATAAAATTATGGGGTGTTTGTTCGCGCCTGACCTCCATAGAATGGAAATATGTCACAAAGTTTAACAAGGTTTTTCAATATAGATCCACAGAATATTGGTATAAGTGTTTCAGTGTGGACAGGTATGGTATAATAAATTATGGGGGTTATCTATTTTATTTTTACTTTCATCATATTTTGCTTTGGTTTTGATACCCTCAAATTCGAAGCTATCTCTTTAAAACCCTTCCTCTTCATAACCTATCATACTTTAATAAATCAGAGTCCATTTTCTGTTGGCCGGTTTTGAACCCAGTCAACGACGGGTAGTTTTGCTAGTATATATATATATATATATATATATATATATATATATATATATATATATATATATATATTGTTTTAACAAAAACCAAGATTCTAATTAATGGGTTGATAGCAACAAATAGTGTATTTCATCGTTAGTTACAATTGTTTCAAGACTATTCGGACAAATTCAAACATTATGTCGTTTGAAAATATTCACAAGAACAGCCTTTCTTCAGACTTATTGAATAAAAAAACATTTAACAATAAAACATTATTGAAACGATTTCACTTATAAGGAAAAGAAACAAGCGAAAGTATTTTACCTATACCGCATCCTTGCAAAGTATATTTTTTAATATATATATTTACCTATTTTAGTATCTCCATTTTAAAAAAAAATTAAACAAACTATCATACAATGTTACCACTAATTACCTATGTCTATTTAATGTTTTAATAATAATATTCATTGATTTCTTAAATTAAATTTATTTCTTTATTTATCTAATTTAATTATTTTTTTTTTTAATAATTCGGACTAATCAACTAAGATAAATTATTGCGATTCTATGTTAGTTTCGTATCTGGAATTCGCTTTGTTTATTTACAAAAATATCGGCTGTGATTTAAGGAAAGTTTTGTTTAAAACTTATTCAATAAGGAAAGAAAGTTTAACATTGCTTTATACTTAGTTCATTCTCATTCTTCATTTAAAATTAAGGATCTCAATCTATTTTTTATTTTTATTTTCTTTCGTCATATATATATATATGTGTGTGTGTATCGACATACAGTCCTGTTTCGTTGTATCACAACTTATCAGTGCCGCTAGACTAGCACCTCTCCCAAGCCGAGGATTGAACCTAGAACCATCGCGTTAACAGTCAGCAGTTCTACCGATCAACCCACGGGAGCGGCGCCCGTAAATTATCTCGACAAATGTCTATTTAAACAAACATTTGTCCACCATTTTTATAGTGCTCAAACCGCTTATTTACAAACAAACAGCAAGCGTCGCATTTCTCAGTAGCGGGTGAGATTAGTTACGACAGTGCTCTACCCAAAGAGGGGTGGGCTTAAAATATATATATAGATATGTCCGGCGTTGCCAGGGAGAAGCATATTGTAAGATACACCAAATAACCTAACTTCTTACTATTTTCCTGAAAGTTGATCGCATGTGGGACCGATAGAAGCAGTAAATACATTTATTTAAATTAAAAATAAATCAAAATCAACTTTAAATAATTTCTAAAAAGACCAATGAAGACAATTTTATTACAAGACATACTTAATAGATTTTCTTTAATGTAATAAGCAAATGGCGTTATTCCTTGAATGTAGATTCTCTTTGAATACACAGTAAATCGTGCTGGAATACAAAATGGGTAAATAACCGTTTTTAGTATAAAAATTAAATTTGTGAAACGGTGAATCCTCTGTACATATTAATGAAATTCTGAACAAACAAACAAACAAACAAACAAACAAACAGAAATAGAAGTTTATTATAATACAAGATTCAAGCAAACAAGCGCTACTGGACGGTCCATGGAGTTTTATATATATACTAGACTACCCCTGACCCGTTGTTATAATAGCTATGGAATTCATGAATGAGCGTGACACTTGTGACGTAAAAAAAATAGTTATTTGTGACATAACAGAAACATTTCTATGAAAGTATATCAAAATGAAAAAAGAATATACATAGATTTCCATGGGTCGTTGTGTTTATAATTGCTTATTTAAAAAAAAAAACTTACAGTCATCGAATTATAAGTGGTTTGCCATACTTATAGGTAAATGTGCACTGAACAGATACCATAATACTGTAAGTTTAATTCAAATTTGATATATGTTTTAATTTAAACGCGAAAGAAAAAAAAACAGTTGGGGCGCTGTAAACGTACACAGTAAAACAATACGTTTTATTGTCGCATTGATTATTTATTTGTAACGCAAATTAAAAAAAAAACATATTTTCCGGGTTATTTATTTATGTTGGTAGTGTAGAAGAAAATGTATGAATGTTTTTTAAGAAAGGTGTATTAAAAAATGGAGAATAAATTTTTTTTAAAAATCAAGGCGGCGGGTAAATCGCAGTTGTAAGATGCTATTGTGGTTGTTAACGGGTTAAAGTAGATTTATGTGTAAGAAAATTGCGTTAAAATAACTTAAACGTAATATTACATAGCCGGGGGTTTCATATTAGGGAGAGACGGTGATGAGAGAGAGAAGACATTTATACCGTTATGTGATGTTTCTTTTTAACACATATAGCGAGGGGACAGTCATTACTTATGATGGAGAGACACATTACTTAGGATGGGGTATGTACAAAGTTCATTAATAACGATGAGGGAGGCAAGTTCATATTAAAGATGTTTCACACATTACCTTTTACTGTTGAATGACGACACAACACAGTTCTTATTATCAAATCGACCAGTCGAATGATGATGACATGAAGGAATTCAAAGTCGTTTCTACATGTTTAAAACGTTCTCTCTTCGCTTCTAAAGGGACCCTCCTCTAATTATGTAAGCTCTTTCCGACCGACCCTGCTGACCGTTCGATCCGGACTCAACTGTTCGACTGCCCGACTACAACCCTCGATCTGACTAAAACTAGCTCCTATATTGAGACTTCCCTTTCTGCTATGACGTAATGTATGGCTTGAAAACGTGACCCACTCACGTGGGTAACTCACGTGTCTTAAACATACATTTCGGCACATGTTCCCAAACATATTTCTGCAGATAAGGAATCCTCGGTAACCTATTTTTCAACCTAACCTATTTTCAATATATTTTCAAATTGCATGGTTCGTCATTTTCTAGCTGGCCTTATTTTAATGCAGTTTCCATAAAAAGAATTGAACAATTAAATTCTTTTTAAAACAAACATATCTAAACTATTTTATATGAAATTGAACAATGCGAAATTCTATTTCTGAACCTTGCTTACAAAGTTCGAATCTCGGCCTATCCTAATCTCATTTTTTCTTATCTAATGTTTTTCGTACTTACAAGAAAGGGGACCCTTTTCTTGTAACAGTAAGACGGAAATGAATGATGTAAAAAATGCAGAAAGTATTAACAATTGTTTATTTGGATATTTAAACGGAAAAAAACTATTGGGACGCTGAAAACAATACGTTTACACAGTAGAACAATACGTTTTATTGTCGAGTTGATTATTTGTTTATATATGCATGCGCAAGCGGAAATCGTAAACCGGATGTTGGGTTGCAACACCCGTTACAAGGTCATTTTAGTTTTATAATTATATATATATACAAATATATATATATACAAATATATATATATACAAATATATATATATATATATACAAATATATATATATATACAAATATATATATATATATACAAATATATATATATATATATACAAATATATATATATATATACAAATATATATATATATATACAAATATATATATATATATACAAATATATATATATATATACAAATATATATATATATATATACAAATATATATATATATATATATATACAAATATATATATATATACAAATATATATATATATATACAAATATATATATATATATATACATATATATATATACAAATATATATATATATATACATATATATATATATACAAATATATATATATGCATATATATATATATATGTATATATATATAACTACTTCATTTACTCACATAAAATTAATATACGAAACTAACTAAAATCCTCAACAGAAGAGGACCATATAAAACGATAAACAACCACAGAATTCGCGCATATAAAAACGATAAACAACCACAGAATTCGCGCATAAGCCTGACGAATCCTAGAGTGGATGAAACGCCGAATGTTCGGTGTAGCTTAATCGGCATATATATTTTATAAATCATATATATATATATATATATATATATATATATATATATATATATATATATTAGCAGGCCCACTTGTATCGTATTTAATACTACTAGCGGAACCTGTGAAAATTCCGCAGCGGACTCTTTCATATGTAATATATTGATGTTGGCATTCTGTGGATGTTCTGCGTAAATGGAGACGGCCTGATATTATTGTAGCTCTTTTGTTAAAACTGCAAAATATTTACCTAAGTTCGCAGGAACGCCCGGTCGTAGAATACGCTTAAATATGATATGTAATTAATACAGATTTCACGACGTTTCGGTAAACTATTCTTCTGGCTTTCGTCAGGTGGTTAACTGTGAAGGGATAGGAACTCTGAATCTCCTAACTGAGTCCTCAGCAATTACTATATTTCATAGTTGTTGTCGTATCACCACGTTTTGGCCAAGTAAGCCTCTGGCCAGCTTTGGGTAGGATTGAAACCGCTATCTTCAGACAATGCTCACTCGAAATCGGGATTCCAAACATATCGTTTATATATAAGCCATTTTTTTAAATGTGTATTATTAGCTTTTATCCTTTTCTGAAAAGACTCCTTTAGCTTCGAAATTTCCATGGCTTCAACAGATTTTTTTTCCTTTTCCTTATTGGTCTGATGATATAATAAAGTTTTATTAAACGTTGAATGCTTATCATTTATATGTATATGTTATTTTAGATAAATTTGTCTGTGTGTGTTTTGTGTGTGTGTGCGTTGGTTGGTTGGTTTGTGGAGTGGGCTTCTAATATAGGTCGTTGTAAATCGCGTGAGCCGTTTCTTTACTCGCTCTGCTTGTTGAACTGGCGAACGGGGACACGACGTCGGCGACGATAGACACTTGGCAGCTGACCTCTCAAAAATCGTTTAACTCCGCCGACTCATGGCGTGTCTGTCGGCCTTACACGCAAATACCCAGACGTCGTTAACATTGAAAGACCAGGTTTTTACATAATTAAACTTTTAGGCCAAGCGTTAAAAAAATAAAAAGAATAAAAAAAGAAAAGAAAACAGCAACCCCAAAAGGCGTGCGGTTCAATACACTTACTAAGGGGTCGATCTCAAGTTCGTTTGTCATAAAAGTGTCATTTTAAACACACAAACACGGTCTCACACACACACACACACACACACACACACACACACACACACACACACACACACACACACACACACACACGCATTCACGCGCATATTTAAAAATTAGGACGTGTATTAAGTTCTCACTCATAATTATATTTTATGAAGTAGGTCTTACACGTGTTTGGTTTAATAACGGAAATTTACCAAACAACTCATCAGAGACAAACGTGTATTACTGGATTTTCCTCAGAAAATAGTTGAAACGAGTTTTTTTCTCAGAATGGAAAAGGATTTGGTTAGAAAAACTGTACATAAAAGAAAAGGGACATATTTTAAGTTCGCATAAACATAAGAACGGAAATGCTAACTTATTGCAATGTTTATAGGCACCGACCCAAAAAAGAAAGCCATTAAATTCAACTCACAAATGTCGAATGCCAGACAAGGTAACTTCTTATGGTTGAGAACTTTCAGTTGAATTAAAGTCGGTAAATTTAGCTCTTATGTGCAGATCATCATATAATGATTAGATCACTCTGACAGACGTTAAAAAGCATTTAAAAATGTTTAAATTCAACGGCATTTCTTGCGGTTAACGGTAGCCGAATGAATTAGGTTCTTGCTAATGAAGCCAAGGATAGCTTTTGTCGCCGGCTTCGAATCTATCGACTGGTGTTAATCGTGACACTCTGCACTGATGATTTCCGAAAGGTATTTAATAATTATCATAGTAAATAATTGTTTAAGCAGGCAGTAGACAAGAAACGTTTACTAGACAAAAACAAATGTAAACTTCAATCTAATATAACTAATTATTTTATCCCAACAAAAAGAAGCTCAATACAACAACAACAGGAAGTGGAGCTGGATACAAGAAGAATAAATGAAAACTGTAAACGAAAATTTAAATGTGAATTTAATTTTTCGACAGAATACCTCAAAGACGATTAATAAATCCTTATTCCACGGAGTTTCAAAAAATGCAAAATTCTTCTCTTCAAAGGAAAAGAAATATGCTAACAAATTTGCACATATTGCTAATCTAAAAAATTGCTGAATTTAGCATTGGATGAAACGACATTATATGACAGTGTTAATAAAATGAAAAAAAAACATTTGTAGACTGTTTATAAAAATGAATAAAAATGAAAAAACGAAATAGGTAATTCCAGAGTATAATGAAATCTTGGTGAGATCACGAAACGAAGTAAGTGATGTTTTGTTTATATATATATATATATTAGTAATGAAAATATATATTGTTGTGTTACATAGTTCAATACAAATAATAAAATCTCACCCATCTATCACTTCAACACTTACAGCTTTTTTCTACAAATCTACTGTCAGACCGTGCGTTGAGTACTGCCATCATATTTGCGCT
The DNA here is from genome assembly GCF_053919585.1 of Euprymna scolopes. Taxonomy (NCBI): domain Eukaryota; kingdom Metazoa; phylum Mollusca; class Cephalopoda; order Sepiida; family Sepiolidae; genus Euprymna; species Euprymna scolopes. Next base: position 25,364,742 of record NC_136492.1, on the reverse strand, counting down.
GGTAAATCTCTGCCGCATTTAGATCTAGATTCAGCCACTCTGATGAGTCGTAGACGACGAAACACGTGTAAGTGGACAATTATATTTTAAAAACAATATATATGCCGCTCCCCTATATGGGGGTACCAAATTGGTTAAAGAGACAATTATTCCCAACTCGCATTTAGGTAAAAAAATGCACTTTCGTATAAATAATTGAATTCATTGAAAACGTATCGCAAAAACGAAAACAAATAACATATATATATATATATATATATATATATATATATATATATATATATATATATATATATAGTCTGAGGAAGCAACAGATGGCCAAAAAACGGCCGGGTAGCTGAAACAATAATGTAACTTAACAGAAAAATACGGTAATAAAAAATAAAACGCACATTTGCTCTACAACAGTATTGAGCACTTTCTTCAGGTTTTTATTGATTACCATTTTTACTAATATATATATATATATATATATATATATATATATATATATATATATATATATATATATATATATATATGAAATAAAATGGAGGTGGAATATTTCATATCGTCGGATTTAATCCAGCTCAACAATCATAGATATATATACGTTCGTTCAGTCTCGAAAGACAAAGGATACTCCTTGTAGGGGCGGCTGCGCATATTATTGTGCGGCAAGGGGTGCGCAATCCCAACCACACCTCTCCTGAATCGGCACTGGTTGAGTCCAGTGGCAATGAGAAGTCCAGGACGACTGGAAATAACACCAAGATAAACGTGTGAGAAGCTTTTTATAGAAAAGAACAAACCGAATTATTTGTTCATCTGAACGTTTCGTCTTTATATCGAGACTTCCTCTGGATGAACTAAACGAAATAATGACAAAACGTTGATGAACACATAACTCGTTTTGTTCATTTTAATTTTTATTTTTCTATTTTGTCGAATACTATTTCCATAATTCTCGTCATATATATATATATATATATATATATATATATATATATATATATATATAAGCTGAACGTCTGTGTGTGTGTCTGGTCACGAATAGGCTCCTATATGAGTGACTATTATAAAACAACTGATCGCATATAATGATAGAAGATGTATCGAGACACAGGAATGGGTATGTTTGATCTGGCATAATGATGATTCATTAAAATTGTGGGGTCTTCGTACGCGCCTGGTCCACAAAGTATGGAAATAAAAAATGTGAAAATAAGAAAAAACGTATACAAGTGTTTTTGATATAGATGTACATAATAATACTTGGATAAGTATGTTTTATGGTATAATAAAATTGTGGAGTCTGCGTTCGCGCCTGGCCTCCGTAGAATGAAAATAGGCACAAACTTTAATAAAGACTTTTGATATCTATCTGCGTTAGCATACTTTGATAATTATGTTTCAGTTTGAAGAAATATGGTATAATAAAATTACGGGGTGTTCGGTCGCGCTTGACCTCCATATAATGAAAATATGTCACAAAGTTTAACAAGGTTTTTTGATATAGATCCACAGTATATTGTGATAAGTGTTTCTGTGTGAACAGGTATGGTATAATAAATTATGGGGCTTATCTATTTCATTTTTACTTTCATCATATTTTGCTTTGGTTTTGATACCCCCAAATTCGTAGTTATCTCTTTTTACAACCTTTCCTTTTCATAATCTATCATACTTTAATAAATCAGAGTCCATTTTCTGTAGGCTGTTTTTGAACCCAGTCAACGACGGATACGTTTGCTAGTATATATATATATATATATATATAATGTTAGGTTCAATATAATAATCGACAGAGAATTGTCTCTATAATAATCAATACGTCATTTGCATGAAGTACAATATCACACTTAAGCATATTTTATGACCGGGCACCTCCAGGAGGCCTGCTAGCACATATTTAAAATTTAATATTAGGATGAAGAGATAGATGTAATGTTTGACTAACCTGCCAGGAAATAACTATTATTGTCGATGTGAAAGTTGCTATAAATATATTTCCATACGGAATGGTAGTTTCCTCCAGAAATAATTGGATCTTTCTAAAATGTTATTATTTCTTTTTACCCACGGGCATATGAGTTGGCTTCTTTGCACACGAGAAAAATGTTAACAGAAAATATTGCATTTTATTTCTACCTCTCTGTTTTCATTGCATGCTATTGTTATAAATATAGTTTGTCAATTTCGAATAAGCCAATACAATGCATCTTCAATATAAACATATCTATTTTTCTATCAGGTCTTTTCCGAATCTTTTTCTATATATAAAAGTGACTTTGTCTGTGTGTGTGTTTGTGTATGTATGAAACGGTTGTAACGTTGCACACAATTACACACAGGACCCACACGTTGTATGCAGTCTACGTCGCAAAGGAGACCAAGACAAACACACGTGACTTCTTGTTACGATTGTGACGTAATCCACGTCTTACCTGATTGTCTTCTCTAACCTATTTTCTCTTCTTTTTATAATATTTTAATTACCGTGATGTCATCTCGCATGTCGTATGAATTTTTACAGGCGCGTGCACCTTTTGTTACATGGTCTCTAGCAAACTACTCTGTCAATTTTTGATACACAGACTAGAAACTTAATATATAGTTGATTCTACACTGTGGAGCAAATTCGATTTAGCTTCTTTTTTTTTTCTTTTTTTATTTTGCTTTTTAGCCAGCAAAATAACTGCTAACAAGCCAGAATTAAAAAATTGGAACTAGGCAGGCATAAGTCGACTTAAAGTGTCACTCTATGTATGCACAAATATACATGCTAACGTTAAACTGTATTAATTTTTAATGCGTTACTATTCATGTGCTTTTAGATCAAGATGTAGCAAATACCGCTGAATAGCTAAATATTTGGTTTCAATTCTAGCTGATGGCGCCAAAGTCATAATTTTTTTTTTTTTTTTACCTTTTGAAATCAGTTCTATGTATTGGTTGGTGGTTGTTTTTGTTTTACGGCATATCAACCTTTTTCAGGTTATTTAATGCCGAGTCTAGTTATTTTGAGGAACGATTTTTAATGGAGTATATTTTTAAGTCAGATTCTCTTTAACCCATAGTTGGGACCCTAACAGGTACTACCACTCTGGGTCAGAGCGGACCTGGAAGCAAAGACAATTAAAGAGTGGCTCCACACTCCCCAAGGCTCGCAAGGTCGGGCCTCACCATCGGATATAGTTTTAGGTCATATCCAGGACCTTTATGTATTGGGTACAATATAATAATTAAATGAGAATTGAACTAATAATAATAAATACGAAAGCTGCATAAATGAAAATATCATATCATATTTAAACGTATTTTCGACCGGACAACGCCGGGCAGCATGTTTGTCTCTTATAACTGCGTATTCAGTCTTAATCACGTGCTGGTTAAAGAGGACAAAGAGGAAGTGCTTGTCTCATTTTGGGAAACTAGCTTGATCCTGTTTAATATAGACATATGCAGTTCTTTGTCAGCTCTTTTGGGGTTTTACCTGGTATGTTCCGAACCTCTTTCTACATATAAAGTGACTTTGTGTGTGTGTGGGGGGGGTCTCTGTGTGTGTCTCTGTATGTGTGGAACGGTTGTAACGTTGCGCACATCACAATTAAACGCAGTATTCACACGTTGCAAAGGAGACCAAGGCAAATAATAACTCGAACCCACTTTTTCATGACAACAATATTTATTTCCACATTCTCCCACCACGCGTGACTTCTCGTTATGTAAAGCGGGCTAAAAGAAGTGCTTTTCTCATTCGGGAAAACTTATTGATCCTAATGATTTTCGTCTTTAATCGTTTTCTTATCGTTCGCCGTGCATCCCTAATTTATTTGGATTATTCAGACTACTGTTCTAATTGATTGAGACTGTCGGACAGACTTCCTCATCTTGGTTGTTATAGTCACAACGTTTCGGCCGTTTTGCCCTCCGGCCTTAGTGACATATGACCGAGTGGTCCTAGACGTTGTATCAAAGTTTACAGTTACCCAAAGGTGCTGAGTTCAATCCTGAACGAAGGCAGTGAAAAGTAACATTCAAAACAGAGATTCAGCAACTATGTCCCAGAGCCTAGCTGGAGTCCGAACACGGTACCCCCGTAATAATAATAACGGGTTTGGTTCGAGACTCCTAACAAACGGTTCCCCAGTTCGATACAAAACACCTGATGAAGGCCGGAGGGCAAAACGGCCGAAAAACCAAGATGAGGAAGTCAGTCCGACAATCTCAATGAATGAAAACACCTCATCTCAAAAATACAGACAATTACTGTTCTCATATTGAGTGCTATTTTCATAATAACTTCTCGGTCGAAGCAACCACCGACCTGCTTCAGGTGTGTCATATAGAACTCGCTAATCTTTTTCTTCGGGCTCGGAATTGCGTACAGAATTCCACACGGGTAGTATGGTTTTGTTTCGTCAGCAATTGCTGAGTAAAAATTTTAATCAATTAACAATTATATTCTTAGTATCTCCCCAACTAAGGATTGAACCTCCAGCCATTCAGAGTTTCATTGAATAGCAATCGTACAGTTTTAACACAATCGTAACTATGTCTTTCTTAGATCTCTTTGTACTTTTACGAACCAAAGCTGTGTCGGATACATTTTTGAATTTTGTAATCGGGACTCTCTGTTTTAAGTTTAAGTAAAGATGAAGGTATTGTCCTGATGAGCCAACTAAACCAATCCTGCTGTTTTTCGCCTTCTGGCATTTAAGCCTTCCTTGCTTTCACCCTCTTTTTATAAACTATTACTCAACCACCTTTGGTAGCCGAAAATTACGGCCCTGTTGGGGGGGTATTAGAATACACCGACTGCCCCCCCTGCAGAGGGTAAAAGTCCTTCAATGGGGGTCCTGGATATGACCTTAAACTATATCCAATGGTAAGGCCCCAGCTTGTGGGCTTTAGGGAGTGTGGAGCCACCCTTTAATTTCCATTGCTCCCAGGTCCACTCTGACCCAGAGTGGTAGTACCTGTTAGGGTTCCAACTATGGGTTAAATAGAAACCGACTTGAAAACAACAAATATATTCTATTAAAAATGTTTTCTTCAAAATCTTTGGATTCGGCATTAAATTACCCGAAAAGGGTTGATATGCCGTAAAACAAAACAACCAACCAACCAACCGAAAATTACATACAAACGGTTAAAATAGAAGTAAATTTGAGCTTTTTGTTATGTGAACAATCTCTGGCAACCCCTGGTTGTCTTGCCGATTCGGTTTGTTTGGTTGGTAACTCAAACCAAAAGAAACCTTGATTCGAGTAAAGCAACTGGCCCTGATGGTATTCCAATTATAGTACTCAAAAAACTTCAACCTGAACTAGCGCCCATACTTACAAAACTGTTTAAACGTTGTCTTAAGGAGAATAGTTTCCCATCTCCCTGGAAAATCTCATCAGTATGCCCTGTATTTAAGAATTCAGGTGATCGCTCATCCCCCTCTCAGTACAGGCTAATAAGTCTCCTGTGCGTCATGAGTAAGTTGCTAGAATCTGTGTTAAATACAGAAGTAATCAACCATCTCAACAAAAATAACCTTCTTAGTGACACTCACTATGGTTTCCGTTCTGCTAGATCTACAGCAGATGTCCTTACAGTTATATCGCATAGGATAAGCAAATCTCTCGACGGTGGCAATCTTTCTAGGGCAATTGCTCTTGACATATCTAAAGCCTTTGATAGGGTATGGCATAAAGGTTTACTTCATAAGATCGCTAGCTATGGTATAGCTGGAAAAGTCTTCTCAATTATTAAATCATTTCTTTCTGATAGGTTCATAAGAGTAGTAGTTGAGGGGCAAAAATCAGAAGCTCACAGTATTAATGCCGGTGTCCCTCAGGGATCCATCCTGGGCCCAACTCTTTTCCTGATCTACATTAATGATCTTCCAAATCATATCCTTACATCATTTGTAGACATTTATGCTGACGACACTACCATTTATGGTAGCACATCTAAGACAGTAAACGACCAAGTTCTCTCCAACTCTCTCTCCCCTCTGATCTTGAGCACGTAGTACAATGGGGGAAAGGAGTGGCTGGTTACTTTTAATGCATCTAAAACCAAGCTTCTCTCTTTACATCATCAACATTCTAATCCACATTTGTCATCAATTGAAATGAATGGCTCTCGTCTTCAGGAGGCCTCAAGTTTTGACAAGCTTCTGGGCTTGACCATTACTCCTGATCTTAAATGGAACACGTATATCAAATCTGTTGCCAAGGCCGCTGGAAAAATGGTGGGATTTTTCTATCGATCCGGTAGATATCTCACTGCTGATGCTATTCTCTATCTATATAAGAGCCAGGTACGTCCAAGGATGGAATACTGTTGCCACATCTGGGCAGGAGCTGCTAGAAAGGACTTGTCCTGCCTTGATAGAGTTCAAAATAGACTTCGTAGCCTCGTAGGAGATGTCCTTTTCTCCTCCTTGCAACCTCTATCTCACAGAAGAGATGTTGCGAGTTTGTCTCTGATGTATCGTTATTTTCATGGAAAGTGTTCAACTGAGCTTCAATCTATGGTCCCCCCTCGCCAAACTTTCACAAGAAACACTCGTCTAGCTGTAAACACTATCAATAATTTCCCCCACTCTTTATCTGTGCCTAAACCTAAACGTAGATTCCATGAACAAAGCTTCTTTCTTAGAACTGCACGCCTGTGGAATTGTCTTCCGTTTTCCTGCTTTCCGGCTGACTACAATATGGTTGTGTTCAAGTCTAAAGTAAATAAGTTCTTGATGAGCCGTTCCATATAAGTTATCAAATTTACCAAATTTTCATTACTAATGATTACTATATTGACCAATTTCTACTGTACACTCTTTAACCCTTATCCTTGAGTGGCCTCTGGGCCTTGATAATGTGGTGACGCCTATGTAAAAAAAAAAAAGAAAAATAATTTTAGCTGAGCGAATTAGAGATTGATGATAATATCTTGATACTAATAATGTTTCCCTAATTAGACCATGTATCTCCAGAGATTGTAGTGAATTATTGTTTTGAATTTTTGTCAAAGCAGAAACAGAAAAAAACGTTGGAAATTAAAAAAAAAAAAAAAGAGAGGGGAGCCTTCATTGTTAAAGAGTGGGAGATTTTTAATAACGCTATATAGCCGTTAATCTGTTTTTAAAAGATATGAACGCAGTTAATATTCTTTCTGGAAAAAATATCTCTGTTAAAATTCAAATATAGCTGTGTAACAGAAATGAAATGAGTGTGTTTTTGTCATGTAATTTATTGATTGAGACTATATGTATTATTATAGAGGGTGTTGCTACGGTGTGAAAGGGTAAAACTGTTTTATTTATTTATTTACTTATTTATTTTTAATTAGGAGGTCATCAATTATCAAGGCCCGAAGACCACTCAAGAAAAAGGGTTAAGTATTAGGCAGGTGGTGAGACAATATTAATTACGGAGTAAACTTAGGGTATGGCAGGTGCTCGTCTGAGCTCCAATCCCCCGTCCCCCCTCGCCAATCTTTCACGAGAAACAACCGTCTGGCTGAAACTACTGTCAATAATATTCCCCACTCTCTATCTGTGCCTAAATCCAAACGTAGATTCCATGAGCAAAGCTTCTTTCTTAGAACTGCACACCAGTGGAACTCTCTACCGCTTGCCTGTTTCCCACCTGGCTACAACTTGGACGTCTTCAAGTCCAACATAAACAAACTCCTGACAAACCGCCCCCTTAAGTAAGACACTCTATCAAAACCCCTAATACTAATGATTGCTACAATTCTATCTCATTGATTACTGTACATGCAATAACCCTTATCCCTGAGTGGCCTTCGGGCCTTGATAAGTGGTGAACCCCATGTAAAAAATAAAAAAATTAAAAATAAGATTAAATGGATGACCCAATAGGAATTTATTCACATAAGACTTGAACACGGTCGTGTTATAGTAAACCGGGAAGCAGACAAATGGTATTGGATTCAACAGTCGGACACATATAGGGAAGAAACTCTGCTCGTAGAATTTTCGATTAGTTTGGGTCGTAGATATGTAGTGAGGAAAATTGTTGGCAGTTCAGTAAGGTATTTGTTGTGAATGTTTTCCGGGGAAGCACCATAGATTGATCAGTCGGACACCTACCATAAGAGTATCGATAAATGGTGATGCTGAGTTTTGTATTTACTGGCTTCCATAGTTGTTGTTGTCTCGCCACGTTTTGGCCAACTAATCTAATTTGGGTAGGATTGAAACCGTTATTTTCAGACATCTTAAGACCTCAAACCGTAAAGACTTTATCCACTGCGCCACGGGCTCTGGGGAGCAATTAAAGTTATTTTATTATAGTCTTATGAATCCAATCCTGTGGCCTTATTTGGCCTTCCATTGTTACGTCCTACCAAATAGTATGATATATTGATTATCTTTTTTTTGGGGGGGGGGGATCCTTTGAGTTGAGAAATATACAAAAGTTAAGCATTCATTTTGAAAGCGGTCTGTCTTATAAAAGATACTAAAGGTAATTTAATAGACTGGGATTTTTTTTTCTGCTGTAATATAAGTAAACTGCACTTGTGTTGTAAGAGTGTATAACTTTGACCAAAATCAAATTTTCTGAATCAACTATTTCAAATACAGATTAGAGAACATTATTGGAAGCATTGTAAAAAAATATTCAGGTGAAATTTCACAAAGTCAATCAAGCCAATCTACGTACAACTTGCTTAGATTAGACGTAACGTATACGACGATTTCCAACCAGTTCTAAAAGATTGGGAAGACAAAAAATACTTGATAAATTGGTACCTCACAAATTAAAAGAACAACCAAAATAAACACCGTTATGAAGTGCAATCTTCTCATTTAAGCAACAGGAACGACCTGGTTATTACTTGCGATAAAATAATTATAAAAAAAAAAACAGTTTGATTTTCTTACGTTTACAACAAACAGTTGTTAGAAAAATTAGTAATTTCCCTCGCCAAGAAAAAAAAAATAGATAAATTGTGTGTGTGTGTGTGTGTGTGTGTGTGTGTGTGTTGATATTCATATTTATAACCTTTTTTTCTATTTATTTAAAAAGAAACAATACAGCTTTGTTATATATGGGTCTTGGGATGGCATTCATCTGCAAAAGATCTAGCTAATTTGCGTATTCTTTTAAACATTTATTTTAATTAATTCTCTATTCGTTTTTCGCTTTTCTTATGGTATGATCATTTTTAGTTAACTATTACGTGTAATTATATTCATGCAGATATTCAAAATGATTTACACTTGCGTAATATTTGCGTAAAAACAAACCTCTTTCTATTTATATCTATGTATGCGTATATATTGTTGTTTAAAAAAATTTGCCTATCAAACTCCTCTGTCAGTTTTTTTTTTCTATAAATATGAAACGTTATAGGGTATTCGAACACATGCAAGCTTTATATTTGGGTTTTAGCCGGAGGAAATCGGTGCAAAAATATAAAAATTAAAAAAGCAAAAATGAAATTTGCCAGGTGATGGCCGAACGACGGCATTACGAATATACATACGTAACGCAATAATTGTTGGTTCATGTTTTATTTTTTAGCTTTGCGGCAAATATGTCTTCATAGCTCAAGCATTAACGTCAAAGGAAAAAGTAAATTGTTAGCAAAACGTTTTGGTTTCGATTCTCGGTGCTGGCACACGAGTCATTTTTTTTTTTAATTTTTTTTTTTTTACTTTTTCAATCATTATTTAATATTGGGTCCAACATAATATAATAGTAAATACGAAATCTGCATATATAAAAAAATATCATATTTGAGCGTATTTTACAATTGGACAATCCCGGGTGGCCTGCTTGTAATGTATACTTGCTTTCAACTGAACACCGCCAATTATTTTTCCGATTTTAAAACCGGAAGTCATCTTAAAGTGCAGATTTTCACTTTAACACACACCAACGTCAAAATTTCGACCTATGCCTCCGTGGCATATCAACCTTTATTGTATTTATTTGCTTCCCCACCAAAGCAAATTAGGCACAAGGCCGTTTTTAATGTGGGATAAAAACCAGCTCCCCTAAAAGTGGGTAAAAAGGGGGCACTCTGGTTACCAAAAATAATAATTGTCCCATTAACTGGTACAAATTATCTTGGGTGCAGCATCTGCAGAACAGATACTACACGTTGAGGTATTTATTTGCTCCCCCACTGAGCAAATTAGGCACAAGGCCGATTTTTAATGTGAGGAGTGAAGGGGAAATGGGGACCAACTCCCCGGGGAGTAGGGGAGCTGGATAGTTACAATTGGTATGAAGGGTTGCCCCTACATTGATCAAGGTCTTATATGTGGGGTTGCCCCAACATATGATCTTTGCTTGCAGTATCTGCCGGAACAGATGGTATTTATTGGCTCCCCCACCGAGCAAATTAGGCACAAGGCCGATTTTTAATGTGAGGAGTGAAGGGAGGGGGAAGGGAAAAAGGGGACCAGCTCCCGAGAGGTGGGAAATGGGAGCTGCTTAATGGTCAGGCATGTTGGGTTGCCCCCACATCTGGTCTTTGCTAGTCATAGCTAGTCATAGTTTGCAGCATCTGCCGGAACAGATGGTATTTATTTGCTCCCCCACCGAGCAAATTAGGCACAAGGCCGATGTTTAATGTGAGGAGTGAAGGGAGGAGGAAGGGAAAAGGGGGACCAGCTCCCGAGAGGTGGAAAATGGGAGCTGGTTAATGGTCAGGCATGTGGGGTTGCCCCCACATCTGGTCTTTGCTAGTCATAGCTAGTCATAGCTTGCAGCATCTTCCGGAACAGATGGTATTTATTTGCTCCCCCACCGAGAAAATTAGGCACAAGGCCGATTTTTAATGTGAGGAGTGAAGGGAGGGGGAAGGGAAAAAGGGGACCAGCTCCCGAGAGGTGGGAAATGGGAGCTGGTTAATGGTCAGGCATGTGGGGTTGCCCCCACATCTGGTCTTTGCTAGTCATAGCTAGTCCTAGCTAGTCATAGCTTGCAGTATCTGCCGGAACAGATGGTATTTATTTTCTCCCCCACAGAGCAAATTAGGCACAAGGCCGTTTTTAATGTGAGGTAAAAACCAGCTCCCCTAAAAGTAGGCAAAAAGGGGGCACTCTGGTTACCAAAAATAATAATTGTCCCAGTATAGAGGGTTTCCCCTCCATTGACTGGTACAAATCATCTTAAGTGCAGCATCTGCCGGACCAGATGCTACACTTTGATCTTGACCAAAAGGCCAAGAACAACAGAAAATAGGTAAATCCAGTAACATTGTCAGGTAGAGAGGGGTTTGGGAAAGAATACTCAGTGTTATGTATCAATACTAAATATTGGATTACAATAGGAAAATGCGAGCATGAAAAGTAATATGGTTAGGCTTAAACATGGAAAAGTAAAGGACAAGATATTCTAGTAAAAACTATAATAAATTTAAAACGTAAAATATTGCGGAATTAAGAATTGATTATATAATGTTATAAATTGATTTAAAAACAGTTTTTTATGCTTCAATATTTTAAGTTATAAATTTATTATATTTTTTTACTAGAATATTTAGTCCTTTACTTTTCCATGTTTAAGCTTAACCATATTACTTTTCATGCTCGCATTTTTCTATTGTAATCCATGATTTTTCCAGGCTTCCAGTGAATTCACGGGTTCTTTGTTTCATTTCTGTCTTACTTTTTGCCCCATAAACATAACATACACATATATAATAACAATGTACGGCACTCGTCTGCTTTAAAAAAAAATACCTTCAATTATATCCCTTTCATTCTTTCATTCTCTCTGTTTCACTTGTTACTTCTCCTTTCGCGAGAGCGGTGAATTGGTAGCAACAGTAGTCGCTCAAACAACGTGGTTGCTATGGAAACCAGTCATGAAAACCGTCGCTCATCTCCCTACGTTTTATTACGATTTTGAACACCAATAAGTTCATCATAACTTTTGTTCTATTGAACGAAAATTAGATTTTTTTTTTCATAATATAGCTGAAAAAGTGATCTATGAACTGTAAAAATTGTTTGAAATTTGGTTGAAAAATGAGTGAGCGGTGAAGCTTAAAGCAGTTCTAAACGACTAAACCTGCCACTTAACCATATTTTCTGTCTTACTTTTCTTCAATTATATTCCTTATATTCTTTCATTCTCTCTGTTTCACTTGTTACTTCTCTTTTCGCGAGTGCGGTGAATTGGTAGCAACAGTAGTCGCTAAACAACGTGGTTGCTATGGAAACCAGTCATAAAAACAGTCGCTCATCTCCTTACGTTTTTTTTTAAGATTTTGAACACCAGTAAATTAATCATAACTTTTGTTTTATTGAACGAAAATTAGATTTTTATTTTTATTTTTTTTTTCACAATGTGGCTGAGAAAATGATCTATGAACTGTAAAAATTGTTTGAAATTTGGTCGAAAAATGAGTGAGCGGTGAAGCTTTAAAGCAGTTCTAAACGACTAAACTTGCCACTTAACCATATTATTCAAACACTTCCGTGTTTGAATAATAAAATAAAAAAAGGAAAAAAAAAGGAAACCAGAAATGAGTCTGTGTTGTAATTATAAAACTTTTACAACCTCTCTATCTCTTTTTTTCCTTTTTTCTTTTCTTTTTTCTTATATTTACCATAGACACTGAAACGTAAGGGGATTTTCACTTTAACTCACACAAACGTATACGAACCCCTCTATTGGTAATCATTAGGCCATTATTTCTTTTAAATAATGAGGTTTTGAAGACCTGACATGGAACCTGCATGCATATACATTTAAAAAAAATTGTTTTTTTTTTTACACAGTGATCACCACTTATCAAGGCCCGGAAGCCACTCAGGGATAAGGGTTATTGCAAGTACATTACGTTAGTGTGGAGATTTGATGAAGTGTTTACTTAAGGGGGCGGTTCATTAGGAATTTGTTAACGTTGGACTTGAAGACATCCAAGTTGTAGTCCGGTGGGAAGCAGGCAGACGGAACAGAGTTCCACAGGCGTGCAGTTCTAAGAAAGAAGCTTTATTCATGGAATCCGCGTTTTGATTTAGGCACAGATATAGAGTGGGGGAAATTTTTCACATTGGATTCAGCTAAACATACATAAAATTTGACAATAGGCAAACGACCTTTAACTCTATGGCATATGTAGACTGTTTTAATGTAAGTATGCTCTTCTATAGATACTTGCATTAAAAAGACAGTTTGACAAATCCTGTATTTTACCTTTTTGTGTTAGATAAAATTTTAAATAGATGAAGACATTTTCAAGATCTGATAGATCGATTCCGAAACGTTGGGATAAACATTCGACATTTTCTCCGAGAAAGTTATGTGAAACGGTTCCTGCATATGCCTCTGCAGAGAAAGCATTGTTTGATGAATTACGTGCAATGGCTGAATCGATAGAATTATTAAAATGATAACATGCTTACAAGTCAAACTGTCAGATTGTCTCGATCGGAATGCGGTACTCGATTATTTCTTATATTCTATTAGCAGGGCAACCGGGCGTTGCCCGGGGAAAAAGAAAAACATTATTAAAACCTCTATCTTTTTACCTCTCTCCATCTTTCCTTTCTTTCTCTGGTTTTTCCTCTTTTCAATTTCTTCTTCGCCCAGGCCATTCCTTTCTCTAACCACACACACACACACACACACACACACACACACAAACACACACACACACACACACACACACACATGCAACTCCTTTTTATAGATTATTCAAGAATAAATAAGAATTAAATTTCTTTTAAATAAAATAATTATTTTCTTTTAGTTTGTATATAATCCGGTTGGAAAACCAACTTACTAAATCACTGTTTATTTAGGATCAAAGAAAGACTATTGTCTCTCAATTTTAGATATATATCTGGAGCAACGCCAATTAAGATAATACCAACTTTGTTGCCATTTGTTTTGTCGCTTTTTTGTTTTAGCCAAACATACATGCATACAGAGGTAAACATCGTCAACTGGCCTTTATATAATAGAAGACTAGCATGGGGACCCAATTTTGACCGAGATTGAATAAAAATCAACGAATGTTTCACACTCCGTTATTTTATTGTCATCGAAATCTATGATATCGCATATTTTTCAATCAAATCGATTAATTGTCTTCTCTAGTTGGGGACCCATCGCGGTGCACCTCGAGGAAGCCTCATATACCTCCTTGCAGTGACGTAGTCCACAATACATTGTAGTCTACATTGTACTGTAGTGAACATACTGTTGATTTTATAAAATCAATTTTTATATATAATGGTTTGAATTAAAGTTTAAAATGAAAAAAATCACGTATCATGGCTCAATTGTGCTCTAACCCTAATATTCTTTAGAGCGTGCGCTGTTATATACAAAAATCTACAGTTGAGTGCATATGTCGGGCCTTTCGACTTATGTGGTAATAAAACTTCCCAAATACACTTGTGGTGTTATGCTGTGTAAGGTGTTAACTATGGTCAAAATAGCCTTTTCTTTCATCTACCGGATTACTTGGATTATCGATTATCGATATCGATCCATGACATTCCGATAGAAAACTTTCTAAGAACACTTCCAGGTACGTAAATTACCTTCGTGTTAAATTTCATAAAAATCGGCCGAGCCGTTTTAGAGTCTACAAGGAACGAACTCACATACACCGATACACACAAAAAGTTGCTTTTATGTATTGGTAGAGAAAAAGATAGCGTTTAAAGCGGTTGGAATACGATGTTCAACACGCGTACATAAATCCGTAAATAAAGGTAATGTCCCGAAAACTGATGATCATTTTTAGCGTATATACAACATGGAAAAACGGATGAAAATCGCATTTTTAGTAAAAAGAAAAACTATTTGATATATCTTTACTTTGCAGGCAAGTATCCTCACGAAAAATCTGGAAAAGATTATCTAATAGAATTTTAATTAAAAATAACCTGCTCTTATATTTTGCCGATCAGCCAATCATTATTACTTGGCAGACTGGCTTATCTCCCCCTGTTATACAAGATTTCCGCTCTTATCAATGAACTATTCAGCAAAATACGATAAAACTTATTTGTATTTCTATTTAAAATTATACTGGGTATTTCTAGCTAATTTGAGGGCTAGATAGCTATTGTTGCTTGATACGTAAGTCTATGAAAGCGTTATCCTGTTTATTTATCTGGCACTGCAAATTCCCCTTGTGTTTATAGCGATTCCAGCTGTGCCCAGTTTCTACTAATATATAAAAGTCACTTTGTGTGTGTGTGTGTGTGTGTGTGTGTGTGTGTGTGTGTGTGTGTGTGTGTGTGTGAGGGAGAGAGAAAGAGAAAGAAATAGAGTTCCTTACTCATAGGTTTTGAAACCGCTGAGCCTAGCTCTTGCAAATTTCACACAAAGCTAGTTATATGTCTGGCAGTGTTCTTAGATATGTTTTGTACAGAAACTCATCCGATAAGTATCGTAAATTAAAAAATCCAATTAAAAAATTTTTTTTTTCTCTTATGGATAAATAAGAAGTTTTACAGGGGAGTATTTCATGTTGCACCGGTCGGTGTTGTATAAAATATTGCCGTGTAAAATTCTTAACTTTTATCTATAACAGCAGAAACACTGTTTACGATTGTCAAACCCAAATAGCAGCTGACGTGATATTGTAAACAAACACAGACTGAATTTGATGAACGACATTATCATTATTGTCTTTAAATTATTTATTTATTTATTTTTTTTTTTACGAATTAGTCCACGCGGCAAATTACTCTCCGTAATATAAAATAATCAATAGATGATTAATTCTATAATCATATATACGCAATCTGCATAAAGTAAAATCGCATGTATAACCGTATTGTACGACCGGGCAACGCCGGTCTCCCAGCTAGTACAGCATAAGAACAAAATATTGCGTTAATTTCTATGAGAAACGGATCTCCAAGTTAAATCTTTTTTTCTTTCTTTTCTTTCTGTTATGATTTAAATTTATATCCGAGGGTTCTTTTAGGAATAGATGCTGTTCCCTTTATGGCTGCTATTTGTATTTCGTTACAGCTTGGTCTTCCAGGGATTGCTTCTAAGTATTTCTGAAGACTCTTTTTTATTAAGCCAGGTGCTCTCATCACAACCGGTATAATGTTTTTTTTTTTTTTTTTTACACAGGCATCACCACATTATCAAGGCCAAGAGGCCACTCAAGGATAAGGGTTAAAGAGTGTACAGTAGAAATTGGACAATATAGTAATCATTAGTAATGAAAATTCGGTAAATTTGATAACTTATATGGAACGGCTCATCAAGAACTTATTTACGTTAGAGTTGAACACAACCATATTGTAGGAAAACGGAAAACAATTCCACAGGCATTCAGTTCTAAGAAAGATGCTTTGTTCATGGAATCTACGTTTAGGTTTAGGCACAGATAGATAAAGAGTGGGGGGAATTATTGATAGTGTTTTCTGCTAGACGAGTGTTTCTTGTGAAAGTTTGGTGAGGGGGGGTATAGACTGAAGCTCAGTTGAACACTTTCCATGAAAATAACGATACATCAGAGACAAACTCGCAACATCTCTTCTCTGAGATTTCTTTTAGAGACCATGTCGTTTTAGATCCTGGTATTTTTTTTTTTCTTCTGTTCAGCTCTATCAAGGCCAAAACAACACAAAAACTATTTGTGACTCTAATATCGATAATGAGCAAAGTTCTTTCGGGTTTGTTCCATATTACAATATCTGGCTTGATGACCTTGTTTTTTATGTATCTACCCGCGTGTATGTATTTGTTTTTGTACACTGTAACATTTCCGTTTCATGTTATCGGTGGTGGTTCCTGTTCCCAGATGTTCGTTGATCTGTCAAGTTGCGTCTCTCCACAGATCTTCCAATGGAGGTATTTACGTACTTTGTGGTGACGGGCAGTGTAAAGGCTACCTTCTAATCGGTCATGTGTTACAAAAAATGTCTTCTGAGTGGCACCCAATTTACGTTGCTGGCAGGGGATTACTTGGTTGATGATTTTAGGCCCTGTCAGAGTACTGTTCTGGAAATCAAAGAGTGACGAGTGCCTGGAAGTTGGGTGTGGCCTTTTCTGCACTGGTTTCTTTATTCTTCTTGAGATCGGTTTGGGGTTTCTCTTGCCGGAATCGCTGCAGGCATTGTTTCGACGTTAAGACATTTAAGGCGTTTAAGGCAGCTCAAACAACGCAACACAAGTCCTACAATATACGAAAATCTCAGCTATTTATTTATTTTTTTACAAAATATATTACAGTAATTTACAATAAATAAATACACTCACAACAATTAACTTTGAAATTAACAACTTAGCTATTCCTAAGTAGTGCTGATGAAGAGGAGGGGGGTCTCTTCTTTTACAGAGAGGACAAAATACACATCTTCACCTCATGACTGCCGGGAACAAAGAGAAAGGGAATTGTCGAAATTGCATTGTGGTCTCTTTTTTCTGTATCGCACCGCATAACCAAATCACCTACCGGCTAAAAAAAAAATAATAATAAAAATAAAAATAAAAAAAAATAGTTAAGAGCATTTAACCCCCCCCCCCACCATACACCCACCCACCATACCCTTTAAGTACCAGAACAATCCAGGTCAGCTAGCTACTGGTCAGTTTTCGAGATGACCTCGGAAGAAAGAGTCGGTGTCTTCAGAGCTAAGTTAAACTCTTTATCCATAACTGTTGAAATGTATTTTTCTTAATTTTGCCAATATTTGTGTATTAATATATATATATATATATATATATATATATATATATATATATATATATATATATATATATATATATAACTACTTCATTTACTCACATGAAATTAATATACGAAAGTATAAATTTATGCGTAAACTTTAAGTATTTACTTAAAAAGTGCTCAATACGTAGGTAGAGCTAGTTAGTTAGTTATAAAATATATATGGCGATTAAGCTACACTGAATATTCCGCGTTTCATCCACTCTAGGACTCTTCAGGCTTATGCGCGAATTTTGTGGTTGTCTGTCGTTTTTATATATGCACCTTCTATTGAGATTTTAGTTAGCCAATCAGCTTTCTAGTATCCAACGCGCCCTTCCTATCATCCATGAACATGCACTTACCAGACAAAGGCCTATTTGACCTCTGGTTGACCTATTCCTTTGTGTGTGCTCTATTTTGCCTGGATATCTAGTTTCTTGACCTGTTTTAAATTTAGGTTAGTTTTTTATGTTAGTTTATATATACATGTATATATAAAGATATATATATATATATATAATTTAAAGGAGATTAGAACAATAGTCTAAAGAGCAGAGTGTATTTTAATGTAATAGTAAAATTACTAGTTTAATCAAAATACAGGGAAAGAAAAAGTGCTCGTTGTAATTTAGATATATAATAAGCTCGATAGGTAAATATCCTAGAGCTAATTTAATATTTAGTAATGTGATTGATAATTTAAAAATCAAATTAGAATTAAATTAAAAATCCGTTTCATAAGAAGGAACAACAACAAAATCAATAATTTGTACGATCGTTTCGGAAAACAATGTTTTTATTGTGGTAGACATCAAGCTACGGACAATAATTTTTACATATAGTTTTTTATCAAACAAGGTTTCCTCATCAGCAAAGTATTGGGAAGGGTTTTTAGTATATGTAAAAGACACCATAAATAAACCTAGCATTAAAAGTAAGGCAGATGTGTCTTTTAATTTTTCGCCTTTTGTAATCAGGAACTATGGTCAAAGCACTCATATGGATGTTTGTTATAGCTTTTCAGCTATATCAATTCTCCAATACTATTACTGCACTATCCCATTGATTACTGTACACACAATAACCCTTATCCCCGAGTGGCCCTTTGGCCTTGATAAGTGATGACCTCCATGTAAAAAAAAGGTTAAATGCAAGTTTCCGATTTTGGCTTACTCTAACCTCAATGAAGAATTCCGTTTTAGAACCATTTAAACGCAGCAATATCCATTAATTTAATTTAAGGTTATTTGTGCACTCAATAGCATTTGTTTGCAGAAAATAATTACGAATTCTATTAACGATTCCATCAATGAATGTTTTCCGATTTCTTTATTATTTTTCTTTCTTTTTTTTTTTCTGAAAGAGTGGATTCACCCTTTGTATTATATATTCAATTTTTATAACCATATGTAATTTGTTATTAATACAATTCCATATGGAGTAGTAGTTTCTTCCAGAAATAATTACATGTTTTGATAATAGTAATAACTGTTTGTACCTACGAGCATATAAGATAATTTCTGTACATAAAATATTAATAGAAAATATTGCATGTTATTTTAGTTTTATTCGCATTGTTGCATCTATATAATCAAGTTCAGTGAATCTTTTTTTCGATTTACGTTATGCATAATTTTCACTTTACATAATAAATATTTAATTCTGACTAGCCTGTTTATTTTGTTTATCGTTGCGACATCTTAAAAAGGAATATATATATATATATATATATATATATATATATATATAACCCCAGAATACTATAAAACAATATACACATTCCCAAACCAATAAAAGCAAACGCACACACACGCGCACACATAAACACACACACACACACACACCCTACCCCACCCTAAAGGAAAAGAAAAAAACATTAGCAGAAAGAGATAGCGACTACAGCCAGGTCAACGTCTCCCTGGACAAGCCCAATAAAAGAGCAATAAAAATTGAGCATACCAATGAATAATAAACACGTACAAGCCTCCACCCCTTGGAAAAACTTCAAATTAACTACGAAAATCGCCATTTTTAAATCTCCAACACATTTGAAAAAATTTCTGACGAGGACGCATCACAGACCGTCTGAAACGCGCGTAAAACGATTTCAATGACTTAAAAACATTATTACAATGATCCAAACATAATTCTCAATGAAAAACCAAGACACGGAATAATAAAATAATGTTAAAAAATACACATTGTTGGTGACTACTCCCTTATATATATATATATATATATATATATATATATAAGACAATTCAGCTAGTGCCTGATAAAATTATTTTTAACACGTAGCCATTTAATTAATTTCCAACATGTAGCCAGCTTTAATAAAGGGAAATAACTCTGTATTCGTCAGTATTACTTCCCTCTAATTTGTTTAGTTTCTACTTTTATTCAGTTCGTGTCTGACCGGATTAATTTTCAACATGTAGTCAGCGAATTAATTTTCAACATGTAGCCAGCTTTAAAAAAAAAGGGGGGGGAAATAACTCTGCATTCGTCAGTACATAGTTACTTCCCTTTGATTTGTTTAGTTTTAACTTTCGAGGGAAAGGAAATATCGTCATATATTCAAGAAGGAAAGTACTCCGCTCTCACGAGTGTTGACGGATAATCTCTATGTGACCGAAGAAAGCCGAAGATGAAAAGAAAAAAAAAGTAAAAAGAAAAAATTAAAAGAGAAAAGAAGGAAAAATGAAAAACGAAAAAAAAAAGTAAAGAAGAAAGAAAAGAAAAAATAGAAAAAGTCTAAAAGGAAGGCGACACGAAGTACGCGAAGGATTAGTTTGGGATAAACAAAAAAAGAAAGAAAGAAATAGTTCCGGAAAAATTAAGTTGAAGTTGTAGGTACAAGACTGGTCTGCCCCTAGTAGGCGAAGGGTAAATAAGAGAATTTATTATGAGAGAAAACAGGTGCGTCAGTATAAACATTACCTATCTACACATTTATAACGTATTAACTAGACAAGATGGTCCTGAATATGACCTTAAACTATATCCCGTGGTGAGGCTCCAGCTTGAGGGCTTTGGGGAGTGTGGAGCCACTTTTAATTACCATTGCTCCCAGGTCCACTTTGACCCGGAGTGGTAGTACCTGTTAGAGTCCCAACTATGGGTTAAATAGAAACCGACTTGAAAACAACAAATATATTCTATTAACAAAAATTCTTCAAAATCTTTGGATTCGGCATTAAATAACCCAAAAAGGGTTGATATGCCGTAAAACAAAAACAACCAAACCAACCAACCAGACAAGAAAGACAAGAAAACATTCGATTTCGTAAAAGCCAAACAGATAAACAAGTGAACGAATTTCCATTTAGTATCACTTGCTTTAAAATTTCCCAAGCTATCTTGTAAACGTGCGCCTTGGCGCTGTAACATAGTTTACTGACCGACACTGTCTGCCTTAGATCATTTTCAAAGTATCGGGTTGACAAGAAAGTTCTTGCGCTTTTTAATTTTTAAATTCAGATGAGCATATCTTGGCTCCAACAAAAATTTATTGATCGAAATAAGTACCATCAGAATCAATACCTGTTTACCAACGCAAAACAAGTGTATTTATGCCAGTAATGTAAATATCTTACGTTCTGGTGACGATAAAGTCACTGAACACGTTTTTAATATCACTTAGGTTTTTGGAGAATTTCTCACACAGAAAGTTGTCGAGATGCTTGAAAATAGTAGTCGATAGGGGAGAAGTCTGGAGAGCATGACAGATGATGCAGAGTTTCGTAGCCCAATTCGTTCAAGATCTGCAACGTAAGGTTGGGCATTGTTGTGAAGGAGAATTGCACCATTTCTGTTGACTAATGCTGAGTGTTGTTGTCAAAGTTTCTGATGCATTTCATCCATTTGTTGACAGTACTTCTCCGCCGTAATGGTTTTGCCTGCATTAAAAAAAAAACTATAATGGATGAGACCGGTCGAAGACCACTACACAGTCAGCATGACTTTCTTTTAGTGCAACTCTGGCTTCGGGAAGTGTCGTGGAGCTTCATCAGCGTCTAACCACTGAGCTGAGCGTCGCCGGTTGTCGCAAACTATCCACTTTTTGTTGCAAGTCAAAACACGATTGACAAACGGGTCGTTCTTGTTGCGTAAAAGAATGGAAAGATGTCACTTCATAACGGAGTTTCTTTTAGTTGTCGTTCAATTTGTGCGGCACTCATTTCTCAAGATTTTTGGGTTTCTAATCTCTCTCCTTCAAATGGTTAGAAATCGTCGTATACGTTACGTTTAATTCACAACAATTTTCGAACAGTTATGTGTGGATTAGCTTTAACTAAGGCTCTTTATTTATCGTTGTCAATATACGATGGCCGATCACTACACTCATGATCTTCAAGACTCTTTTCGCCGCCACGAAATTTCTTAAACCACCAATGTGATGTGCGTCCAGTAGTAGTTTCTGAGCCAAATACTTCGAATCTTTTTTTGTTTGTTTGTTTCAGCAGTTTTTCAACCTAGCCTGAATTAAAATTTAAAAAATGTATGAATTTGCTTTTTTTCCATCTTGTATTTAATGTTCTGGAAAGAAGACATACGTGTTTTAAATCAATTGTAATTTAAACGAGAAGATAGATCGATAAACGCTCTTTAAAATGATATATAAAATAACGGTATAATAACAAAAACTTATTTGAAAATATATCATTTTTAATCAAAATTAAAAATTCCGCAAGAACCTCCTTGTCAACCTAATAGAATGGTCTAATTATATCAAGATGACAACCCACCCAGTGCACTGCTTAGAATGCATTGACCTCTGAAGGACAATCTGGCGCTTCAGATCCACAGAACATAGTGCTTACTGTTGACGTAGCCTAAGAGATAGAAAAGGAGTGAGTGAACGAGAAAGAAAGAGAGAGAGAGAGAGAGAGGTAAAGGAGGGTTTCACCACAGAACGGAACTTTTCGAGATTTATAACTTCTCCAATATAAAATATAATGCGATCTTGTTCGATGTTTTGAAACGTCATTCTGAAAGTACAGAATAGTATACTGTAATAATTATTAAAAGGCTTGCCTCATCTCTGAATACCCTTTATGTAAAATTTAAAATGTTTAGACCAGAAATTGGCTGAGTAATTTCATAGAGACCGCAGTAATAATTGTACTGAAAATTACAAAAGGATACGAATAACTCACGTTACAGAATAGTGTGACGGTACATCCCGGTTGGGAAATCCCCAAAAAGGGAATCTATCCGCGAGATCGTATCGTAGAAAGAAAAAAAATGTAACGTGTCAGCCGTAGAATTATCACAGCCAAGTAGCACTTGACCCAGATTCGGAACAGTGACTCCGCCGTGAAATATTAAACACGGCCATATATTTACACATGCTATTTTATTGTATATTAGAATTCAACAAACAAAATAACGATGAAAAATATAATAATAATAAAAGAAAATATGCAGACAGTATCCAACGGTCCAAGAAGGAAGGGGGGGACAACGATAAAGAAAATTGTTCAAATAAACATTGCCTCTTTTCTTTTTTTCTTCTTTTTTGTATGTTATCTTCTTTTTTTCTATATGAAACAATGCCATATGAGGCAAGCAGAAAATATTTAAAATAAGACAAAAGAACAATCCAGTTAAGTAAGTCGATATTTATGAAGTATGGTGCAGGAGGAGATATTATTGCAAGATACTTAGCAGGAAAGATATTTCCAGATCGATGATCAAGTGTCCAAGAAAAGGTTATTAATCCCATATTTATAATGTGGGGCAATCCAGCTTTGCCGATATGCAATTCAATGCTTGACTTCTCTAGTTTTTCTTTTCTTATTTATAACCACCGACTTGAAGACGACTCGACGAACAAATTTGCTGGATCTCCCCCAATCGGAGATGTATCTCATTCCAACATATCTGAGCCAAGGAGTATTCGTAGTTTTTGATATATTTACTTTTTAGCTCGAGGGTAAAGATTCAAATTAAGTGGGCTACCAATTAATCATGCAAATCACATTTGCTGATGTTAATCGCATCTTTTTGTTGGCATTTGTTTAGCGATGTGATCGGCTCCATTTCTTTCGCCCTACTGATATTTTTGTGTGTCTTTACGTTATTCCCGCTGAAATGTTTTTCTTTTTCTTTTTCTTGCACTGTGAAAGTTTCTCCCGCACAGGTCAGCAATTGACCTCTGGCTTTGGTCGTGATCGTCTAGTCTACCGGGA
Organism: Euprymna scolopes; assembly: GCF_053919585.1. Classification (NCBI taxonomy): domain Eukaryota; kingdom Metazoa; phylum Mollusca; class Cephalopoda; order Sepiida; family Sepiolidae; genus Euprymna; species Euprymna scolopes. The sequence goes on along the minus strand of NC_136492.1, from coordinate 25,340,887 downwards.
GACCTTTACATGCGTTCTCAGCGACTCAGCTTCGTGTTAATTTCTGTTGAAAAGCAAAAAGTTTCGCATGCACGCCGGAAAAGAAAGACAGACTCAGGTTTTCTAACTACGAAAAAAAGTTAATTTCATGAAAGTTCAAGTTTTTACATATATACAACGTTCAGTTCGATTACACCAGAAAATATCAAGATTTTCCCAAAATCTTATTCTCCGTTCTCACGATGGCGGCCAGGATGGATGAAGGGGGTGTGGCGTCTTCCGGGAGCGTGTGTTTCTCTCGAGATTTGGCTTCAATCTGTCTCTTTCGACCCGAGTACCCGCTCTTATACTAAGGTGATGGGGTGAGTCTGGCGATCATACAAACCAATCAGGGTCCGAGACGCTTTCTGGGAAATCCCCAGATACATTTTGCGTGGGTGCATCTCAGCAATTCGTCCGCAGTTTGTAAATCTGGGACCAAAAATGAAATCCTTTTCACACGACCACAAAGGGTCAAACCCTGCCATTTTTCTCTACTCAGAAACCCAGAACGTCTGAGCCGGAGTTCCTCAGGCCAGACGAATGTCATCGCTCCTTATTCTGACATTTCCTGTCATTGTTTTAAACAGTAAAAATATGTCTGTTTTTTATCAACCACAATAAACTCGTCTCTTTTTATAGGTCACTTGTCGCTGTCCAGGATTCAGTTAACGTTTAACGGACAATCTCAGCATATTTACCCGGTCTTACTCAGAGTTTTAGGGGTTTTAACCCTCCCCAACGGGGAGCACTATTGCTCATCAAGACGGTCACGTCATACAAGCCAATGAGATGTCTGTCTGACTTTCCGTCATAGCTTGACACGTGTCTTGTTGAATGCTTCGATGGAGCATGAGGAATGGGGTGGGGGGTCTGAATCGCCTCCTTTCATGGGTTCGCCCGTGGGTATTTCGTTGCCGAATGTTTCGATAGCAATGGGGTGGGGGTGTTTGACTGATAGATATTTCAAATAAAATTCTAGTAGAGAAGGGGAAATGGCCACTTCTGCATTATGCTCTGTTTTCCTGTGATGATAGGCGTTGCCCAGGATGCATCAAAAACATTTTACCTTTTAATTTTTTTTTTAAAGAAATAAAATTTTAATTGTCATATAAACAAATCGTCGTTCCCCTTGAAGATTTTTTATTATTAGGTGATTATTTATAAATGTTCTATATTAACATTTGTTTGAGCCAGGCTAGTAACTGTATAAATAAATTGTGGTAAAGTACGTCATTATTGTTATATGTCCAGTACACCTATAACGCGGAGTTGGCTCAAACAACTTGATGACGTAAATTTGGTGCATACTTAAGTCATTCGTTGACATCTATGCTGATGACACGACCATCTACGGCAACACATCAAAGGCTGTAAATGACAAAGTTCTCTCTGATTCTCTCTCCTCTGATCTCGAGCGCGTGGTTCAGTGGGGGAAGAGGTGGCTGGTTACCTTTAACGCATCCAAAACCAAACTCCTATCCTTACATCATCAAGGCTCTGATCCCCATCTGGCATCAATTGGGATGGATGGCTCTCGTCTGGGAGAGGCCCCGTGTTTTGACAAGCTTCTGGGTTTGACCTTTACTCCTGATCTGAAATGGAACACGTACATCAAGTCTGTTGCCAAGGTCGCTGGAAAGATGGTGGGATTCTTCTACCGCTCCAGAAGATATCTCACTACTGATGCAATTCTCTATCAATATAAAAGCCAAGTACGTCCAAGGATGGAATACTGCTGCCATATCTGGGCAGAAGCTGTTAAAAACAGCCTATCCTGCCTTGACAGAGTACAATATAGACTTCGTGGCTTAGTGGGGGATGCCCTTTTCTCTACCCTGCAACCTCTCTCCCACAGAAGAGACGTTGCGAGCCTATCCTTGTTTTATCGTTATTTCCATGGCAGGTGCTCGTCTGAACTCCAATCTCTGGTCCCCCTCGCTAATCTTTCACGAAAAACACCCATCTAGCTGAATCCACCGTGAAAAATTTCCCCCACTCTTTATCTGTGCCTAAATCAAAACGTGGATTCCATGAACAAAGCTTCTTTCTTAGAACTGCACGCCTGTGGAACTCTGTTCCGTCTGCCTTCTTCCCACCTGACTACAACTTGGATGTCTTCAAGTCCAACGTTAACAAATTCCTAATGAACCGCCCCCTTAAGTAAACACTTCATCAAATCTCAACACTAACGTAATGTACTTGCAATAACCCTTATCCCTGAGTGGCTTCCGGGCCTTGATAAGTGGTGACCACTGTGTAAAAAAAAAACATACAGAAAAAGCGAACACACATACATACACATACATTTTCGCTTTTATATTTATAGATAAACCTAAAATGCCATATTATTTTGTCTTTCATTGAGAGTAAAGCTAGAAAAAATCTCTTTTGTGGGACACTGAGGACAGAAGAGATATTACATTGATCATACAAGTCTACGTTTAGTCTTAAATTGGATTTTCTTGCTAAATGCGCACGTTAAATAGAGGCAGCTCTATTTAGATGTCCGTTGCTCTTGTTTTTATTTAGTTTTATCACTGTAGGATAACCGTTAATGATACAAACAATTGTCACCTAAAATTGCGATTAACTAAGTTTTATTACATGCTTGCAGGGCTACGCAGTCTTGCCCGGAATTAAAGTGTAACATATTACTATTAAACTATCATATCTCTACTTCTCTTTCTCTGTTGGAACTCGACTGGAAATAAATAGCTACAACACAAAAGTAGAAAAGATATATTGAGAGCAAGAAAATATATAAATATTTACATAGAGTCCATTGGTACAGTCATGGAGAGACCGTCCCTGGAGAAAGTATCTACTTGATAGTCATCGACTCTCGATCTCGTTGTCTCTCTGAGCCTCTCGCTGGGTTTCTCGTTGGGTCTCTCCCGTCTTTACGGTACCAACCATATTTATATAGTTGGCACTCCGCTAATTAGGTGAATCCTACCACAACCCTCTCTACTTTTCTCTCTCTCCCTCCACCGTTTCCCCTTTCCTCTTTCAACCCTTCTTTTCCTCCACCCAGCCTATTCCCTTCTGCGGACATACACACATACCTACACACAAAGGACACAGATTTATCGACGAACAATTGTGCAATTTCCTTTCAAATTAGTGCAAAAAGTTGCTACAAAATCGCCTTTCACCAAACTTAGTTCAGTCGAGCATCAAAGAGTAAAGATTTTCTTTTAAATTTTACACACTATTCATTCTGGGCAACGCCGATCATGAATATACCAACTTTGTGGGTGTTTGTTTTGTGTTTTTGTTACTTTTTGACCCGGACGTGTTAATATGAGGCAGACCTGAAATGTCTGCTCTCATTATTGATACAACCATTCTAAATAACTATGACACTAATACAGCCAAATACGGAAAGATCGCACAATATTAGAACCTAAAGAATAACTTATAAACAATATGGTCCCTAAAAGAAATAAATAATTTTTGGTTGTTGTATGTTTTAAAATGATGACATGTTGGTCATTGTTTCCTTCGATAAATTCACAACATGGAACTAAAGAAAAGCGATTAATGCATGACATTATCGTTTCCCGGAGAGAGTTACTTGGTAAAGGAACGTCCTGAGAACGCAACCAGCTCCTCGGGAGAATAAACGATATTCAAACAATAGGCACATGGAAACATCAACGCAACGGGTCGATATGTCGTCGGCTATACTCGGCTGGCATGGGTCGCTTCTTGTGTCTTCATTGCGTTGTTACAGACAGCTTTCCATCGTCCATACGGACCGTATACTGAAATTTAATGCTTGTACAAAAATAGCGAACAAATGCATTTTTATAAAAACATAAAATTTATTTTACGTTTAACACTGGCGGAGCATATTTTTTTTTTTTTTATAAAAACCAGTTGAAACCAGTCGCATGCAGTTCAACTGCTATATCGCGTCCGTCGACCCCAAAATCTAAGCTTTAACTGTTTTAACACAATAGAATTATATTTAATTCTCTCTTTCAATGAAGAAAGATGGAAAAATGGAGTGAAACAGGGAGACAGAGACAGAGAAAGAGAGATATTCATACATAACGTTTAAACATTGTTTTGTTTTTGTATCCCATCATGAATTCTTTTGGGTTTGACCTTCCAAATTATAAGGTCATATCGTTTTGACTTGGTTCAATATTATAAACAAACTGTCATTATTGACTCGAGTCATCGTAGATTAATATATTCTAACATTTTTAAATCACAAAGCACCTGCGTTACACATCTGCACCTCACAAGTACAGACAAGTTAGGTACAAGGTTCATTAATGTAGAAGCCCCTAGATACCCCAAAAAGGGTGATCTCCATTGTGCCACAAGTGTTTGTCCAAAAATATGCAAAAGCGGCGTGTACATACACACATACACACACCTTTTTCAGAATTATATATAGAAAGAAGAGAATGTATACACGTTTTAACTAACCTATCAGGAAGAGAAATATTATTGGCGATTTATAAGTTGCCATAAATATATTACCATACGGAATGATAGTTTGTTCCAGAAATAATTGGATATTTCCAAAACGTTAATATTGTTTTTTTTTCCCACAGGCATGTGAGATGGTTTCTTCACACACGAGATGAAAATATTAATAGAAAATATTGCATTTTCACACCTTTTTTCGCTTTTTTATTGCATGCTATTGTTATAAGCATGTGTTGTCAATTTCGAATAAACAAATGCAACGCAGCTTTAACATAAACCTGAGTATTTATTAGCACATTTTGCACCTTTATGGAGTATCTTCTGAATATATCTCACAATTTCGCAACCAGACTTCTTGGTTTAAGGCTAGATAGAGAAAGCTTAGTAAAAGTTGTAATCTCATTTTGGGTAAACTGGATCGATTCATCTGCTTTTTTGCCTCTATTCCTTCAATAATTACCAAAAACCTCCTCAACCAACAATATCTATGACTAAAGATACTTTACCTGAAAATACTTCTTTTAAACTCCTTGACCTTACGTTCACAGGGAACATGAGCTGGAGCAGATACATTGAGAGCATTGCCAAGGCTGCGGCGAAGAAGTTGGGCTCTCTCTACTGTGCTAGAAAGCTACTTAAGCCTGAAAGTATTCTGTATCTCTACAGGGCCACCATTCACGCATGTATGGAGTGCCGTTGTCACATTTGGGCTGGTGCATCTGCTACTAGTCTCTCGCTCCTGGACAGGGTTCAAAAGAGTCGCCAACTCGATAGGTTCTGAACTGTCATCTAAGCTTCAACCTCTGTCCCATCGATGTAATCTTGCATCCCTCTGCTTGTTCAATAAGTATTTTAATGGTGAATACTCCTACGAACTTGTACCCCCTCGATGTAAATACCCCCGACAAACCCGAGAAGCAGCAAAATCCCACCCCTTCACAGAGATCCCTAAATGTAAGAAAGCCTTCTACTCTAATAGTTTCTTCCCCGGAACTGCTAGACTTTGAAATTCCCTTCCGGGTTCCTACTTTCCAAACTGTACTGACATGCAGAAGTTCAAGTATAATATGAACAATATGAATGAACATCTCGCTGCTCAACTCCCTTCATAATATCCCTGTATCTTATGCCCCCGATAGTAGCTCAGTGGCACTGTCCCTTGTTTGGGGTGAAAATGGAATTTTAAAAAAATTCTAGTATTATGACCAAGGTGCATCCACGCCTGGTTGTTTCGTGTTGTTCTATATTTTTATTGATTTAAATCGCTTCTCAGTGTCATTCTCACCACGTTTTGGCCGATGCATCATACGACTTTCCTCGGGTGCATTTGTGTCGAACTGACATTGTTTTAACCTAACCTATTTTTTCTATATATTTTTAAATTGTATTGTTCATTACTTTTTTTTTTTATCTGACCTTTTTTAATTCTATTCCCATTAAAGAATGAACAATTCTTTTTACAAACAAACAATATCTAAAGTGTTTTTAATGGAATTTAACAATAGCCAAATTACAACATTCCGAATCTATTCTAAACCTTGCGTACACGGTTCGAATCTCGGTCTATCCTAATCTCTTTTTACACGTATCTAATGTTCTTCTTACTTACAGGAAAAAGAGGACCCTTTTCTTGTAACAAAAGATCACAACATAAACCAAGAAAATTGTTTAAGGATTCTCTGAAAAACAATTTGAAAATACTTCTTTTTTTTACATGGGGATCACCACTTATCAAGGCCCAAAGGCCACTCAGGGATAAGGGTTATTGCGTGTACAGTAATCAATGAGATAGTATTGTAGTAATCATTAGTATTGGGGGTTTTGATAGAGTGTCTTACTTAAGGGGGCGGTTTGTCAGAAGTTTGTTTATGCTAGACTTGAAGACGTCCAAGTTGTAGTCAGGTGGGAAACAGGCAAGCGGTAGAGAGTTCCACTGGCGTGCAGGTCTAAGAAAGAAGCTTTGCTCATGGAATCTACGTTTGGATTTAGGCACAGATAAAGAGTGGGGAGAATTATTGACAGTAGTTTCAGCCAGACAGGTATTTCTCGTGAAAGATTGGCGAAGGGGGGGGACGAGGGATTGGAGCTCAAACGAGCACCTGCCATGAAATAACGATAAAACAAAGACAGGCTCGCAGATGGGTGTACATAACTGGGAAGCCCAAGCGAATGATCGATCACGGTGGAGAGAAACCATCACAAAAAGATGTAACATTTTTGAAAAGCAGCGTGTAGATCTTGCTGTCTTAAAACGTGTTTTGAGAAATCGGGACAAAAATAATGTCAGAGAAATTACAACAGAAACTGACGTGCCCTGTATGTGAGAGATACCGTTTGTCAAAAGCTGGTTTTGTAAATCATCTGAAATCACACAATCAAAGACAGGAACGACAGTCTTATGGGGAGTCTTTTACAGCACATCCGGCAACACTAAGTTGTCATATTTGTGGTTTAATTTGCAAATCTAAAAGTCGCCTGACACAACATTCAAGGATTCACAATATTATCATGCGATCACCTTTACAAGAAGGAAAGTTTTTATGTCACCGCCAGCGATCATGGTCAATCGTGTTAAAGTCCGACACTAGACGCACGTCATACTGCACCCACAAGCGGGCATAAAAGAGCCACTATGTGCAAATCTGTTTCAGCATTTTACTATCACAATAGAATTTGAAACTATAACAGGATTATATAAGTAGGAATAACTTTATTTCGTATATGCATACGTTTGTTCGAGCCAATTAATCGTCCTTTCATGTTTTCGAGTATTCTGTTAAAATAACATACTTTCATTTATTTGGTCTCCGAACAAAAGAATGGTAGGCCTGTCAATGCACCCTTGTCCGTTCGTCCGTTCGTCTGTCTGCACTTTTCTCAATAACTACAAATTGGAATTTTTTGGAAATTTTGCACAAACATAAACACATGATTTGAGTAAAAAAAAAGTAGCAGAACGGATTTTCCGGGAAAACTCCGGTTGCTTCACCTCTACCCCTAGGGGTGTCTTTCGGGTTAAAATGGCTAAATTTGACACCTTTGTGTTTATTTTAAAAAATTGATTCCTTGGATTTTTAAAAACTTTCTGAAAAGTCGTAACTAACTGATTTCTATATAATTTTATTTGTTTATACTTCGCGATAACTCCTGTGTATGACTCAGGGGCTCTTGTAGGGTTAATAAAAACACTCCATGTTTGGGACTGTTTTACCACATAGGTCCAAAATTTTCTGTGTATATCTATTGAGCAGTTTTGCATGGTGATGAACTCAAATTTAAATATGTTAAGGCCTTGGGGGATTTGGGGGCTAAATGGGAGGGGCAAATGCTGAACTTAGTCATTTTTTTATGCTTCGTTCACTGTGCAATCACGGAAGACCATGCAGGCTCCACTTGTTTTATTTTTTAAAATTTTGCATATTAATAGAGACATAACAAAACATCTATTTTTTTTTTTTTTAGCTTCTAAGTTTTTAATAAATACTATCTTTCTCTGTAAAAATGTTTCTATCTTATGAGTTGGCGAGAAACGCGTTAGCGAGCGGACTTGTGGACAACCCCTTTGGAAGTAACAGGGAAAGCATCAGTGAAAATGTAGAAAGAGACTCAGCGTGCCAAACTCTGACAGGGGAATCCATAAGACGAAAAAAGCCCGTGTAAAATATAACTTATTGTTATGGTGTTCTTTTGGGGTTTGAACAAATAAGAAGGTATGTAGCTGTTTTGGTCTGAGACAAGCAGACATATTCTTCTCCGTTTAATTGTAAGAAAAGCTTTCTATTACAGTCAATAGTTTACGTAACTCGCGCACGATAATGCACTAAATAATAACAAGTAAATTTGTTTGCTAGAGGGGACATTTACCGAATCTGTTCTGATTTATGTTATTTTTTCTAACGGGCAACAGCGGAAAACAGGTCATGCTAGTGATTAATAAATGTCTTTACAAATATCTGAATATAATAATATATGACGTTAGGGTTAGAATAAGGATTATTCGTTTATTTTCCGTGTTTTTTTTTTGTTATTTTTGTGTGTGTGTGTGTGTGTGTGTGTGTGTGTGTGTGTGTGTGCGTGTGTGTTTTTTGTTTTGTTTTGTTTTTTTTTCAAATCCTATCGAACAATTTCTTGTGTAATTGGTTCTGTTTGAAAGCAACGGGATCCGATTACCAATTTATTTTCTACCGTTTTTTTTTTTTTTTTTTTTTTTTTTTTTTCTTATGTCGGAATATTTTTATGGCATTTCGAAACCAATTTATTTACAGGAATACTGCCGCCTTCTATCGTGTAATTGTCCGTGTCTTGAATCACGAACAGCAAGCACGGATATCCGAACCTAATCCGAGTAACAATGGAGGTTCAAACTCGGCGTTCAGCCGCTTAAGTGAAAACAAACATCAGTTTAACATAAAATTATAAATTTTAAAGAAAGTTAAAAAAAAAAAAAAGTATTTCTATAGTTTGCAGATGATGCTGAAATAACAGCGTTAATTTTTTATGTTTCTGTTTTTTTTTTAGATGAGGATTAGTTATTTGGATTATTGGAATTATTCGGACACCTGTTCTCATCTTAAATTTTAGTTTCACAAATTTTCGGTCGTGTAAACCTCCGACCTTCTCTTGGTGTATTTGTTGAACTGTGAATATTCCTGTTGAACTCGGGAATCTTTCTGTCGAACTCCGGATTCTTCACTGAATTTCGAACGGAACTATTTCTTTAATCCATGGGGGTAGCATGCGCTCGTTCCGTCAGCCATAACTAGGTAAAAGTCCTAAACTATTTCGCAATTTTATTTTGAACTAGCAGTTCAGACCAACTTTGCGCGGATCCTATGTACTATTCATCACCTTATGTGCATATATATATATATATGTATATATATGTGTGTGTGTGTGTGTGTATATATTAAAAAGTTTGACTCATATTCAGATAACCTACATTTAAAATTTCAAGTATTTAGACACAAAATTGGCGGAGGAGTTTCGTAGAGTCTGCAAAGATACACCTGTTTCAACTTTGACCTCTTGGCAGCCAATTTTTCGCCCAAAAACTGATTAAAAATCTTGCTGCATGTCTGAATACCCTTTATGTAAAATTTCAAATGTTAGGACCAAAAATTGGCTGAATAGTTTGCTAGAGACCGCAAAGGTAAACTTTGACCCCTTGTTAGCCAAATTTTCGGCCAATAACCGATTAAAAACTTACCCTATGTCTGAATAGACTAAAAATTGGCTGAGGATTTTGGCAGATATCCAAGTGATCAATTTTTTAAAACTTTGTCCCCAATTTTGAACCCTTAACATTTATTGTTTTGGGCGCAAATCAAATTAAAAAGTTTGATCCATGCCCAAGTAACCTACATCTAAAATTTCAAGTGTTTAGACCCAAAATTGGCGGAGGAGTTTGCTAGAGTTTTCAAAGGTAAAATCTAAAATCGTTGAAATTTGACCCCTTGACAGCCAAATTTCTAGCCGATAACCGATTAAAATTTGTTCCCCAAATCTCAATATATCATATGTCAAATCCCGAGTCTGGAGACTGAAAATTTACAGAGTAGAGTACTAGAGGAATGTACACACACAGACACAAACACACACACACACAGATACACACACACACAGACAATTTCACTTTTTATTGATATATAGATGTCGTTCCCACTGAGGTTATATCGACTGAAATGGTGTTATCAGAACCATCATGATGAGAACAGTTGTCCAAGGAATTCAAATACCAAAAGCGTTATGTAGAAATGTGTTAGGCTTTATGTGGAAATCAATTCTTAACAAGGGAAAAAAGGTACATTGTTAACTATTCTGCACTTATACAAAAGACACCGTAAAAATTGAATTTAATTCAAAAATCCTATTTCAAACAATAGCACAGTCCCTAAACTGCAGAAATACAAAAAGTCGCATTTTTTAAATCTTTTTTTTATTTCTGTCACTTATTCAAATGTAAGGTCAACAATGCTTCAACAAGAATGATCCTGAATTTCAGAGACTACGCACAGTCACGCGTTTTTTTTGTGACTTATATTTCCACCTGTGTCCGTATCAACAATACACGATTTTCCAGCTTCCACCAAAGGTGAATAATTTATTTTACAAAAAATGTTGCTTCTCGACGTAAATAACCCAACTAACATGACGACAAGAAGCAAAATTCCACCCCTAATCTGTAAAGATTCCTATATGCCGGAAAGCTTTATACTCTCTGACTTTGCAATTCATCATTTCTGATTCGTCATGATTGATTTCTGCAACACCAACCTATACTTGTTCCACCGCTTTTAATTATGTATATGATACGACTTGTAAGGAATGTCATGTTCATGCGCAGGTCATTACTATCCAATTTTAATTTCATCTAATGTCGGTATGTGGCGAGCGCTAAAACTTTGAACATAAAAATACACTTTATTGGCTTCCAACACGGCCCTTGTAATATTTGGATGGGCTGTCCTATAATCATATAACCTGGTGCCGTCATAGACTCGTATCCTGTCAATCTGGTCACGTGTCCAAAGAAACAACCGGAAGTAGATAGCGTCTAAGGACAAAATGACAAAACCGTTTTCGGGGATTTAGCAGAGAATCCAACAAACGAAAAAGAAGGCCAATGATTCAAATATATATTTAAAAAAAAGAATGTTACCAAAAGAAAGAGAAATTACTCTTCTATCTATCTGGATAAGTTTTGCGTGTTTTAATATAATCTACACATTTTATTTGGTTCGAAAAAGAACTTGTGTCTGGCTGCTAAAGTAAATGGGCAAATCCAAACGATAGTTACAAGCAAAAGTAACTGAATGGATCGGAAATGTCTGACGAGTCGCACGACGAAGTTCATTACAAGTTAGGACGGCATGATTCTGTTCTAGAGGGAAAATCAATAGATCCATGGACTGAGAATTTTAGAGCTACAGGTTCGGCACTTAAAAAAAAATGCCACCTGGAAGACCTCGGAGCACTCGAACGCAGACAGCATTCGAACTGTGAGACTTTCTGTCACTCTGTTTCTCCCACGTTTAGCTTGCAAATATACTTTGGTCTTATGATTGTCTAATATAAGACTCAGGAGAATTCTATACATATCAATGCGGTTCCATCCATACAAATTAATGATTGCTCATAAACTGCACGAGCGCGACTGGAAAGATAGTATGTCAAATGTGGGAGATATTTCCAGCGAACTCCATACAACAGAGGGAAGATACAACTGCGGGAATTTCCATGGATTCTGCTAATAATTAATAGTAGAAGTAGTGGTAGTAGTAGTGGTGGTGGTAATAGTAGTAGTACTACTACTACTAGAAGTAGTAGTAGTTGTTGTTGTTTTTTAAGTAGTTGTTTGCCCTTTCAAACTTTTAATTTCTGCTACGCAAACGGGGCGACGGTGACAAGCAAGATATGGTCCCTTCTGATTCATAATTATTTTCCTCTCAGATAGTGTGAAAGCACCACACTTTCGCCCGTGTTAAGAATAGCTTTCTTGTTCGCTTGACCATGTCTAATTAAATGAACAGAAGAGACGTTGCGAGCCTGTCTCTGCTTTATCGCTATTTTTATGGCAAGTGCTCATCTAAGCTTCAATCTATGCCCCCCCGCTAAACTTTCACGAAAATCACTCGTCTAGCTAAAACCACTATCAATAATTTCTCCCACTTTTTACCTGTGCCTAAACCTAAATGTAGATTCCATGAACAAAGCTTCTTTCTTAAAACTGCACGCCTGTTGAACTCTCTTCCGATTGTCTCCGTTCCAGCTGACTACAATTTGATTGTCTTCAAGTCCAACATAAACAAATTCTTGATGAACCGTCCTCCTAATAACCCAATTTACAAAATTTCCACTACTTATGTTTACTACACTATAATCACATTGACTAATGTATACCCATTAACCCTTTTCCTCGAGTGGTCTCCGGGCCTTGATAAGTGGTGATTCTTGTGTAAAAAAAAAATAAAAACATAAAAAACAGCATAAAACTCGGAGTCAAATTAAGCAAATAATCCTGACTCTTATAGGACCATTAGCAGTAGTAGTAGTAGTAGTAGTAGTTGTTGTAGTAGTAGTAGTATCTTTTACTATTCTAGAAAAATAATAATTAAAATCATGAACGAATCTGTCTGGAAATTCGTATTGGATCATGTTTTCGCGACAAACTGTCTGCAGCGATGTGTATGTGTGTGAATGCGTGCGTGTGTGTCTGTGTAGAGTGTGGAGGAACTAACGCTTGGTGGTAGTGGTGGTGGTAGTTATGAAGGTACGAATGGTAAGTGCAAATCGCCGTCGCGTCTGCAAGTGAAACCGATATAACAGAAACCCCGGTGATTATCGATCGGCCTTAGAATAAAGTCGCAATTCCGATTCTTTAGGTATTATTGGCGGAAGAGTCTACGGTCGGTCATTTCAGTGTTTATTGTGAATTTATTTCATTGCGAACGTCGGTATTGGCGGCGGAGGCGGCGGTGGTGGCGACGTGTGCGCAGAGAGAAAGGAGGGTGGAGAAAAGAGAGAGAGTGAGAGAGAGATATAGTTGAAGTGGTAGTGGGTTGAGTGGTGCTGTGTTGACATGAAATGGAAATGAATAAATCATACGACTTAGTAAATAAGTAAAAAATATAGGGAAAGAATGGGAAAAAGAAAGGAAAAAAGAACTAAAAAGACGTAATGAATGTAATACATGTGTGTGTGTGTGTGTGTGTGTGTGTGTGTGTGTGTGTGTGTGTGTGTGTGCGAGTTCAAGAGATAGAAATCTTATCATTTTAAATAACACAAAGGATTGCATAAACAAGACGTATAGGATGAACCTTGTACACTGAACAGGCGCACTCGTGTTGTTTTCTTTGTTTCAATGACAAATTAGCTATAATTATATTCCTAGTGTAAGATAAATTACTTAATTAAAAAGATGAAAAGGGGATTTACTGTAGGCATTTCAAACTTTTACTCTATATAAATATGAAAGTAACCTAAGTATTTCATAAGAAACTTACGTGCGCTCCAGGAAATTATAGCATTTCCGGCTAAAGATGCAGTGAAAAGTGATTCAAACTCCCAAATAGTGTTAGTAGAAAAAGATGGGGAAATTATGATACTAAAGTATAAAACAAGAGAAAACTTTGGGTTAAAATAAACATTACAGTGAACAAGATTATAATTATCAAATGTATAGATATGATATATGATATATATATATAAGATATATACATATGATATATATATGATATATATATATGTATATATATATAATATATATATGCTGCAATATGTTAAGTTATAAATTTATATTTTTACTAGAATATCTTGTCCTTTTCTTTTTCAGTTTTAACAACTAGTCCTTTACCTTTCCATGTTTAAGCTTAACCATATTACTTTTCATGCTCGCATTTTTCTATTGCAATCCAGGATCGTTTAGGCTTACAATAAAGTCACTTGTTCTTTATAATATGTAATAATTTTAATTACAGTCATTTTTGCCGCAAAAAACACATGTAATAAAAATGTACTCATCTGCTTTCAATAAAATTCTCCAATCATCTCCCTTACATGCTTTCATTCTCTCTGTAAAACTTGCTACTTCTCTATTCGAATTAATAGCAACGTGGTTGCTATAGAAACCAGACAACGAAAAAGCATCGCTCAGCTCCTTACATAGTTTTGATTTTGAACACAAGAAATTTCCTCATAATTTTTGCTTTACTGAACAAAAATTGAATTTTTTTTTCACAATATAGTTGAGAAGCTATAATAATTGTTCGTTGTGAAACTAATAATTGTTTGGAATTTGGTCGAAAATGATTTAGCAATGAAGCGGTTCTAAATTGCTAAAACTGCCACTTAACCATATATTCAAACACTACCGTGTTTGAATGATATATATAATTGTTCAATAAGTAATAACTTATTATAATACATATATATATATTTATCAATATATATATATATATATACATATATATACACATATATATATATATCAATATATATATACATATATATACATATATATATATCCATATATATATATATATACTAGTCAGTATATATATATATATATATATATATATATATATATATAAATATATATATGTAAATATATAATATATATATATATGGATATATATAGGGATATATATATGTAAATATATATAATATATATATATGGATATATATAGGGATATATATATATATATATATATATGTAAATATATATAATATATATATATGGATATATATAGGGATATATATATATATATATATATATATATATATATAAATATATATAATATATATATGGATATATATAGGGATATATATATATATATATATATGTAAATATATATAATATATATATGGATATATATAGGGATATATATATATATATATATGTGTAAATATATATAATATATATATGGATATATATAGGGATATATATATATATATGTGTAAATATATATAATATATATATGGATATATATAGGGATATATATATATATATGTGTAAATATATATAATATATATATGGATATATATAGGGATATATATATATATATATATGTAAAAATATATATATATATATAAATATATATAATATATATATGGATATATATAGGGATATATATATATATGTAAATATATACTGATAAGTGTAATTATCAGTGCAGAAAGTGAGAATTACTACTCATCGCGAGATTTTAACCTAGTCAACAGTCAAACTTGGCTTCACAGGGTAGCGTTCTTCCACTAGTAGCATAGCAAAAGAACTGAGAAGGACGGTTCGCCCTGGGCGGCCTGTGACAGGTGCAGTATTTGGAGGCGGTAAAAAATTAAAATAACAAAAAATTTAAATAACAAAAAAAATTAAAATAACAAAATGACAAAAAATTTAAATAACAAAAAATTTAACAAAAAATCTGAAATTTTATACTAAAACGAGTTTTTAAGGTTGTAATATTTTTGTGTGTTTTATGCCTGTAATACTGTTTTTAAACAGATTTTCAACTGTAACATGGGTTTTGTGCCCAATGAAATAAAACATTTCAAGTTGAATACTCCTGTTTTATAGAAAAGAATAATGTCTTGAAAAGTTTCTTGGGATAAAAACTTAATTGTTCTACACCAAGCGCAGTTATTAGCGTTGCTAGTTGTGAGTGCTACTTCTTTAGCCATGATTTTTTGTTCTTTTTAGCTATTTTGTTTAATATACCATTTTGTTTTAAAATCCCTGAAACAGTGTGTCATGGTAAACAACTGATAATCCCTTATATTAACATTATGATTACTGTAAATTCGAGAGAGCAAGTTGATGCATTGATTGCAGCTGATTAAATAACTGACTAAATAGTTTTCCAATAAATGATAAAAAATATAAAAATTAAATAAATAAGTTTTTTATATAGTTTTAAAGATAAAAAAAAACTTCCAAAAACTCTCGAGTATTGCCATTACTTAATATATCCTTGGCTCAAATGACACAAACATAAGCGCAACTAGCAGCACGTGCCAGACGGTCACCTCTATGAGCCTTCTATAGTCCAGCACATCCACTGATGACAGAGTCCAAGCTGTCGTGTCCTGGACACCTACCAGGCCAGACCCTAGAATTTCCAGAGCCTTTATTGCCATTCACGCCCATATCTGCATCAGTCCTCATTGAATGTCCGTTTGCCGTTTCAGGCTACAGCTGTTTTGTTATCGAGATACACATTGATCGCAAAGGGTGTATTCCATTGCATATCAAGTGATACCTGTGCTTGAAGCTTTTTATAGTGAGGAAAGACTTTGCACTGAGACAATACCACTCTCTAAACAACTGTCACATTGAACCAAAACGAAGAGCAAGTCAACATCATTGGAAGCAGCAGTCGCCGCAGGTTTTATATCAGGGTTTTCCTTCTCCTAGAGAGGTTGCCTTCACCACGGCTTACGGGAGCCCTCTCCATCCACCATGCCATTTGATCCATGACTGGGACTTAGGTTGCTGGGCACCAGAGCATATTCCACACGCCGATGGGTCATGTATGCTGCAGTTGACGGGTCCTAAGCTCATCTGGAGGTTTTTGTCAGGGTTTACTCACCCATAGCTTTGGTTAAAAGAAGCTTAGCTCACAAGGCTGTGGAAGTCCAGTTATACGGCGCAGGACACTCGTCGTTCGTCAGAGCCATCAGAGCCCAGTCTGCGTGGCAATTGTCACGGCGTGCACGTGGGGTTGTTTTGTCGTAGAGAAGCACAGTATGACGCTAAGACATTTGTGTGTGTTTTAACACACGTTCACACCAGACCTTGACAACCATATATATATTGACCCCCATATATATATATATATATATATATATATATATATATATATATATGTGGGAATATTGGGAAGTGATTACCATTAGTGTATGAAGCGATGCTTTTGTGTAAACAAATTGAGCTTAGGTATTTGGACAATGTCAAAACATTGTTAATTCACCGCCCGCGTAGCAGCAGCTGTATAACGCAATGGTAAGAAGCTCCGACTGTCGTTTTGGCGATCGGGTTTCGATCCTGGCTTGAGGGAGTTGCTTGTCTAGCCGCACTGATGAGCTGTAAAACAGCGAAACAGTACTGTATATGGATGACTATATATATATATATATATATATATATATATATATATATATATATATATAAGTATAACGTAATGGTTTTGCTACTTGTAAACAAAATCGTTAATTAGAGCGACGTCTGGTTTTTTGGGTCAGGACAAATTTGTATTCAAACGTATAGAAACCGTTAGAATTTTATAAATACATGCCAGTGTGAATATTTATTACTGGCCCGAAATAATTTTGAACTAGCAGGGAGACCGGGCGTTGGCTAGATTGAATAATGATCAGTGATTGTTTCATACATCCATATTTTTATTATCATCGGAATCGAAATAATCGCGCATTTTCCGATCAAATCGATAGATTGACTGCTCTAATTAATCCATCGCGATGCCTCGAGAAGAAACTTTGCATACCTCCCAGCAGTGACTTAGTCCACATTACATTCTTGTCTACATTGCATTGTAGAAAACCTACTTCTGAGTTTATGATTTTTTTTATATATATATAATTGGTGAATAAAATGTTTGAATGCAAAAATCGATTACCATACTTCAATTCTACCTTAAACTGAAATATCTATTTTGAACGCGCCCCTCTTATATAAAAAAACTACTGTTGATTTTAGATGACTGGTCTTTCTGCTTGTGCGTTGATTATGGCTTCAATTTAAGTTGAAAATGAAAAGCATCATAATTCAATTGGGTTTTGAACAGAAACATTAATTTCGACCGAAAAAAAATGACGTTCAGCGAATGTTTCACATTCTAAGTTGGATGCATGTCCAACTAACATACATCTAAAATTTCAAGTGTTTAGAAGCAAAATTGGTGGAGTTTGGTAGAGTTTTCAAAGGTTAAATCGTTGAAAGATTGCCCCTTGAAAGCAAAATTTCTGGCCGAAAACCGATTTAAAAAGTTTTCCTAAATCTCATACCCTTGTGTGAAATCTCTGGTCTGTAGAATTGACAGAGTAGTTCAGTAGGGAAATGTACACACACAGACAATTTGAAACTAAAGGCGAACTAGGTTACGTTCCCAGTTCAATAGAGCCAATTTGAAGAAATTGTTATGAAAATGGCGGAGTCGAGCAAAAGTAGATACATAAAAAGATTACATAGAAATGAAATTAAGTCCGAAGAGATTTTCTTGTTGCTTTCAAAGAGGGTTAAGGAATTAATGAAATGATTTCTATAATCTTTTGAATGAAATGGTAAGTGCGACTTACTCAAGCTCGTAAACATGTCAGCGCTGAAATTCGTGGAACATGTGTGTGTGTGCGTGTGTGTGTGTGTGTACGTGTGTATAGGTGTGTGAGTATGTGTGTGTGCGTGTGCGTGTGCGTGTGTGTGTGTGCGTGCGTGTGGGTGGGTGGGTGCACGCGCGTGCATGTGTGTGTGCGTGCGTGCGTGTGGTTGGGTGTATGTGTGTGTGTGTGCGTGTGTGTGTATGTGTGTGTATGTGTGTGTGTGTGTGTGTGTGTGTGTGAGTGTGTCTAACACGTAAACCAATCTCTCCAAACAGGAATAGAGCCAACAATTATTGTATCATGCACGGGTGATCATTAAAAGAAAACGTGATCGTGCACGGTGACCTAATGGCATTTACATTTCTTAACGATATCATGCAACGTTTGTTTTTGGGGTCAATCTGAATTTGTATTTAAAAGTATTCAAATGCTAAGAATTTTACTAATGCACTTATGCTGATTGCATGCATCGTCAAAATGCAGTAATCTGTTAAGAATCTTTCCCATGCAACAATCATCCATAAAATAGTTTAGGAAGAATATACAAAAAAAACGTTGTTTAGAGAGAATATACAAAAAAAAAGTTGTTTAGTAAGAATGTACAAAAAAAAAGTTGTTTAGGAAGAATATACAACAGGAACAGTTGTTTAGGAAGAATATACAAAAAGGAAAGTTGTTTACGAAGAATATACAAAAAAAGTTGTTTAGGAAGAATATACAAAAAAAAGTTGTTTAGGAAGAATATACAAAAAATAGTTGTTTAGGAAGAATATACAAAAAAAATTTGTTTAGGAAGAATATACAAAAAAAAAGTTGTTTAGGAAGAATATACAAAAAAAAAGTTGTTTAGGAAGAATATACAAAAAATAGTTGTTTAGGAAGAATATACAAAAAAGTTGTTTCGGAAGAATATACAAAAAAGTTGTTTCGGAAGAATATACAAAAAAGTTGTTTAGGAAGAATATACAAAAAAGTTGTTTAGGAAGAATATACAAAAAAGTTGTTTAGGAAGAATATAAAAAAAGTTGTTTAGGAAGACTATACAAAAAAGTTGTTTAGGAAGAATATACAAAAAAAAAGTTGGTTACGAAGAATATATAAAAAAAAAGTTGTTTATGAAGAATATACAAAAAAAAGTTGTTTACGAAGAATATACAAAAAAAAGTTTTTTAGGGAGAATATACAAAAAAAAGTTGTTTATGAAGAATATACAAAAAAATTGTTTCGGATTATACAAAAACAAAGTTATTTAGGAAGAATATACAAAAAAAAGTTGTTGAGGAAGAATATACAAAAAAATGTTGTTTAGGAAGAATATACAAAAGAAAGTTGTTGAGGAAGAATATACAAAAAAATGTTGTTTAGGAAGAATATACAAAAAAAGTTGTTTAGGAAGAATATACAAAAAAAAGTTGTTTAGGAAGAATATACAAAAAAAAAGTTGTTTAGGAGGAATATAGAAAAAAAAGTTATTTAGGAAGAATATACAAAAAAACAAGTTGTTTACGAAGAATATACAAAAAAAGTTGTTTATGAAGAATATACAAAAAAAATTGTTTACGAAGAATATACAAAAAAAAGTTGTTTAGGGAGAATATACAAAAAAAAGTTGTTTCGGATTATACAAAAAGAAAAGTTGTTTAGGAAGAATATACAAAAAAAAGTTGTTTAGGAAGAATATAAAAAAATGTTGTTTAGGAAGAATATACAAAAAAAAGTTGTTTAGGAAGAATATAAAAAAAAGTTGTTTAGGAAGAATATAAAAAAAAAGTTGTTTAGGAAGAATATAAAAAAAAAGTTGTTTAGGAAGAATATAAAAAGAAAAGTTGTTTAGGAAGAATATAAAAAAAAGTTATTTAGGAAGAATATACAAAAAAAAGTTGTTTAGGAAGAATATAAAAAAAAAGTTGTTTAGGAAGAATATACAAAAAAAAGTTGTTTACGAAGAATATACAAAAAAAAGTTGTTTAGGAAGAATATACAAAAAAAAGTTGTTTATGAAGAATATACAAAAAGAAAAGTTGTTTAGGAAGAATATACAAAAAAAAGTTGTTTAGGAAGAATATACAAAAAAAAAGTTGTTTAGGGAGAATATACAAAAAAGTTGTTTAGGAAGAATATACAAAAAAAATTTGTTTAGGAAGAATATACACAAAAAATGTTGTTTAGGAAGAATATACAAAAAAAATTTGTTTAGGAAGAATATACAAAAAAAAGTTATTTAGGAAGAATATACAAAAAAAGTTGTTTAGGAAAAATATAAAAAAAATGTTGTTTACGAAGAATATACAAAAAAAAGTTGTTTACGAAGAATATAAAAAAAAAATGTTGTTTATGAAGAATATAAAAAAAATGTTGTTTAGGAAGAATATACAAAAAAAAGTTGTTTAGGAAGAATATACAAAAAAATGTTGTTTAGGAAGAATATACAAAAAAAGTTGTTTAGGAAGAATATACAAAAAAATGTTGTTTAGGAAGAATATACAAAAAAAAAGTTGTTTAGGAAGAATATACAAAAAAGTTGTTTAGGAAGAATATATAAAAAAAGTTGTTTAGGAAGAATATAAAAAAAAGTTGTTTAGGAAGAATATACAAAAAAAAGTTGTTTAGGAAGAATATAAAAAAAATGTTGTTTAGGAAGAATATACAAAAAAAAGTTATTTAGGAAGAATATACAAAAAAAAGTTGTTTAGGAAGAATATACAAAAAAAAGTTGTTTAGGAAGAATATAAAAAAAAAGTTGTTTAGGAAGAATATACAAAAAAAAGTTGTTTAGGGAGAATATACAAAAAAAAGTTGTTTAGGGAGAATATACAAAAAAAAGTTGTTTAGGGAGAATATACAAAAAAATGTTGTTTACGAAGAATATACAAAAAAAAGTTGTTTACGAAGAATATACAAAAAAAATAAACAAAGTAAGAAAAAAAAAACCTTTGGCGTTTTTGAATTTTTGAGATAAGGATTGATTATTCGTATTATTTGGATTCTTCGGACTACTGTTCTCATTTTGAGTGTAATTTCCACGATGTTTCGGTTGATATAACCTCCGAACTTCTTCAGGCGTATCTTGTCGAACTCGGTAATGTTTCTGTCGAACTCGGACCCGTAGCGAAGTGGTTAGAATACTTGGAAAAATCAATTGTACAAAGTGAAATTTTCCTGAAGGTTGAAGGTTCAATCCTCAGTGTGGGCGACCGAAAAATATGATTGCAAATTACTTAGGACCTCTGGTTGACGGAACAAGAGCATGCTACACCCGTTAAGTAAATAAAGGGTTCCGCTCGAAATTCCGTCCAAATATCCGAGTTCGACAGAAACATCCCTCTGCACTTTGGGAAGAGTTTTTGTAATCGCTACCTATAGTCTTGACCTTTTGGTCAAGATCAAAGTGTAGGATCTGTTCTTCAGATGCTGCACTTCCATTTCTTGTTCTCTTTCGGTGGAGGAGAGGTCCTTCACGACTGAGACAATTTTTGTACCTTTTCTCCACGTTAAAAAACGACCCTGGTGTCTAACTCTGTCCCGTGGGGAGGCATAGTAAATAGGTACAGTGGTCAGCCATCTTTCTTTTTATTTATTTATTTATTTATTTATTTATTTATTTTTGCTCTCCCGTTTAATTTGGACAAACATTGGGTTTCTGATTGCGTTTATATTGGTATACATAAAGAATGGAAAATATACGCAAAAGCCTACATTTTTACACACACACACACACACACACACACACACACACAAACAAACATACATACATACACACATACATACACAATACTTTTGTCGGTATTAATAGAAATTAATTAAATAGATTTAATAAGAACATGAAATAAATTGCTAAAGGCTATCTTAAAATATTTATTCATTAATTTTAAAAGTAGATAATTTAAATTAAACTAACCGCATGCTCCACCTCTATATTTCCCTTTCCATTCTCGAGTTAGTGGCGTCACATTTTCTTTTTTTTTAATTCAATAGTTTTTCATCTCGTAGTCAAACGTTTTGCACTTTTTTTTCTGTTTCTTTTCGGTCTTTAAGGAGATTCAGTATATTTTTAAAAAGTCAACATCTGTTTCTAAATAGTAAATTTGACAAATGAGTCCTCCACATTTATTGATTTCTTCTTTTTTTTACATTTAGTTACTCTCTTATTTAGATGGTTGGTTTTGTTTTACGGCATATCAACCCTTTTTCAAATTATTTAATGCCGAATCCAGTGATTCGGAATAAATTTTTTAATAGAATATATTTGTTTTGTTTTGTTTTTGTTTTTTTTCAAGTCGGTTTCTATTTAACCCATAGTTGGGACCCTGGCAGATACTACCACTCTGGGTCAGAGTGGACCTGGGAGCAATGGCAATCAAGGGGTGACTCCACACTCCCCAAAGCCCGCGAACGGGGGCCTCACCATCGGATATAGTTTAAGGTCATATCCAGGATCTCTCTTATTTAGAAGATATATAAACAGGGCTCTACGGACAAACTTATCTTTAGTTGACCTTTGACAACAAAATAGAAAAGTTACTAGCTAAATTCATGATTTTTAGAATATGACATCTTCGTTCTATAACGAGTATGTACATCATGAAGATTTTTCTTTTTTTTTGCGTGTTTTTTTTAATAAGTATAATTCTAAATATACACTAAATTTTATGTTGATACTTGAAAGTAAAAACATTCGAATTTCTTCAGATGTTTTTAAACAGCCTTTATTTAAAAAAAATGTATATTGTTTTGTTAAACCGTTTATTGTTTAAATAATTTGATTTTGGTCGTTTTATTAAAAAAAAAAGGTGAAAAGTATTTTTCACTCAGTAATGAGCTTTGCAAGAGTGTCAGTGAAAGAAATACAATCGCCAAAAGGTAGGTGTTTTGCTTATTTCTTGTCGCTACATTGGAAAATCGCTCGCAAATGCGACTGTTTCACTCACAATGTAGAGCCCTGATTAAATCAAATCATTTGATAATCAAATTTAAAAATAAATAAATTTGATGAAATCAAATCATCAGTTGATAATCAAATTTACAATCATGTTAATGGTGATATATTTATATGAATAAATATTAATATTCATTCACATGAATTATCTCACTCACTCTCTCTTAGAGTCATGTGACGTTACATCTGTTTCTATCAATTCTGACGATTCTAGTACATCAAACCTCGATTTTATCTAGTTGACTTTAGAAAACTTTTATTTCCTGTTATCTTCAACTGATTTAAATACTAACTATCAGCCGGAGTCGAAACCAAAGCATTTAATTCTCCAGGAGTATTCGCTACCACTTGAGCTAACCACACATGCATATTAAAAATGTCTGCAATTAAACGTATAAATGTATATTTGCGCATGTGTTGAGTATACGAATTTCGTCAAACTAAGAGTGGCAATTTTAAGCTAGTTTTCGGTTTTGACCTCTTATCATTAACATTTCCGGCTAAAAAACAAATGGATTTTGTTCCACAGATCCAAATATGCCAAGTTTCACGTGTGTAGACTAAATGTTGACAAAGGAGGGTGCTAGAGACCATTCCGCAGCTAGTCAAGAATATATATATATATATAATAAAATATACCACTCGAGCACCCCCTCGATTTACAATCATACAACTAGCAATAATAATAATAATAATAATAATAATAATAATAATATTTCTCTAAACAACCATCCTAACACTAACAACACTTGTTATCCCCTCCAAAACAGTCGTCGTACAATCATTGTCCCATCCTTTGTTGAACACAATGAACAAAATTCAATATTTCCCTAATACAAATCAGCAAATTAATATTAATTTAAAACCTCGAGCTTTTAATAAAGTACATACATATAATGGCGCTACTTCAACATTAATTAAGAAAAGAATATCAAACCACATTTCTTCTTTTAACAACCATAATTCTAATAATAACCAAGGAACTTCTCTAACCATTTTAGTTAAGAAACTTAATTCTAATAATACTCCCTTCTCAAGCAAATCGACTATCATAAAAAAAGTTAAGTCTTATACTCCAGGCAATAAGTCATGTCGCCTCTGCACAACCGAAGCTATAATTACTTCCCCTCAAAGTAACAATATAATAAATTCTAAAAACGAACTGATCTCTTTCTGTAAACATAAGTCCAAATTTAATTATGGTAATTTTGAAATTGCATAGCTATTACTTTAACCTTTCAGATATATATGCAATTTTTCTTTAACATTACCGTTTTTTCTACATACTTTCTTAATAGTTTAAGTTAATAATCCTTTATTTTAATTATTTATTTCTTCTTTGTTCGCCCGTTTTTTTTTTTATCTGCAATTTCCGATTTGGTGTTTAAATATTCCTATCTATCAAATATATCAATCTACCTACACATTCATATCCTGTATATATTTACTTACATTTACTTATATTTTACTATATGCATTTACTTACATACTTACTTGCTTTATCCGGAATTTTCAGATACCGGCAATCCTCTCCCCTTAATTTTTTTTAGTGTCTTTTAATAACTTCTGCTGATATTTTCTTAAGTAATAACCTGTACCTTTCAGTTTACCTCTTTTTTGCCCTATATTTTTGGCGCCTTTTAACATCGTCTAGTCTGGGTCATTTTGACATTTGCTTTTCTATTTTATATTTAATTCTATCACCATTCAATTTTTTTCTCTTCTTCTTCTCTCATTTTTTTCTCTCTTCATCTTCATCCATTTTTCTTAATTGCACCTAATCTCAGCAACCGAGATAACACATATCTTATTTTTCTTATAATAATATTATTTGAATTATTTCCCCCTTTCCTTGTACCTATTTGTGAATTATTCCACGGATTTCGACCTTTTGGATTATTTTGGACCATCTTCCGATAACGAGATTTCCTTGAATTTTACTTGTGCGAATGGAAATTTAACTAACTTTCTTGGATTTACATTTTTGGATTTTACCGTCATTGGATACTTTACCTTCCACCAGACTATCCACTCACGTGAAATCACCTTTTTCTTCACCATATTCCCTATGCTTCATTTTTTGTTATCAAGCAAGATCTTTGACTTACTTGCAGTTTCATCAAATACTTTGGCATGCAAAATCCGATCCCGCATTTTGCTAATTCCTACGCTCTGATGAGAAGGAAAGTATTTCTTCGACACTCCGTGGATTAAGGACTATACACTCATTTAATGTTTCCTTTTCAAATTAAATGTTTTTAACTCTTTTTCAAAGTGTTTTACATGTTTTATTAACTATTTTCTCATATATATATATATATATATATATATATATATATATATATATATATATATATATATATAGGGGCGGAGATGGGACTAGTGCCACTCGTGCCCGGCACGACCAATAACGCGGTCAATGTTATTCAAAATGGGTTAAAAATCATCCATTAATTTCAAGCAAACATACTTAGTCTGGTCTCAATTAAATTATGTATCTATTCTAGTTTCGGTAACTAAGTAGCCAAAAGTTCATAATTATATCTGGGAATAATACGACGATGCTGTATTGAACGGATGGTCTTTCCGGCCACCGTCAGATCCATTGAACATTGAAAGCAGGGTTGTTTTTTTAACGTGGAGAAAAGGTACAAAAATTTAATATGTCTCAGTCGTGAAGAATTTCTCCTCCACTGAAAGAGAACGAGAAATGCAAGTGTCGCATCTGAAGAGCAGATACTACACTTTGATCTTGGCCGTACTATTATATGTATACGTCTAGGGGTCGCTTGTAAATTCAATATTCCCTTGAAACGTCCTGTTTCTGGGGAAGCCGGATTAATCCGCGTAGGTTGAACGTCGTTTCTTTTTCCGATTCAAATTTATGGTATTTGTTCTCTTGTATTAGTATTTAATGAAATAGTACTTGCGTGATGTTTTTTTGATAAGCAAACGAGAAATAAATAAATTAGATTTTTGAAAATAATATAAATAAATAAATAAATAAAATTGAAAGATGATGATGGTGGAGATGATGGTGGTGGAGATGATGGTGGTGGAGATGATGATGGTGGAGATGATGAAGGGGAAATGGAGAAATCTTTACACATTCGTCATCTTCGCGATATTTAACGCAAATGCATTACGCTTGGCACAGGAAATAATTTAAAAAATAAATCAGATTCTTTTTAACCAACTCGCACTCCGCCATTTACCGCTGATTGAACAAAAAAAGGGGGAAATAATGATTACAAGGTCATTAAAATAAAAACCTAATCATTAAATGAGTGTTTTTTGTTTGTTTGTTTGTTTGTTTGTTTTTAGGGTTTTTTTGTTCGTTTGTTTTTTGTTTGTTTTTTCTTTGTGTTTTTTGTTTGTTTGTTTTTTGTTTTTTAGGTTTTTTTTACTTTAGTTCCTTCTTTTTACAATTCGCTATATATTTTTATTTGTTTTTGTTTTTTCAAGCCGCTCTCTCTCTCTCTCTCTCTTTCTTAACTTCTCTTTCTTCGCCTCTGTATTTTTATTTCTCAAAAGTTTTTTTCTGTAATTCTGTATCTATTAATCTCTCCTCTTTTTTTTTTTTCTTTTCTCTCCTTTCGTCTGGTTCTATTTCTTTCCTCTCTATCCGTTTCTATATTTGATTTGCGTTTTCTTCTTCCTTCTTGTCTTTCTTTTGTTATCCATTCCTGCCATTTTGTCTCTCCCTTTATTTCTTTCTCTTCATGTTATGATTCTCTCTTGCTCTCTCTCTCTCTCGCTTTCTCTCTCTCTCTCTCTCTCTCTCACTCTCTCTATTTTTTCGTTTTTTTTTTACGTCTTACTATCTTTGTTTCTTCTCTTTTTATATTTGGTTTCCCTCTACTTACGAAGACGATTCAAAAAGTAAAATCTCTTATTTCATTTAACTCAAAATGTTGAAAAGCTACGAAGGCGGAAGTGGTACCATTAACACGAGCGACCTTTTGTGTTCCAGAATTTATTTTTTCTACATAGTCATCACCATTCTCAATGCACTTTTTTTGCCAACGAAGAATGATGACTGTGCATGGGCGTCCGGAGAGCGCTTTGTTATATGAGAGTCGTTTCAAAAGTACCCCCCTATTTTTTTTCAGTCGGCGAAAAATCACTGCAGTTACGATCTCGAGTGTTGAATGATTCTGTATAACAAAGGCAGTAGATCCAGTCGGCGAAGAATCAATGTAGTCCCGATCAGCATTGGTTCAGTCGTGCCAAGGCAGAGACTGATAGCGAACTGACTGGAATCCAAAATTTGATATTTTGATAATGAGGTCGGGGGCTTCTTATTTTTTGATTGTCCTAACACGTAGTTATAAATAAGATCGTCCAAATTTTGTCAGTCATACCTTCCAATTAGCTTAATTCATTTTAACACCGTTACTCCATCATTTCTCTCTCTCTCTCTCTTTCTTTCTCTCTCTCTCTCTCTCTCTCTCTCTCTATCTATCTATCTACCTACCTCTCTCTATCTATCTCTCTATCTCTCTTCTATTTATTCATTCTGTCTTTCTCATTTTCTATAAATCTGTTATTCTGTCTATATCTCTCTCTTTCTTTTTCTTTCTCTGATTAACTATATCTTTCTTACTTTCTGGCTGCCCCCCTTTCTCTCTCTCTCTCTCTCTCTCTCTCTCTCTCTTTCTTCTCTCTCTCTCTCTCTCTCTCTTTCTCTCTTTCATTCTGTAAATTGGTCTTTATGGCTGTCTATCTTTCCCATATCCGTTGTATCTATTTTTCTCACTTTATTTGTTACGTCTGTTTGTGTGTCTGCCTCCCCCTATCTCTCTCTCTCTCTCTCTCTCTCTCACTCTCAGTCTCTCTTTCATTCATTCATTCATTCATTTCCTCTATGTCTCACTTTCTATCGACACGTCATCTCTCTCTCTCTCTCTCTCTCTCTCTCTCTCTTCTTGTAGTTTCCTAGTATTTTATCATATTCCTATTTTCATTTCTTTTTCTTTCTTTTTTTCGTTTTCTTTTTTCTTTCTCCAAGTCTTTCCCACTTCCTCATTTCCCGTCCTCCACTTTCAAACGTAATCGATATATTTTATATGGATTAAGGGCACATCTGATCCAATTTTACAACTTGGTGAGTGGCGTCTCATCGAGCCGTGCTTAATGCGCTGTACAATCGTTAGACGAGAATAGGTTCTGGGGCGCTCCACCAAGCGTCCCACCTTTGTGTACTATTCCCGCCCCGCAAATACGAACATAAACCCGCTGACTAACGAAACTCACAATCTTACACCTAAAACAAACACATTTTAACTTAGTCGATCGAAAATAAAATGAAATAAATTATCGCAGCAAATGTTATCAGCTCATCAAAATTTAATTAAAAATTGCTATTAATTCAAAAAACCGAAAACTGTACAGGGCGAAACGATAAAATTGTCACCCTAGCAAAAGATGACATGATTCCATTTCCGTTTGATGCAAATCGGTTCTCTTTTATTATTATAGACCACCTACTAGTTGGACAGTTATGTACAAATCTAAGGAGCGATAGGAGCCTTCTATTATGTCTGAAAATGACACAATGTCCAACGAGCGAGATCGGAGATGCGCCACTGTACCGATCCAAGTTATGAAACATGACCATTGCTACCACTCTTCAAAAGCATCGCTGGATTGCCAAGAATAACAAGGACATGCCCAGGCTGATGAAGTGGGTTTGAAAATCAACACCAAAGTGTACCTGGATGTGCTGAAGTGTGTGGTGATCCCCTGGTGAAATCAGGTGGCCGCTGGCAGACCCTGGGTGTGGTAGCAGAACTCCGTGCCGTCCCAGTAGTCCAGAGTCCCAGGCTTGGCGTCAGAAGAAGTGCTATGACATTTTACCCTTCTCTCACCGGACCTTAACCCGCTGGACTACTTCGTTCGGTCATACACCGAGAAAATCATCAACATGCCCTCCCAGAACACTCAAGCTAGCCTGATCGCCGCCATCTGTCGACTATTCATCGAGCTTCCGCCGGCACTTGTGGAAAAGGCATGCTCCCAGTTCCGGACCTGAATCGAGGCAGACGGAACGCTGCTAAATTTAATATATCTCAGCTCTACTACATAATAAAGTTACCTGAACTGGATTTTTCTATAAAAGTTTTAAAATAAAGCTGTAGTGTTGTTTTCTTTAAGTGGGGCTACTTTATTCTTTTACCCTGTAATGTCCGGAAAGGCGTGCAAAAAATATAGTTAAACTGGTGTCGTGTAGACGGCAGCAGTACTATTTAAACGAGTGACCGTTTCGTCACCCATTTAGTACTGGCCAGGATCAACGTTTCTTAATACACTATATATTCACCACACAGCTAAAACGTCACGTAAGTATTCATCTGTTAGGCTTGAATTCAGGCCGGCAAAGTGAACATTTTCAAACGCCCAAGAAAAGAAAGCTTCATCTGTTACCAAACTTTCCGGTTCCGTTGGCATCCGTGGAAACAATTGTGTTTGTAGATCTTCAGAAAGGATATTGAGCTCCACGCTTGCCCGTTGTATTATCTTGATTTGCCTTGGTGTCTATATATATATATATATATATATATATATATATATATATATATATATATATATATATAAGAGACGAATATTGGCTGAAGAAAGCTTGATAAGGATACCTTAAACGGGCCTTATTATCGGGCTTGAAACCGACGGTACCAATGATCTGTCTCAACTAACAACTTTCTGTACACAATATATATATATATATATATATAGAGATAGATAAATACCTCATGTAAAAACACCCCTATAACATATAGTTAAAAAAAAGAAACCCCCTTCAACTTACCCTATATTCTCCCCGAGAGCTTAAACACACATAGTGTCTGCATACATTAACCCACTATAACAGATATGCTATATACTTACATTATATATTGCAAACTACACTCCTCCTTTATAACAGAGATCAATATAGTTCCCCCAAACAATCTCAATAATTTATTTCCCTCCTAATGAAACTATCGCTAGACGTCACATCCTCATTATGTTACCTAGCATTTTCTCTAGTCTTCTGATGAGAAGCATTGGCCTTCGAAATACCATAGTATAAGAAGTTCCTTTTTACCAAAATACTCTAATTAATGTATACCCCTATTAAACAAATCAATAAATCTCTCTTTCTCTCCCTCTCCCTCCCTCTCTCTCTCTCTCTCTCTCTCTCATATATCTCGTATCTCTCTCTCGTGTATATATATATATATATATATATATATATATATATATATATATATATATATATATAATATAAAGCTGAAGGTGTGTGTGTGTGTGTGTGTGGTCACGAATATGCTCCTATGTGGTTGATTATTTTAAAAAACTGATTACATATAATGATAGAAGATGTATCGAGACACAGGAATGGGTACGTTTGCTTTGGCAGAACGGTGGTTCATTAACGTTGTGGGGTCTGCGTTCGCGCCTGGTCCACAAAGTATGGAAATAAAAAATTAAAAATTAAAAAAAAACGTTAAAAAGGTTTTTTTTTATATAGATGTACATAATAATATTTGATAAGTATGTTTTAACTTAAATAGGGATGGTATAATAAAATTGTGGGGTCTGCGTTCGCGCCTGGCCTCCATAGAATGGAAATAGGAACAAACTTTAATAAAGACTTTTCATATCTATCTGCGTAAGTATACTTTGATAATTATGTTTCAGTTTGAAGAAATATGGTATAATAAAATTATGGGGTGTTCGTTCGCACCTAACCTCCATAGAATGGACATATGTCACAAAGTTTAACAAGGTTTTTTTAATATAGATCCACAGAATATTGTGATAAGTGTTTCAGTGTGAACAGGTATAAATTATGAATCAGAGTCCACTTTCTGTAGGCTGTTTTTTAACCCAGCCAACGACGGGTACTTTTGCTAATATATATATATATATATATATATATATATATATATATATATATAGTTTTTATACTTTCATGTTCTCTGTTTACTGATTCCTATATATTCCTGCTGACAAATTTACGAAATGCACCAGAAGCTCCAACATATGTGCCAGAGATTATTCAATATCGTTTATCTTGTTCTCCCACATGTATGATAAATTAATACAGATGTCACAGGAAGTGCGTTCGATTGGTCGTGATCGATTTGTCTGTGATGCTTATGCGTAAGATATCGAGTTTTGTGAAATAAAGCTTTTTTTTGTTTCAAACAATTTTGCTTGAAAATATCAACCGAAATAGCTTGATTTTTTTTTTACACAGATGTCACCACTTATCAAGGCCCGGAAGCCACTCGGGGATAAGGGTTATTGCAAGTACATTACGTTAGCGTGGAGATTTGATGAAGTGTTTACTTAAGGGGGCGGTTCATTAGGAATTTGTTAACGTTGGATTTGAACACATCCAAGTTGTAGTCAGGTGGGAAGCAGGCAGACGGAACAGAGTTCCACAGGCGTGCAGTTCTAAGAAAGAAGCTTTGTTCATTGATCCTACTTTAACGAGGAATAATAATCGCAAACAGGTGTAACATTCCAGTCACTCATTACTGTTGAACACATATTTATTTTTTAATATAGCAGCCAGCAAAACAAATCGACACTATAAAAGGTTTGTTTAGCAAAGATCACGTATCCAATATATTCAATTTTATGAAAAGAAAAAGATTTTACAAGCAAAAGTTGCATGTTCCTAATATTCGTGCGATATTGCGATGTGACCATCTATAAATATTAAAGCGAAAATGTATGTATGTGTGTTCGCTTTTTCTGTGTGTCTACAAAAGGCTTCTTTCAGAGAAGCGGTCGCTCGATTCACAACTTTTTAAAACTTTTTCTATCACATATAAATCGTAATATCTCACAGGTTAACAACGAAGCTCGCCTGTCTATTTAATTTGCCCGATTTCGGGAAGATAAATATTCAATATTTGTCGCTCGCCGCATGTGGGTTAGTCTTTTTCCTATAACATCTTGGGGAAAAAAAAAAAAAAAAAAAAAGCGTTCAGCAGTAAATGAAATCCCGCAGTCAAACTTGACCTCATTAACTCATTAAAACTAGAACCTGCTAAATCTAAATAATTAAATAAATTAAAACGTGCTTCCGTAAGCATGTCGCGGTGGGGCAATGGTTAACGTCGCACATTTTTTTTTTTTTTCACAACTTTGCCTCAACGGTTCGCGTTCGATCCTCACACTTACTTTTTGAACCCCCACCCCCACCCACACACACACCTCCAAACACCCAGGCAACACCGGGTACCCCTCGCTAGTTGCTAATAATTTAGAAATTGAATTCCATTGGTTTCAGCTTCGATAATTACGCTCGGCACGTGACGCGCTAATTCGTTCCGGCATATATATTTCGCAAATATATCTGTTATCTATTACATCAGGATTTTGTAATTCAAATTATGCTGTGTCATACCGTCTGCTCCCTTCTCTATATCCTCTCTCCTCTCTTTCCCTCTCTCCTCGCTATCCCCCTTTTCTCTTTCTTTCTCTTTCTTTCTTTCTCTCTCTCTCTCTGACGGAAGCGGCCCATTATGATAGGTGGTGGCTTTTGTTTTGTCGGGTTGATGCATAACTCCGGATGATCCTAAGAGGTCCCTTCTCCTAGGCTTTGCCTCCCCGCTTTAGGGAGCAGTTAGTTTATTGCTAACAACCCGAGGCGCCCGACCTGGCACTGCTGACCGAGTTGTCCAGACATTTTGGCGAGGATACAGTATACTTCCTCTTGTGCGCCGATCCACGAAACCCAGCATTTCGGCGATGAGAGAGCGGTATCTAATATCTTCTTCTTCTTCTTCTTCTTCTTCTTCTTCTTCTTATTATTATTATTATTATTATTATTATTATTATTACTTTATTCTTTATTGATTATTATTATTATCATTAGTTTATTATTAATTCATTATTGTTTGTATTATTACTGTTATTATTATTGTTATTGTTATTATTATTGTTGGTATTATTATTAGTAGTATTATTATTATTGTTATTATTATTACTTTATTATCAATTGATTATTATTATTACTTTATTATTAATTTGTTATTATTATTGTTATTATTATTATTATTATTGTTATTATTATTATTATTACTTTAATATTAATTTATTATTTTTATCATTAATTTTGGCGTCACCATCACCATCACCATCATCATAATCATTATTATTATCATTATTATTATTATTGTTATTGCTATTATTATTATTATTATTATTATTATTATTATTATTATCATTATTATTATCATTGTTATTATCATTGTTATTGCTATTATTATTATTATTATTATTATTATTATTATTATTATTATTATTATTATTATTATTATTATTATTCCTAGGAGTTTTTTTCTTATTTCATTAGGAGTTTTCACAAAGGCCATCATCCAAGGATATTCTTTGAGAACAACTTGTGGTATTCCCTGGAGTCTTATTGACAGCAAGTTTCCACAGATTTCCAGTACTCTCCATCTCTTCCGATACTATTTGCAAATTAATTTGCTTTATCACAACAACTGTTTACCATTGCTTTCTCGTTGGTAGCGGCCATTGGTCTTCACTGAAATTTGAGTGACACTAAGCTTCCCGAAGATCCCAGTCCACTTCGCACTCATCCAGTGGAGGCACGGTTACTGCTTTCTCTCCTCGGTCTTTTCATCCTCCTTAACCCTTGGTGCGGTGCCAGTCGTGCTGATGCCATTTTTTTTTAGTGTACCAGTTCTCCTGGTTGCCCTTTTTTTTTGTTTCAATTTTTTGTGGCAGTTTGTGTATGATTGGTTAGAATGTGTCGCTCGTGTAAACTAGTTTCTGCACTCAAGTGCTTTCCTTATGATTTCAGCTGTTTTCGGCATTATGGTCTGTTGTATAATCTCAGTCTTCCCGTCGATTCCGATTTCTCTTAGTCTTTTTTCCAAGTTGTTTTGGACTGTTCCAAGTGCTCCTATAATTATTGGTATTATATTGATATACTTCAGGTTCCATATTCCTTAGTTATCAGGCAAGTTCCGCATATTGGTTTCGTTATTATGTTTCTTTTATTTTCACCCTGTGGGCTGCTGGGACGGCAAAATCTACATTTTGGCAGTTTCTTTCCTTCTTGTTAATTATTATGACATCCGGTATTTTTTGCTAGGACAGGTTTGTCTGCTTTTCTTTTCTTTTTTCTTTTTTCTTTACATTTTCTTTCTTTTTTACTCTTTTATTGTCTTTTTATTTCATTTTCCTTTCTTTTCCTGTTCTTCTTCATTCTTTTTTATCTTTCTTTTCTGTTTTTCTTTTCTTTACATTTTCTTTCTTTTTTACCCTTTTTTGTCTTTTTATTTCATTTTCCTTTCTTTTCCTGTTCTTCTTCATTCTTTTTTATCTTTCTTTTCTTTTTTCTTTCCTGTTTTTTTTAAATTTTTTATCTTTAGTTATTTTTCCTTACATTTTCTTTCTTTTTTACCCTTTTTTGTCTTTTTATTTTATTTTCCTTTCTTTTCCTTTTCTTCTTCTGTTCCTCTTCATTCTTTTTTATCTTTCTTTTCTTTTTTTCTTTCCTGTTTTTTTTTTATTTTTTATCTTTAGTTTTTTTTTCTTTTTTCTTACATTTTCTTTCTTTTTTACCTTTTTCTTTTCTATTTCTTTTTTTTCCTTTTTCCTTTGTTTTTCTTATTCTTTTACTGTTCGTTTCGTTTTCTTTTCTTGTTCTTTTTTTTCTTTGTTTAAAACATTTTTCTTTTTTATTCATCTTTTGTTGTTTCTTACTTTGAGGATTTTTTTTCTGTCGTTTTTCTTTCACTCTATATATCACTTAGTAATGCACTATTTATTAATTGATAGCTTAATTCTTATCTCTTTCTTTTGTTCTTATTTTTGTTGTTGTCTCCAATTTGTGATTCGTCAGACTGAGGCCAAATATGACAAATAAAAAAGTATGCCTAATCATTTAACACCTTAATCTGTACGACAGAAATTAACACTTTGTTTCTGCTGATATTGCCACTCGAGTCGATCAATGAGCTCTTATAAAAGCGTCGAATCAGCAGTAGCTGGGAAAACAGCATAAAAAGGGTGCGTTTATTTACGTTTCAACCCCAGAAAAGCAGTCTTTTATGTACTTTATAAAATAAGGAAATAAAAAGAAATTTCTTTGCAAAATACAATAGCATAATTCCGTCTTAATATGTTGTTATGTTCCCGGGCAACGCTGTGTGTGTGTTTTTTTTGTTTGTTTTTTTTTTCAAATAAAAATAACATGAGAGTGAGAAAACATGCAAATTATTAGATACTATTCGTACCGTACACTGTAACGATTCTCAGCTGACAACAGCACGAAAACGACCGTAATTCCCACGGTCCAAATTGTAAATATTCGTTAGTTGTTTAGGTCGTAACGTCGCTTTTTTTTTCTTTTTTCTTATTGACGGGTGCACGGGTGAGTTATGGGGGATGAAAAGTTTGGGTTCAGGGGGGGGGGGCGGTGTGGGAAAGTATCGGCCTGTCCACTGGAATTATTGCCAAGTCACATTATCTTTGACCTTTGTTGACCAACATTGAACTTTCCAAGGTCTACCAGAGAGGAGGGGTACGAGACATGGAATGAAGAAAACGAACAAATATTGAAATTGCAGGAAGAGACAACAGAAAATAAAGAGGGAAAGCAAAAGATTGGTTGTAGTTTGGATTTACTTTACGGCATATCAACTCTTTTCGGCTTATTAAATGCTGAATCCAGTCATTTTGTTAAAAGTTTGTACGTTTCAAGTTTTTTTATATCTAAAAATATTTATTCATGATGTTCCGTTTGGTTGTTTTCTTTTACGGCATACCAAACCTTTTCAGGTTCAGTCATTTTGTTAAATCTTATAGTTTTCTAGGGTTTGTATTACTGTACACATAGATTCTAAAAAGTTGTCAAAAAACAAATATATAACAAATAAATGTTATCAAAGGCAAGATAAGTTACTTTTCTGCCAAACTGGATATATTTTTTGTGTTTTTATTCAATGTAACATATTTATTCAGCTCGAAAAACATACAGTGTCTACCGATGTATTCGAAAATTCAAGATGGCGTCTCACACCCTCTTTAAAACCGTAAGTTTGGGAAAAGGTGTTATAAATAATAAACTATACAAAATACTATTAAAACCCCGCCGAATATATGTCAACCTATGTCACGGTAACATATATTGAGGGAGTTTTTAACAGTATTTTATTCGCCTTTTTATTTATAACACCTTTTCCTGAACTTACCGTGTTAAAGAAAGAATCAGACGCCATCTTGAATGTTCCAATACACCGGTAAACACTGTATGGTTTTCGACCTGCATAAACATGTTACATTGAATAAAAACACGAAAAATATATTCAGTTTGGTAGAAAAGTAACTTATCTTGCCTTTGATAACATTTATTTGTTATATATTTGTTTTTTTGACAACTTTTTCGAATCTATGTGTACAGTAATACAAACCCGTTTTCTATATCTTAAAGCATTTATCCATAGTGTTTGATTTGGTTCTTTTATTTTACGACATATCAGCCCTTTTCAGTTTCACTCGATTTGTTAAAAGTTTTTACGCTTCAAGTTCTCTATATTTTAAAGTATTTATTCATAGTGTTTTGTTTATTTGTTTTGTGTTATGGCATATCAATCATTTTCAGGTTATTTAATGCCGAATCATATAATTTTGAAAAACGTGTTCATGCTTCGAATTCTTTGTACGCTCTGGTGCCAATTTGGCCTCGGTAGAAATGAATGGCTGTTATTTTGGGGAGGCTTAATGTTTTGACAAGCTTCTGGGCTTGACCTCTACTCCTGACCTGAAATGGAACACGTATATCAAATATATTGCCAAGGTAGCTTGAAAAATGGTAGGATCCTTCTACCGCTCCAGTAGATATCTCATTGCCGATGCAACTCTCTACCTATATAAAAGCAAGGTACGGTGGAGTCCTGTTGCCACATTTGGACAGGAGCTGCTTGAAGCAGCTTTGACAGAGTTCAAAATAGACTTCGTAGCTTAGTGGGGGATGCCCTTTTCTATTCCCTGCAACCTCTTTCCCACAGAAGAGACGTGGCGAGCCTTTCCCTGCTTTATCGTTATTTTCATGGCAAATGCTCAGCTGAGCTTTAATCTATGGTGTCCTCTCGCAAAACTTTCACGAAAAACACTCGTCTAGCCAAAACCACTATCAATAATTTCCCACACTCTTTATCTGTGCCTAGACCTAAATGTAGATTCCATGAACAAAGCTTCTTTCTTAGTACTGCACGCCTGTGGAACTCTGTTCCGATTGGCTGCTTTCCAGCAGACTACAACCTGATTGTCTTCAAGTCCAACGTAAACAAGTTCTTGATGAACCGTCTCCTTAAGTAATCCAATTTACAAAATTCTCACTACTTATGTTTACTACGCTATAATCACATTGACTAATGTATACGCATTAACCCTTATCCTTAAGTGGCCTCTGGACCTTGATAAGTGGTGATTCCTGTGTAAAAAAAAAGTTAATTAAGTTGTCTGGTTGTTTTGTTTTATAGCATATCAACTCTTAATGGCATATTTTATGCTGAATTCAGTAATTGTGGAAAATGTTTTATTAATCACGTTCTTCAAATATTTAATCACGGTGTTTGGTTTTGTTGTTTTGTAAAAAAATATGTGTTTTTGTGTTTAGCACTTGAGAACATGATTGAGTTTTTCAAAAGGGAAAGGAAGAAAAACTATAATCTAAGTGTTTGGTGCATTTTAATTGAGAAGCCTCTATCTACAGACATACTGATCTGATAGCCGCGAAAAGAAAGAGAATAAAGAAGAAGAAGAAGAAGAAGAAGAAGGAAAAATAGTAAAAAGAAAGGAAAGTGGAAAGAAAAGAAAGAAATAGAGTAAAAATGTTCAAGAAAAATAAAGAGATAGAGAGAGAGAAAGCAAAGAAAATTTAGCTGCACGGACGAACAAACGACAAAGAAAAAGAAGGAAAGAAAGATATTGAATAGAAGGATAGATAGATGGATGGATGGATAGATAGATAGATAGATAGATAGATAGATATAAATAGAAGGATAGATAGATGGATGGATAGATAGATAGATAGATAGATAGATATAAATAGAAGGATGGATGGATAGATAGATAGATAGACAGATAGATATAAATAGAAGGATAGATAGATAGAATAGAATAGGAATCAATACAACATCAAATGAATATAAAATGGAGGAAATAAACGATATTTGATTATGAAAACGAAAGAAAAGAAAGAATCACATAAGAAAAAGAAAGAAAAAACTAAACGAAACAGAACAGTAAACTAATTAAGAATTGAATTTTTGCAGTAGCCATCTAAATAAATTTTTGCAGTAGCTATCTAAATAAATTTTTGCAGTAGCTATCTAAATAAATTTTTGCAGTAGCTATCTAAATAAATTTTTGCAGTAGCTATCTAAATAAATTTTTGCAGGAGCTATCTAAATAAATTTTTGTAGTAGCCATCTAAATAAATTTTTGCAGTAGCCATCTAAATAAATTTTTGCAGTAGCCATCTAAATAAATTTTTGCAGTAGCCATCTAAATAAATTTTTGCAGTAGCCATCTAAATAAATTTTTGCAGTAGCTATCTAAATAAATTTTATTATTTGAAATTATTTAAAGCAAGGTGAATCGTTGAACAATACAATTTCACTAATGATTTCTAATAAAAATTTTCAACAAAAAAAAACATCTTCACATATTGATACATGTTCTCTGGTACTTTTTTTTATTTCGTTATAGTTGTTTAGTATCATCCATTCATTTCATATAAATCAGATTATTATTGTTGGCATTCGTTTTCTTCGATATCTTTCTAGTTAGAATTCTTTCGGGCACTTATGAGAGATATCACTTGAAAGTTCCAAAGACCCAAAGTGAAAGTGTTTCTGTGGAACGAACTGGATTCGGACTTGACGCACCTTTCATATTTGGATTCAGTACATACTATTGTCGTATATGAACGGACTGACAATTGTGGCAAGTGCAATATATATAGAAATGGGTATTGAAGCTCATTGTTTTAGATTAGAAGTTATTAGCACAGTTACGTTGTTTGTTTATAAAAAAAAAATCATGCCATGCTTCCATTAAGTCTTGAAAGAATAAGGATAACCTTTAGGGGCAGTAGCGCGGCGTTTAATTGTGAGGCAAGGGTTGCGCAATATCGAACCACACATCTCCTGAATCGGCACTGTTTGAGTCCAGTGGCAAGGAGAAGACTAGGACGACTGGAAACAATGCCGAGATAAGCGGAGAGCACATACAACACCTGAAAGTCCCAAATGGTCACCCATTTTGTACTGACCAGGTTCAACGTTGCTTAACTTCGGTGATCCAGCGGGAACAGGTGTGTCAACGTGACTATGCCGTATTTATAAAATAAAAATAAATTTTTTTCTTAATTTTTTAAAGTAAGAGAGACGGGACAAACAGGAGAGTAATCATTAGCATGTCGTGATGTGGATCGCCACCTCACAAAACGATTTGTTGAATGGGATCGTGTGAGAAGACTGATAAGAGTTAGGGAGAGTCATTTTCGGCGTTAGAGAGAGCAGATTGGAGAAGACGCCTGCTTCTCATTCCAAAAAGATGAATCGGAAGACTTCTTAGACAGGCGACGAGATAGAAAAAACTTCGGCTGAAACTATAGAAAAAAAGAACCTCCACGTTCATTCTAATGATAAGAAATGATGGCGCGACTTTGACCGAGGAAAACCATGATGACTGATTAAAATCTATTTGTTCAGAAAGAAATTAGACTTTTTGTTATGCATTGGGAGAGCTTTTGTTCCAGCACCGATGAACGGCAGGACACAAAAGCTTCGGAGATAAGGTCAAGGGGTACAAGAGCAGAATATAAAAGGTGCTTTCTGTTTCGTTTTTATAACTAACCCCTCTCCCCCACCCAGAATGGTTGATGTGCCGTAAGTGAGAAAATTAATACAATGCTTCACTATTAAAAAATACATCACCATAATATATTTTCTGAATAAATACATCACCATAATATCTTTTCTGAATAAATGCATCTACATAATATCTTTTCTGAATAAATACATCAACATAATATGTT
Source organism: Euprymna scolopes (assembly GCF_053919585.1). Lineage (NCBI taxonomy): Eukaryota > Metazoa > Mollusca > Cephalopoda > Sepiida > Sepiolidae > Euprymna > Euprymna scolopes. Next base: position 25,300,568 of record NC_136492.1, on the reverse strand, counting down.
TTATGAATAAATGCATCAACATAATTTTTTTAATGAATAAATACATCACCATAATATTTTTTATGAATAAATACATCACCATAATATTTTTAATGAATAAATATATCAACATAATATTTTTAATGATAAATACATCACCATAATATTTTTAATGAATAAATACATCACCATAATATTTTTAATGATTAAATACATCACCATAATATTTTTTATGAATAAATACATCACCATAATATTTTTAATGAATAAATACATCACCATAATATTTTTAATGAATAAATACATCAAAATAATATTTTTAATGAATAAATACATCAACATAATATTTTTAATGAATAAATAAATCAACATAATATTTTTAATGAATAAATACATCACCATAATATTTTTAATGAATAAATACATCACCATAATATTTTTAATGAATAAATACATCACCATAATATTTTTAATGAATAAATACATCAACATAATATTTTTAATGAATAAATACATCAATATAATATTTTTTATGAATAAATACATCACCATAATATTTATAATGAATAAATACATCACCATAATATTTTTAATGAATAAATACATCACCATAATATTTTTTATGAATAAATACATCAACATAATATTTTTTATGAATAAATACATCACCATAATATTTTTAATGAATAAATATATCAACATAATATTTTAATGAATAAATACATCACCATAATATCTTTTCTGAATAAATACATCACCATAATATCTTTTCTAAATAAATACATCAACATAATATGTTTTATGAATAAATACATCAACATAATATTTTATGAAAAATACATCACCATAATATTTTTATGAACACATACATCACCATAATATTTTTATGAATAAATACATCACCATAATATTTTTATGAATAAATACACCACCATAATTTGTTCTTAAGAATAAATATATACCCCATAATATTTATTATGAATAAATACATCAACATAATATTTTTAATGAACAAATACATCACCATAATATTTTTTATGAATAAATACATCACCATAATATATTTTATGAATAAAAACATACCCGATAATATTTTTAATGAATAAATACATCAACATAATATTATTATGAATAAATACATCACCATAATTTTTTTAATGAATAAATACATCAACATAATATTTTTTATGAATAAATACATCACCATAACATTTTTAATGAATAAATACATCAACATAATATTTTTTTTATGAATAAATACATCAACATAATATTTTTAATGAATAAATACTTCAACATAATATGTTTAATGAATAAATACATCACCATAATATTTTTTTATGAATATATACATCACAATAATAGTTTTTATGAATAAATACATCAACATAATATTTTTTATGAATAAATACATCAACATAATATTTTTATGAATAAATACATCACTATAATATTTTTATAAATAAATACATCACCATAATATTTTTTATGAATAAATACATCACCATAATTTTGTTTAATGAATAAATACATCAACATAATATTTTTTATGAACAAATATATCACCATAATATTTTTATGAATAAATGCATCACCATAATATTTTTTATGAATAAATACATTACCATAATATTTTTTATAAATAAATACATCACCATAATATTTTTATGAACAAATACATCGCCATAATATATTTTATGAATAAATACATCACTATAATACTTTTTATGAACAAATACATCACCATAATATCTTTATGAATAAATACATCACCATAATATATTTTATGAATAAATACATCACCATAATATTTTTTATAAATAAATACATCGACATAATATTTTATGAATAAATACATCACCGTAATATTTTTGTATGAATAAATACATCACCATAATATTTTTAATGAATAAATACATCACCATATTTTTTATGAATAAATACATCAACATAATATCTTGTATGAATAAATACAGCACCATAATATTTTTTACGAATGAATAAATCACCATAGTATATTTTTATGAACGAATACATTACAATTTTATCTTTTATGAATAAATACTTTACCATTATATATTATTATGAATAAATATATCACCATAATATTTTTATGAATAAATACATGACCATAATATCTTTTATGAATAAATAAATTACCATAATATCTTTTATAAATAAATACATCACCATAATATTTTTATGAACAAATACACCAACATAATATTTTTCATGAATAGATATATCACCAGATTATTTTTTATGAACAAATAAATCACCATAATATCTTCTATTAATAAATACATCACCAAAATTTCTCTATGAATGAATACATCAGAAGAATATATTTTATAAACAAATGCATAAAGATTTTGGTGGTACCAGAATTTTTCAGAATGTTCTTTTTAACATTGCTGTAATTTATGAATTTCATAGTATCAAGCAAAGTTGGATTCATTTTTCCCTATGAATCAGATTATTATTGTCGGTGTCTGTTTCTCCGGTTCTGTCATGTAGTTTTTACATGTCAACACTTGGGGCCACACGTTGTATACATACAGCTGCAAGGAAACAAATCCAAAAAAAGAATCTGATTCACTTTTTTCGTTTGAAAAGACAGACATTTATTTACAGGTACTTTCCAGAATAACGCTTTGTCTTTTGTTCACAAGTCTTCTTGTACTCCAATGGGCTTAACAAGATTCTGTCATGTCGATCACATGTTACTCTGTCTTTGTTTGGATATACTTAGGACACGTCTTACCCTATTGCTCTCAGGCCACGTGTATAACATGTCTATTTTATTTATGTCCTATTATGCGCCCCGTTTTTCTTTTGCATAATCTTTTTCTTTTCTTCTTTATCGCTGTGACATCACCTACCACATGGCACGGGCATTTACATACGCTGACTATCGTACAGCTGCTACTGCTGCTGTATATCCGCGTCTACGCTCTGTTACATATCTTTGTAGTTAGAATTCTTTCTAGAAAGGCATCAGATACTTACGTGAGGAACCAATTGAAGGTTTTCAATTGGTATTTATGTGCTTCTCCACGAAAACAAAATGTGACACAAGGTCATTTTTATGTGGAGGCAAACCAGTTCCTCAAAAAGGGGCACTCGATACCTAAGCAAAAATAAAATTGCCTTAGTATAGAACGACCCCCTCCATTAACTAAGAACAAATTTACTTGAGTTTAGCATCAGAAAAGATATTACACTCTAATCTCAGCCCGAAGGCCAGCTTTACAAATGTCTCAAAACGAAATTGTTTTCTGTGGAACCAATTGGATTCGAACTTAGTACACCCAGGTTTTCAGTCTGTGTTGTAAACCACGTAGTCACCGGCACTGTCTATATAATTTGCAGAGTATTTTTTAGATAGCTGCAAAACCACTAATAGCCATGGCTAATGATACATTACCTGAAAGTAGTTCATTCAAACTCATCAACTTAACATTCACGGGGAACATGGGTTGGAAGAGATAAATTAAGCTTATTGCCAATAGTGCTGCAAAGAAGATGGGCTCTCTCTACCGTGCTAGAAAATTACTTACGCTTCAGAGTATCTTGTACATTTATAAGGCCACCATTCGCTCATGTATGGAGTATTGTTGCCACATTTGGGCTGTTGCATCTACTAGTACTCTCTCTCTCTTTCTCTCTCTCTCTCTCTCTCTCTCTCTCTCTCTCTCTCTGAGACGCTTCAAAAAAGAGTCGCCAAACTAATAGGTCCTGCACTATCGACTAGCCTTCGACCACTGTCCCATCGACGAAATGTTGCATCCCTCTGCCTGTTTTACAAGTATTTTTATGGTTGATGCTCTGACGAACTACAAGCCATTGTATCCCCTCGACGTAATTACCCCAGACAAGCAAAATCTCACCTCTACACAGTAGGAATCCTTCGAGGTAAGAAAGCCTTCTACCCTAATAGTTTCTACCCTAGGATTGCTGGACTTTAGAATTCTCTTCTAGGTTTCTGTTCACCCGACTGTACTGACATGCAGAAGTTCAAGTGTACTGTAAACATTGCTACTTAGCTCTCTACATAGTACCCTTACAAATTAGGCCCCAGATAGTAGCCTCCTACATCAAAGTGGCACTGTGCCTTGTTTGGAGCGAAAATGCAATAAAAAATACATTTCGTAGCCTACTTCTCCCTGTAGATTTGTATATAAATATAATATTTTCACTTCTGGGATATTGCATTCTGGTCTCTAGATTATGTCGGTTCATCAGAAGTGAATGCACACCGTTTCGGGGCCTACCTTTCTCTTGTTGACTTGGAAAAAATTAAATTTATCAGCTGTTTTCACTTGTGAGATATTTCATTCGTGTCTCCAGGTAATGTCGGGTTATCTGGAGAGAATAGGCACCGTGTCGGGGCGTACGTTATTATGCATTTTTTCTATGTCGGCATTAAGAAATTAACTCGTTCTTTTAATTTAAATATATTAGCCTATTTTTACTTTATCCGATTAACGTGACGGCTTGATGCTGTAATATATGAAATTCAAACTCAATATAGATGATTCCGAATTCTGAAAACCTATCCATTTATGCCATACACGCACCTGTTGTGTAGCCAATTATATTCCGGTGACATTGTGCTTTTTCTTTTCGTAGTTTTTTTTTTTTTTTTTTTACACAGCAAATTAGATATTTAATGCATAACGGCAACCTGTGTCTGTTGCATTTTTGTATTGCAGTATTGTTTAATGAAATAAAAGTGGTGCGGAACTGTTCTGTCGTGGATTTGATTTTAACCGTCCTGGGACGGGTATTTCTGTTATTATAATTAAAATAATATTAAATAAATAGGATATTTAGTTCATAACGGCAACACATGTCCGTTTCGTTTTTATATTGCAGTCTTGTTTGATTAAGAAATTAATTAAAAATAAATACGTGATCATTTCCCAAGACGAAAACAAAAATGTAATTATATGTAATTTATTTATTGATATTAAAGAAACAGTTAGATTCTTTCTCGATCTAATAGATAGGAGTCTTTTTTTTTAATTGTCGCTCTCTTCCTTCCCCCCCCTCTCTCTCTCTTTCACTCTCTCTCTCTCTCTTTCATTCTCTCTCTCTCTCTTTCATTCTCTCTCTCTCTCTCTCTCGTATGTTCTCTTTTTCGTGTTTTCTGTTTCTTTCCGTTCTCTTTCTGTTCCCCTTCATTTTCTACTCTTTTGTTGTTGTTGTTGTTGTTGTTGTTGTTGTGGTTGTTTCTCTCTCTCACTCACTCTCTCTCTCTCTCTCTCTTGCTTTTTTCTCTTTCTTACTGTTCCTTCTTTTTTCTCTCCCTGTCTATTTCACTCCTTCCTTAACTTCCTCTTTATTGTCTGTTTATATTTCCATTCATCCAGCGCGACCACAGCCAAGATTGAACTCACTACACGAGTTTGTAGTGTAATTCAAATCTTGTCGGTAGCTGAATACTTGATGTTTCGCTAGGGTTATCAAGGGTATTTTTTATCGTGAGCCATCACTAGACGTAGCGTCTACCCTCGGGAAAAAGATAGACAGCGCTTATTTCCCAACATGGTATTTTAGCTCGCGGTACATACAGCGCATCGCCTTCCCAAATGGTCACCCATCTGGTACTGGCCAGGCTCAACGTTGCTTAACAGCACAGTCATGTTTATAGTTAGCTCTCCATTAACAACACCTCCTCTCTCCCTTTGCATATTTCTCCCTCTCTCTCGTCTCGTCTCTCTCTCTCTCTCTCTCATATATATATATATATATATATATATATATATATATATATATATATATATGTCCCCTTTTTAGTCATTTATTTAAATTTTATCGGATTTGTTCTCTTTCAAGAAAATTATAAATTTCTTACTATTAAGCATATTTCGATTCAATCATTCATTTTCTGACGAACCAGATGATTATTGTTGGCATTCGTGTCTCGGATATCTTTCTAGTTAGAATTCCTTTAGAAAGACGTCGGTACTGACGGGAGAGACCATGTGAGGGTAGCCACCATCCTTAAGTGGAAGTTTTGTTTTGTTGTTATTGTATTATGTTTTCCTGTGGAACGAACTGGATTCGGTCCTGCCTATTATTTTTTATCCTACCCCCCCCCCCCCGCTACTAGCATTTCTTACTACACCACCTCCTAACATCCGGACAACATTGCACACACTTCTAGTCTATCTATATATCTATACTAGACTACCGGTGACCCGTTTGGTCAGTATGTTATATTAGCTATGGAATTCATGTATGAGCGTGACACTTATGACTTAAAGAAAATAGTTGTTGTTTTTTTTTGACATAACAGAAACATTCTTATGAAAGTATATTAAAATTAAAAAAAGAATATAGATTTCTATTGATTATTAAAAAAAAAATTTTTTACGGTTACTGAATTATAAGTGGTTGGCCATACTTATAGGTAAATGTGCACTAAAAAGATACCATGATACTTATTATAGTTAAATTCAGGTTTTGATATATCTGCTTTTTTTTTTTACATCGTTCATTTCTGTATTAAGTTTAAGTTATTTTAGACCCCACTCTTCCCATGTTAAATAATAATTTCGAAATAATAACGTTAAAATTTCAGTGCGCAGATCATGCGCGCATGCGCAACCGGATATCGTAAACCGGAAAGTGGGTTACATACATCGTTACAAGGTCATTTGAGTTTTATAATATATCTATATATATAAATGCGAAAGTGTGTGTGTGTGTGTGTGTGTGTGTGTGTGTGTGTGTGTGTGTGTGTGTGTGTGTGTGTGCATTTTTGTGTATGTCCGGCAAAAGCTTTTTCAGGAGGCGCTCGGTGGGGTCACTCATTCTTAAAAATTTCCATAGATGATAATATCTAAGATTTGCAAAGGCTTTTTTCGCCGGGATTCTCGGGGAGGTTACTATTTTTTTTTTTTTTACATATACGTCACCACTTATCAAGGCCGATCGGCCACTCGAGGATAAGGGTTAAAGAGTGTAGAGTAGTCAAAAGGACAATATAGTAATCGATAGTAATGGAAGTTCGGTAAATTTGTTAACTTTAGTGGAACGGCTCATCAGAAACTTGTTCACGTTGGACTTGAAGACAACCATATTATAGAAAGCTGGAAAGCAGAAAAACGGAAGACAATTCCACAGGCGTGCAGTTCTAAGAAAGAAGCTTTGATCATGGAGTCTATGTTTAGGTTTAGGTACAGATAAAGAGTGGGGAAAATTATTGATAATGTTTTCAGCTAGTCTAGTGTTTCTTGTGAAAGTTTAGTGAGGGGGGACCATAGACTGAAGCTCAGTTGAACACTTTCCATGAAAATAACGATAAAGCAGAGACAAACTCGCAACATCTCTTCTGTGAGATTGAGGCTGCAGCGAAGAGAAAAGGACATCTCCCACCAGGCCACGAAGTCTATTTTGAACCCTATCAAGGCAGGACAAGTCTTTTCTAGCAGATCCTGCCCATATGTGGCACCAGTACTCCATCCTGGGACGTATCTGGCTCTTATAAAGATAGAGAATTGCATTTCTTATAACTTTTTATATGCTATCGAGATCATAATATGTAACACTTACGAAACGACGTCGTAAAAGTCTTTTATTTCAGCGACTTTTATCTTACAAAATTCGCGCTGTGAATTCGTTTTCTCTCCACTGCTCTCCCTGCTGCTGCTGCTGCTGCTGCTGCTGCTGCTGCTGCTGCTGCTGCTATGGCATGAGATTTGACCTAGAAAACCGGCTGGATTTATAAACACTTATTTTTTTTTTTTTTTTTTTTTTTTACGGTGTCGTGTTATGTCATCAGACTATTAACCTCAAGGCTTTGGGTTCGAGCTTACCTTCGTCCTAAAGCTTTTTTTTTGTTCGTTTTCTTAATATTTAAACAGTTTATTACTTTTAGTTTCCATCTAACCCCGCCAACACACACACACTCACCTATTTTTCGCGTTCGTTGTTTTTTTTTTTCTTTTTTTAATTTTTCAGATTTTTTAAAAAAAGTTTTAAAAACGTTCGTTTTTTTTCATCATGTTCGCGTTTTCTTTTTTTAGTTTTTGTTTTAACATCGCTCGTTTGCATCACGTTCGTTTGTTTTTTTATATAACATTTAAACAAAGTAATTACTTCACTTATTGTTTTGTTTTGATTTACCCCCCCACACACACACACACCTCTAAACACCCGGGCAACGCCTGGTACCCCACTAATATATCTATATATAAAAGCGAACATGTGTGTATGTATGTTTGTATGTGTGTTTGTGTGCCCGCTAAAAACTTTCGACAAACACGAGTAAAATTCACAAACACGGTATCATATTGAAGCCCCATCCTTCGCCCAAAAATTCGCCAAAAATGTTTATTTTTTCACCCCGAAATCGACAATTTTCGACAGGGAGGTCAACAAAAACCGTCCCCTCGTGACGACGACCGGTTCTACGCATGCGTCACATGACGTCATGACCTGATTTACTTTAAATAGTTGAAGAACTGGCTAAATTTCATGTACGTCGCATTAGCTCAGTTGGTTAGTGCGTTGGTTCGTTATCAAAACGTTTTGGGTATGAATCATGGTGTAAGATGTCTTCTTTTTTTATTTTTTAAATTTAAATATTGAACCAGCGTTACTTAAGCCATTTTTCATGAAACGTTCGTTTTTCTGTTTTTTTTTGTTTTTTTACTTCGTACCCACCGATTTTTTAAATTTTAATATCGAAACAGGCTTATTTAATCCATTTTTCACGTGTTTGTTTTGTTTTGTTTTAACGTTCGTTTTTCTGTTTTCTTTTTTGTTTTTTCGATTTTTACATTTAACATCGTTTATTTGCCTTACGTTAGTTTTTTCGTGTTTTTTTTTCGATGTTTTGATTACCCCCCCCACCGCTTAAGTTTTAACGTTGTTTTTATGTTTTCTTTTTTTACTTCGTTTATAACAAACAAAACCGGTCATTGACCTCATTTTCTGAATAGCTATTGCTTACGTCGTCGTCGTCGTCGTCGTCGTCGTAACGCTCTACGACTTCCGTGCAGGCACCTGTCAATTTGGTTCTTACTTAAATAAATTCAAACATCTTTCAGTAACTCATTCTAGCTGGCCGAACGTGCATGTTTTTTTCACATTTTATTTTTAAAACTTCGCCTCAGTGCTTCGGGTGCGATCCTACCCCCCCCCGGTTTCTTTTTTTATTTAACAGCACACACACCTCGAAACACCCGGGCAACGCCGGGTTCCCCCGCTAGTATTTATATAAAAGGCAAAATGTGTGTTAGTGTGTCTGTGTGTTTGTGTGTCCGGCAAAAGCATTTTCAGGGGGCGCTCGGTGGGGTCACTCATTCTTAAAAATTTTATATGCTCTATAGATTATAATATCTATGATTTACAAAACGAGCTATTTTCGCGATTTTTTTCACTTGTCGTTTTGGCTTTTCAGTATAAAAAAACAGCGAATCTGAAAGCGAAGTCATTCTCGGCCTTTCAATGCTGGGAAATTAAAAAACCGACATATCAGACAATTGCTATTCCTTCATTTGGACACTCCCTTTTTTAGGGGAGCTGTTTTCTCCAATATCTTGGCGGGGGAAACAAACAAATACGCAGAAACTGGCTTGCAGCGCTAAAGTTAAGTCGCGTGATGTTTGACCTCATTAAATTCAGGCACCTGTCATTTAACTTTTTAATCGTTAAATTAAAACAGTTTTACTACCTGTCCCGTCGTGGCCGAGCGAGTAAGATGTCAGATTTTTTCACACTCTCTTTTCTACCACCTTTGCCTCAAAGCTTTTACATCTCAAAAACACCGGGGCAACGCCAGGCACCCCCAGCTAGTATATATATAAAGGGCAGAATGTGTGTGAATGTATGTATGTGTGTGTTTGTATGTCTCGCAAAAATTTTCGACAGAGGCGACGAATGGTGACGTGATTGGTATCATTTTGAACCTGGACGTCTCGGACGACAAATATCGAAAAATTAGCCCAAAACATTAAATTTCTTCACCTTAAAATGATCAGTTTTCTACAAGGAGGGATAGCTGTTTTCACCGATATTTTAGCAATTTATCGTCACCGTTGTATTGACTTCACTTAATTTCAACGCTCTTGACTTCCGGTCGCGCCATAAAGACATTGACTAAGAGGTCAGGTCTTCCCCCCCCCCCCTTTTGCGCTACGGGTTTGAGCCAGTCTGTTTACAACCACTTTATTTTTTTAACACCTCTGCCTACTGCTGCTTTGATTCCTCCCACCCCGATACTATTAGTTTTTTACACCTCCCCCGGTGTTCCTTATTACACTACCTAAACTCACGAGCAACGCCGGGCGCCCCCGCTAGTTTAATATAATATGAAACGATATTTATGTGCATGCAGTGATAATAAAAAAGAAACATTTAAATAATAGAAAAGTCATAAAATAGCAACAACTATCTAAGAGATTAACAGTTTATAAATGAAATATGTAGAAATACGAAAGTCTATAAGAAAATATTTTTATATAACAAATGAGAATATAAATGTTATATTCATTTTACTGTATGTTTATAGGAGAACATGTGTTTAGATAAAAAAAATGTTGTTTGAATAGTTAATTTGTTAATAGTGTATTGAACAGTATAGTATAGTATGTGTATGCGTGTCTGTTTACCTTTGTTCTTGTTAGTGCATGTGTAGATGTGTGTCCGTAATGAAAGGTTGAGTGCGCGAGTCATTGAGTTCTTTCGCCTTACAACCCCGGCCTTTTACCAAAGTGGGATGTTAAATACATTTTCTTTAGTCCGTTGCGTTCGGCCAGCTAGTGAACTCTTTTTCTCTAAAACTGATTTTCTTGACCAGCATTTCGCACTGGCTTACAACATTCGCGTATAGATATTACTTTGGGATATTGAGAAGGATTTTCATCGGCGAAAAATACATCTGAGTTCACACGTTAATGTAAAAACTTTCTTGCGATCGGTCAGTGAGGAAGATAGCAAATTCCAACGACGCTAAGAAAGAAAAAGTGAAAGCAATTATAGCCATTTGTATTTTAGCGTTCGTGTGAATCACTTTGCGATTAAATTGCAAGATTTCGACCAAAACATAAAAAAAGATTTATTCGCTACTGAATAAATATGTAAGAATACCAGGAACCCGACGTTGCCAGGGATTTAATAAGGATGTACGAATTTTCCACACTTCGAATATTTTTATTGTCATCGAAATCGATGAAATCGATCGAGTGCCTGCTCTAGTCGGGAAGCGACCCGTATGCCCCAGGAAGACGCTTCACATGGCTCCCTGCAGTTACTTAGTTTACAATATATTGTAGTCAACATTGTACTGCAATGAATTGTGTCTTTGCATACATAGACGACATTCTATTGGCCAGCAAAGACGTAGATGTCCACGAGCAACATCTAGAGGAAGTGTTTCGCCGTCTGAAACATTATGGTCTTCAAATCTGTTGCCAAGGCCGCTGGAAAAATGGTGGGATCTTTCTATCGATCCGGTAGATATCTCACTGCTGATGCAATTCTCTATCTATATAAGAGCCAGGTACGTCCAAGGATGGAATACTGTTGCCACATCTGGGCAGGAGCTGCTAGAAAGGACTTGGCCTGCCTTGATAGAGTTCAAAATAGACTCCGTAGCCTCGTAGGAGATGTCCTTTTCTCTTCCTTGCAACCTCTATCTCACAGTAGAGATGTTGCGAGTTTGTCTCTGATGTATCGTTATTTTCATGGAAAGTGTTCGACTGAGCTTCAATCTATGGTCCCCCCTCGCCAAACTTTCACAAGAAACACTCGTCTAGCTGTAAACACTATCAATAATTACCCCCACTCTTTATCTGTGCCTAAACCTAAACGTAGATTCCATGAACAAAGCTTCTTTCTTAGAATTGCACGCCTGTGGAATTGTCTTCCGTTTTCCTGCTTTCCGGCTGACTACAATATGGCTGTGTTCAAGTCTAACGTAAATAAGTTCTTGATGAGCCGTTCCATATAAGTTAACAAATTTACCAAATTTTCATTACTAATGATTACTATATTGTCCAATATCTACTGTACACTCTTTAACTCTTATCCTTGAGTGGCCTCTTGGCCTTGATAATGTGGTGATGCCTATGTAAAAAAAAAATCAAACCCGACAAAATCTACTGTTGATTTTATAAAGTTATTTTATACACTAGCTTGATTTAAAGTTTAAAATGCAAATATCAAGTATCATGATTCAGTTGTGATCTAATCAGAAACATTAATTTCGAATGCGCTCCTGCTCCATCAAAGATCCATCTTTTGATTTTATATGCCGAGCTCCTCTGTTTTCTCAAATGCGTTTATGATCTTAGCTGTATAAAAGTATTAACTTTCATGAAAATTGGACTGCTCTTACTTTAATGAGATGTCTTCGATTATCGAGTTTTGGAGTTCATAGGGACTGCACTGAAACACCAACACATACACAAAGCTCGTTTTATATATATAAGTTGAGATGATTTTACTGAAAGCAGCTACGTAATACTCATAAAATAGACGAACACATTAAAAATCAAATCAACATTGACCTCTCCTCCAAAAAAAAAAATAAATAAATAAAACCGATTATTATAAAACATCAAATCTCACTATAACCAACAATTATTTCCGGTAGAGTTTGTGATGGGGGCTAACCTAGTATATGCGCTTAAATGCCATTCTGGAAACTGTTTTCGTGAAAGATACATATGCATAGGTTTTACCACCAAAATTTTCTCGGGATGTATAACTATGCACTTATCCTACACCAACACTTAAAAACTGAATATAATTTTTCCGTTCTTAATTTAGAAAGCTTGCCATATTGATTGGGTGTATTTACGTTTTGGGGGTGTATGTACGGCAAGTTTGTTGAAACACATTCCATTGACGTGTTTGTAAAAACAGCACAGAGATGCAGCATTAGTCGATGGGACGAAGGAAGGAGATTGGTAGACTATGTCACCTCTTAGAATAGTCTTCTTTTTTTTAAACCCTGCCCAAGAACAAAAAGGTCGAGTGGGTGGTCCACTAGTCCATAATTGGCAAGAATACTCTTTTAGGAATATACGAGAGGCGTTTGAAAAGTAATACCTCTTTTTTTATTCCACCTGAATGTATCAGAGGAAATGGCAAATTGCATTATTATGATGACTAGACATGCATTCATGACCTGAAAATTTCATCTCCTGTTGAGGATAATGACGGTTTGAGACTGAAAAAGCAATCCCTATCATGGGCGTGCGCCAGAAGCAGAGATGCGTCATTAGAATTCTTCCATACAAAGCAAAAATGAACTGAACAACATTCATGAGCGCCTGGGCAACGTTTTCGAATCCGATGAAGTTGATATCAGCACAGTTAGAAGATGACTTCGTCGATTTCAGAGTGGCGATAAACATGAGCGACAGTGTGCGCTCGAGACACCCAGGCACCGTCACTACTCCATCACTTGCAAAAGTGCATTGAAAATGTCAGTGATTACATAGAAAAAGTTCTCGAACACAAAGAGTCGCTTGTTTTAATGGTACTAATCCCGTCTTCGTAAATTCAACTTTTTATTTTAGTTAAAAAGCAGGATTCATTACTAGTGAAAATACTGACAAAAGTGTTTTAAGTCATCATCATCATATCTTATCGCAATAGAAATTAACCCATCGCATGGCGGTGCTTTTTGCCTCCTTAAGGTTTTGGTTTGAGCAATGAGGGTCCAATCAGCAGTTTTCCCTAAGGTGGTGCATCGTTTGTACCTCTCTACATGGACATAAAGGTGAGGTGTCTAGGCCCCACTTGTGGAGATTGTCTTTTGTTTTGCCTTCTTTGGCTCTGGCTCTATTTAGAGTCACCCAGTTTTTTCTACCAAGGTTTGAACCCTGGGGGAGTGTTTCTTTTGGGTCTGGTAGGGCTTCATTTTTATTCCTGCTGTTATAGTCTCGCCATCGTTCCATATTATAGGAGGCAGCTTGTGTTTTAAGTCAAATAGACACAGACCAGCTTCTTTGACGTAAACTTACGCGGTGCCTCCAATGTTTCCAGACTTTATTTCGTTTGGGCATTTTTATTGATACTGCACATATGAAACTCTAGTCCCCCTCAAAGTAATCTCCTCCGGTTGCAATTCACTTGATGTACCGTTCCAACAACTTCTGGAAGGCCCCATGGAAGTCTTTTAGCGTAGGCATGTCAATGACCCTCATCACAGCCTCTTCCATCTCTTCAATTATCTCATAACGACAGCCTCTAATGTTTTTCTTGAGCTTAAGGAATAACCAAAAGTCACAGGGAGTAAGTGCTGCATTAGCAGTGTCAGAAATTTTGTATAATCATTTAGTTTGAACGCATTTTCCCAAACTTACCGTATTCAACAGCGAGCGATAGCAGTGTCAGAAATTTCGTGAAAACTATTGAATAATTCCACCCGCCATCTTTCGAAGCTTATAACTCCTCGAAAAATGTCATTCAAGCCCTATTTTTTTTTTCAATTGAAGGAGCAAGGACCAAGGTTTCATTAAAAAAAAAAACAACAACAAAAAAACAAACAACGTGGGTTTTTTTTTAAAAAAGGTTTTAAACTTCGGACTTTACAGGTAAATTTCTAAAAAACACTACTTTTTTGTTTTTAAATTTTAATATATTATCTATTGATCTTTTATCTTCAATTTGTGATATATAAAACTTTGGTACATAAATTAATTATTTACTTTTTAATAGACATTTGAAAATGGGGGACGTGAATTTAAAAAAAAACGTTTGTCTAAAATATTATATTCGGTTTATTGGAAAGAGCATAACATTTCACATTGACCCTGAAAATATTGTAAAAATAGAATCAATAGAAAAATTTTTATAGATTTTTAAAGTTTAAAATTTGAAAAATACTGAACTCGTAACATTCAATTAATTTCTTTACTATTTAAAAAAAAAATATTTCTATTACGTTTTATACAACTTTAATAGTTTATTTTGGAAGTATAATCCATAAAGAAAATAAACAACCCACATTTAAAAGAGAAATTACGAGTTTTTTATATTTTATTTGCATTTTCGTGTTAGAGGTGTCAAAAATTCCTACAAAAATTCTGATACACCTAGTGCTGCACTATAGGAAAGGTGAGGACTTTCTCGATGTCAACCTTGCTTAAATAGTCAGTAACAAGAATTGAGCACCCTTGTGGCAAACTGCGCAAAACTTCTATGTCTTCAGTTCCTCGCGAATAATTGTTTGTACAGTTCCCACACTGACATCAAACTGTGCAATTATTGTCTCTATAGACACACGACGAACCTTATCCATTAAATTTTTTACTTGGCCAATTAACTCTGACTGTTCTGACTTCCTTACTCCTCTCTCACCTCTCATTATTTCTAAAAAAAATCATTGTCTTCCTTGAATCTCTTATGCCACTAAAAAGTTGATGCTTGATTTTTACAAGAGGGTTCAAAAGCAGTTTGAAGCATTCGATAGGTTTCTGTGGCATTTTTCTAAGTATAAAACAGAATTTTGTTGTATATCGTTCTTCTAAAGTGTTCTAACGTCAAGATTGCATTTTTAAAATCTAACAGGTGGGACAATCAGGCTTTAGTAGAATGTATTCCAATTCTTGCTGTAGCTGTTGATTTGAAATTATAAAAATTGGTCGGTCATCTAATTATGCATAGCAATAACATATAACATACTGAATTTTCAAAAGTCTACAATTTTAAATGGCTGTAGAAAAAAGTCTAGAAGCTTATTGTTATAACTCCCAAATAGCCACAAAGAAAAACAGAACAACGGATAAGAGTTTAAAACAGTTGTTGCTTGGCCTTTTGGTCAAGATCAAAGTGTAGTATCTGTTCCGGCAGATGCTGTAGGCTATGACTGGCTAGGACTAGCTATGACTAGCAAAGACCAGATGTGGGGGCAACCCCACATGCCTGACCATTAACCAGCTCCCATTTCCCACCTCTCGGGAGCTGGTCCCCTTTTTCCCTTCCCCCTCCCTTCACTCCTCACATTAAAAATCGGCCTTGTGCCTAATTTGCTCGGTGGGGGAGCAAATAAATACAATCTGTTCCGGCAGATACTGCAAGCTATGACTAGCTATGACTAGCAAAGACCAGATGTGGGGGCAACCCCACATGCCTGACCTTTAACCAGCTCCCATTTCCCACCTCTCGGGAGCTGGTCCCCTTTTCCCCTTCCCCCTCCCTTCACTCCTCACATTAAAAATCGGCCTTGTGCCTAATTTGCTCGGTGGGGGAGCAAATAAATACCATCTGTTCTTCAGATGCTGCACTTCATTTTCTTGTTCTCTTTCGGTGGAGGAGAAATCCTTTACGACTGAGATAATTTTTATTTTTGTACCTTTTCTCCACGTTAAAAAACGAGCCTGGTGTCTAACTCTGTCCCGTGGGGAGGCATAGTAAATAGGTACATGAAAACAACGGATAGGTTACAAACGAAAAGTCTTAGTAATTCGCCGAGCATGCGAGGGTCGCTCTGGAATTAGATCCCGCTTGGGATCGCCATGAGTAAAATTTTTGTGGACGATGGATTAGTCTATTTGAAGGGTGGTTCCTTCACCAAACTTATTTAAGACACGTCGTACATTTCTTTTTATTGGTTTCTAATACATTTTCACTTTTAATTAAGTCGTTTATCGTTTCTAGGTTTGTTCGTTTTTATTTTTTGCCTTTTGTTATTTTTTTTTTTTTTGTGTTTTGCTTTTTTTCTTTTTTTTTTTTTAGTTTATATATCGTCTTCCCACCTCCGGCACTCCTACACTTTCTCCCAGTCTATTTTAGTCGGCATTTTTGTATGTTGTGAGTATGTTTTCAACTTCTACGTTTCTTTCTCGATTTCTTTCTATTTTCACGTGTATCGCATTTTTCTTCGGCATGCTGCGTTTTTTTTTTTTTTTTTTTTTTTTTTTGCTTGTTTGTTTGTGACATTAGGAAAATTATTTGGTCCGACGTAGGTGGGCGGTGTTCATGTATGGGGCGAAGATGGGGGTATATAAGGTTTGCGGAAGTGGTCGGTGGGTGGTGGTGGGTTGAGAAATCCTCTCACGAAGCGCGGAAATTTCGACTCACTTTCAGGTCACTAGGTCATCGGTATACAATTCAAAGAAAAACAAAACAACATAGATAGATAGATAGATAAATAGATGTACACTGTGTGTGTGTGCGTGTGTACGTGCGTACGTGTGTACGTGGTAGAGAGATTGAATGATAGAGAGGCAAGATTGAATGTAGAAAGGCAAAGAGAAAAAAATGTCGAAAAACAAAAACATAGAAAAAGAAGATACACATATTATGAAGAGACTGGAGAGAGATAGAAACAGAGAGAGCGAGACAGACAAACAGACAGACAGACAAAGACGGAGAGTGAGAGAGAGGAAGGGAGAGAACAAAAAGAACCAACATAGACAGGCATAAATATATATATAAACGACAGACAAACATACGACAAAGTACAACTTCAGTAGGAGTCCATGCCAGGGTTTTTACCCCGGCTCCAAAGCCATCAGGTAATTTAAATGGCTTGGTCTCTGTTAGCTGAGATATAATTCGTATATTTCAGTGCGCTTCTAGAAGATCTACCCTCCCATCTAATCCTTTAAAAAATGATTGAGGGGAAAAATAATTAAAAATAAAATTAAAATTTATCGTATTATAAAGATTTATCATATTTGATAGCGTTGTCGACTTCATAGAATTCGCGGGGGGTAACCATAGTCACTGATATGTTTTATGTTTTATATTATTATAATAAAAAAACATTAAAATCTGCCAATTTAAAATAGAAAAGGGCAGATCGCTAATATTTATTTATTTTCTTTTTAAATTTTTGTAAAAACAATTCTAGCAGATTTTTCTAAAGGATCATTTTTCGTAATTTTTAAAAGTTTTACTAATTTCGACATGAAACATTAGAACTTAATCGTGCTTTTACCTAAAATTCATTTCTTAAAAACGAGTTATTCTGCACAAGCTCCGAAACTTCTGCCGATATGAATTCCGATAGATAAAAAAAATAAATTGCCCGGCGCCTAATAGAACTCTTCTAAAAGGAAAATAAATAAATTGACTTGGTATACTAAACTGCACTTGTGCCGAAATTGGTTTCTGCTTAGTGTTTATTACAGAGTACTTAATAATACGAAACACAAACTGTTACAGGCATACAATGTAGCCTTTCGATATAACAAGATGTGTTACCGTATATACTTGTGTATAAGACGATATTGTGTATAAGACGATATTGTGTATAAGCCGATATTGTGTATAAGACGATCTTGCGTATAAGCCGATGTGCATTTTAAGACCAAAAATTGTATAATTTTAGGTATTACCTGTGTATAAGTCGACTGTAGTTTCTAGACAAGTTAATAATTTCTTTTCTGCTGGTTTTCTTTTCTTTTCTTTCGTTTTTTATTTATTTATTTATTTATTTATTTTATTTATTTATTTTTTTTTTTTTGTAAGATATATTATAAATGGTTTCTCGGCATCCGCGAGCGATAATATACCGTAATAATGTGAACGAATGCGTTAAGTGCTATTAAATGGTTTCATTAAATAGTTGACATTAAATTGTTAAAACTTGTTGAACTTAGGAGAGAACGACATTTCGTAAACACATTTCCTAATCTACTAAAAAAAAACATCATAGCATCACCGAATACATCATATCGAACTTAAACATATGGCCACGTCTAGCGAGTGAACACTGTAAGAGTTGTTCCAATTATTATTAAACCTTCCACTAGAAAAACCGTGCATGTGCTTACATACTGGCAAGCACACTGCAGTGGACTTCAGATGGAATGCGATTAATTACTAGAATTATCGATATATACAGAGTGCAAAAACAAAATGGCGTTTTCTATGTTATGGTCGAGTGTCAAATCGCTTTTTAACAACGTTTCCAAAACCATGACATATGTGTAAGTGGACCCCCCCCCCACACCAAAAAAAAACTTTAAAATCGTCTCCCAGAAATCAGATTATACACAAGTGTAAAATAATAATATTAATAATAATAATTAAGTCGTGGTAGGAGAGAAGAAACCTCACGTACATGTGATATTATGTTGCAAGACTAACGATATCTCTTTCTTCCATCTTCTAGCCATTTATATTATTATATAAGTGTATTTTATATTATAATATTAGTATGTTTTATGTTATTACATTAGTACGTTTTATATTATTATATTATTATATTATTGTATTATTATGTTTTATATTATTATATAAATATATTTTATATTATTACAATCGAATGTTTTATATTATAATATTAGTAAGTGTTATGTTATTATATTATTATGTTTTATATTATTATATTATTATGTTATTATATTATTATGTTTTATATTAATATTTTAGTATGTTTTCTGTGTTATATTATTATATTAGTATGTTTTTTTATGATTATATTAGTATGTTTTATATTATTATGTTAATATATTTTATATTATTATGTTCGTATGTTTTATATAATAATATTATTATGTTTTATGTTATTAAATTATTATGTTTTATGTTATTAAATTATTATGTTTTATGTTATTATATTAGTGTGTTTTATATTATTATATTAGTATATTTTATATTATTATAATATTATATTTCGTTTTTCTACTTTCCGACTGACTGCAGTTCGATTGTCTTCAAGTGCAAGGTGAACAAATTCTAGATGAGCCATTGTCTTAAATCATCTAATTTACCAAATTTCTAATACAAATGATTACTACAAGATGTTCCCTTTGACCACTGTACACTCAATAACTTTTATAGTTATTAAATCACATTGTCAAAGACTATCTTTAATTTTCTCTTCAGTCTAGCACTTTTTGGCAGACGATGTTTTTACCCTACTTTTTTTTTTTTTCGAATGTTTCCTTTTTATAAAAAGTTTACTGACTTCTTTCTTCAGTGAAGAACCGCTGCACGTAAAAATTACAACAAGTTCTTTTCTCACATTATCGACACTTTCTTATTCTTGTCCAGGGTTGCCAGTTTGGAAGAGTTTTTTTTCTTTTTTTCTTAATTTTGCGAATTTCACATTTTTGGAAGTAGTTTGATCATCAAAAACTGTATTTGGCCTTTTTTCAAGGTTGGTTGGTTGATCGTTTAGTTTACGGCATATCAACCCTTTTCAGTTTATTTAATGCCGAATCCAGTTATTCGGAAGAGTATTTTTTTAATAGAATATATTTTTTGTTCATGTTAATTTCTTTGAGCGTTCTTAAATGATTATTTATTGAATCTATTTGCCTCGTACACACAAGCTTACAATTATTTATTCATTTCCTTATTCACAGATATTATGTAATAATATTTTTTATCTATATATTAGTGAAAGAGTCACTGGATCATGCCTCCATTTTGTTATTGGAGGAGAGGTATTCTCTACTTGAGAACTATTAATTTAACAGCCGTTTTGTTTTTAAATATCCGAAACAGTTACATGCTAAACAACTAATGATCGCCGTTTCCTATTTCACATCTTACGTAAGTTTTCTTGTATTATTTTTCAATCATCTGTTGTAATTGTGAGTTTCCAGCGTTAATTTGGCTTATGCAACTGCTAAGTTCATGATAGGATGAGCTTACTATCCCTAGAGATTGAAATTACATTTCTTCGACGTTTTATAAAATATACAGAACATACATACATACATATATATGCATATGTATTAGTGATGGGAAGATTCCAATATTTTTCCCGATTCCGATACAATTACCGATTCCGTGCTAAATTAACGATTCTGATACAATTACCGATTCGATTCTTTATAAATCACTTATTATTCAATTATAAGATTGTTATTTCCTCCGATTTTCGTAATAACACATTTATAAATATGCAGATATATTGCTAAACGTCAAAATACACCTGGGGAGGATGATCTATCGATTTTATTTCAACTAATAATTCAAAATCGATAAATATTTATTATTTTATCATTATTACTAGCAATGAAAGATTTTGGTTTAAACAAAATCAAATAAGAAAAGACAATTAAAAGAATCGTTTTGGCATCGGAAATCAGGCATCAATTTTTCCGATACCGATAGCCCCCAATCTTGCTAATATGTCGGAGAAATCATCGGTTAAAACTAGAAGTCCTCCTCAGGCGACGTAATAAATAGTAAAAAAAAAAAAAAAAAAAAAAGCAGTTCTATTTATTTCTAGTAGTAAATTGAACTGTTTCTTTTTTCTTCATTTAAAGACTGGTGTCTTCTGTGAAAATCAAGCATTTATGAAGTCGCCTGACGAGGACTTCTGGTTTTAACCAACTATTTGTACGAAACCTTATCATGTCCTGTATAAGGACCATGTAAATTTATTTACATTAATAAAAATATATCTTACTCTGTTTTTATTAGGGATTTTTAATAACCTCGTAAAAATCATAATTTATCACCCTTGAATACGTTTTATCTGATATATCTATATATCTATATATATATATATATATATATATATATATATATATATATATATATATATATGAATGGAAATGTATAAAAAAGAATACGAAAAGTATAAAAGCTTACAACTTTTCTTTATTCGTTTTCAATTGGTGACGTGCAGGAATACAAAATACTATTCACTTCCAATGTGAAAAATTTTCCCCACTCTATATCTGTGCCTAAATCAAAACGTGGATTCCATGAACAAAGCTTCTTTCTTAGAACTGCACGCCTGTGGAACTCTGTTCCGTCTGCCTGCTTCCCACCGGACTACAACTTGGATGTTTTCAAGTCCAACGTTAACAAATTCCTAATGAACCGCCCCTTCATCAAATCTCCACACTAACGTAATGTACTTGCAATAACCCTTATCCCTGAGTGGCTTCCGGGCCTTGATAGGTGGTGATCACTGTGTAAAAAAAAAAAAAAAAAACTATTATGAAAAAAAATTTTTTTAACTATTTTTACAGTTACATAATTTTCGACCGATCCTTCAGTCTTCATCGGTGTAGTGAAAATATGAGCATGCACGGGGAAAAGGGGAATGGAAAAGGCTATATATATTATCGTCTTGAATTTGTCACAATAATTTGATGCTGCGTTTGTATCAGCAGACCGTTGTTCGCCTGACATTGTTAATTGTCTTATACCATGTCTACTCTTAAAGCTCCTAAGCCAGCCTTCACTGAATTTCATATCTTCTGCGATATTCAACTCTTCCTTAAGAAATTTTGCTTTAGTAATTAACATGGGCCCAGATATTGCTACACCTTCATTCCGTTTTGCTACAAACCACTCATGCAATATTCGATCAAATTCAACTTGCTTTGGTCTGCGAAGAGTCTTTCTTTTGACATGTCTTTCATTTGAAGAGAAAGAAGCAGCCTTCAATATTTCCTCCTTTTTCTTTTGGATGTAAAACAGTGTACTTCTTCCAATCTTATAATCTCTCAATATAACGCTATTTCCAATTGCAGCATCTAATTTTTCTATAATTTGACGTTTTTCGAGTAAAGTCAGTGTCACTTGTTTTCTTTTAGAGTTACAAGCCATTGTGATGGGTTGGTTTACATTATTTTAAATATAGCAATCTGAAAAAAAATTACAGTTAGTGTAAATTAATTATCAATAGTTAATCTACATTAATTACATAGTACCACTATTAACATTTCTGCGCAATATCTGACTAAACCATGTAAACCGTTTTACTGCAACTCCGTATCAAATATGCTAATACAATTTCAATGACGAGACAGTTAAAGTTTAGAGAAAGTCCAGGTTTAGAAGAAGTCCAAATGAGAGGAAGTCCAACTTTAGAGGAAGTTCAAATTAAAGGAGTTTTACTGTATATACAGGGTGTCCACAAAGTCCGTGTGCGCCTTAAAATATTTATAATTTTATTTGTGATTGCAATAAAAAATAACACGTAAAAGGGATTTGATTTTGGAACAATTCATTTTAAAATTGCACACGGACTTTATGGACACCCTGTATATATATATATATATATATTATTATTATTTTCATTTTTATTTTCATTTTCATATTTAATTTTAGATTTTTTGTTGTATAATTATTGTTTATTTATGGTATTTTATATTTATCCTTTTTATTAAAATTTTTTATATATACAATAAATATATCTCTATATATTTCTTCGTTATATATGTTTTCTATACCTTTCTATAGTTCTTTTATTTAGCTATATTGTTGACTATTTATTAAGCCTTTCTCTCTATCTATGTATACCTATATATTTTTTCTATACTAATGACTTCATACTAACTTGGCTCTTCTCTTTTCTTTCGATGAGAAGCATTAAGCTTCGAAATATCAGGCCGAAAGGAGTCTATCTATTTCTTTGTTGGTAGTTTGCTCAAATTAATTTCATTTAAATTTGTACTGTCATCAAGTATTTTATATTAGTCGAGCAAGTAACTGCTCGGCGAAACAAAATGTTACTTGCAGACTATTGAATAATGAAGCAGTAAGTACTGCACGATAAAACATTTTTTTTAATTTCCTCGCCAATATTTAATGAATTCCTTTGGAATAGTGATAATAATAATCTCCATGTTCTTATGTTTCATTTCAGATATTATTTTATAATTTGATATATTATCGATTAAAAAAAAATTTTCCAACCGTTCAACTATTCATACTAACATAACATTTAATAACTGTTCGGTGGAACTATTGTTATTACTACTACTCTTTATTTCTAACAGCGTCAGACTGACTGCTTGTTAGAATTATTGATGCCACCTTTTCATTCCCAAGTTAAGCGGTTTATATAAAAAGCATTTTAAATTGAACTATTGGTGTTATCTTTTCGTTTTAATCAAAGCTGTTTGTGTTACCGGGTTGTTTGTAAATAACTATTCTGTACTTTCACATAACAATTTAATGAACAACAAGATATCGCAAAACTTGAATTTAATATTAATAGAAAATACAGGTCGAACAATGTAATCCTTAAATGTAAATCCTTAAAAATGGGCTCTTTATATTCAACGCCGGTATAGATTAATTTAACCATAATTTGTTTACATTTTGAAATGAATTATCGGTAACATTTAATCGCACTATTACTTCAAATGTAAGGATGTGATTATAATTTAATTTTAATTAACCACGTGTTTAACAAATAAAAAATAAAGCAAGATGAAGTTTCAAAATGATTATCTGTGTTTTATTTTATGATTTAAATTATATATATGAAATTTATTTATACAAATGTTTGTATAAATAAATTTCATATACCTGCTCTGTTTACTCATTGAGCACTCTTTGGTAGACACATGTTGTTTCATTGGATGTACTTCTAGGAAACTAAACTCTACTGGCTATATATATATATATATATATATATATATATATATATATATATATATATATATATATATATATATATATATATATATACGCGAACCTTTGTGCGTATTTCATAAGAGAGGTTCTGTGAATATGGCTGATGAGGCAGTCTCGTACTCCAATTCGTTTAGCTCCTGCAGGGTCAATTGAGCAACATACGGGGGAGGTTTGTCATGGAGTAGAATTGGTCTGTTTATATTGACCAATCTCGGCACATGCAGTGGAGCTTCCGGTGCATTTTGTCAATTTGTCGGCAGTACTTCTCCGCCGTAATCGTTTCGCCCGGATTCAAGAAGCTTTGATGGATAAGTCGCCATAATCTTCTTTTATTAATTTATTTATTTTGTGTGCTATTTCGGCTTCGGGAAGTGTTCATGAGCTTCTTGGGCATCCAAACACTGTGCGAACGTCGCCGGTTGTCTTAGAGGATTCATTTCTTATCACACGTCACAATCCTTTCAAGAAATGGGTCGTTTGTGTTGCAATTTTTAAAATTATTTTTATCATCGTTCAATTTATGCGTCATTCATTTATCCAACTTTTTGTCACTTCTCTATTTGCTTTAAATGAGAACGACTGTTGAGTGGTCGACCTCGCGTTCAACAGAAACTTCTCGTGTGGTTTTGCAGGGATCGGCTTTAATTAAAGCTTCCAAACGTTCATTATCAACCATAGTTGGCCGGTCGCGACCGTCTTCATCTTCGAGGCTCTCATAATCATTATGAAATTCTTGAACAATTGTTGGGCCACACGTTCGTTAGTAGTTCCTAGGTCAAACGCATCATTGATATCACGAGCTGTCTCGACAGCTTTTCGGCCCAGTGTAAACTGGAACAAAAATTGTGCGGATTTGAATTTCGTCCATGCTGTCGAAAAGCCTGCAAAAAAAAAATTAATGAAGAGATTGAGAAAGGTAACAAATAATACGATTCGATAGAGCGAAAAACGCTTACAAATGATAGAAAACATGGCTATATATATATATATATATATATATATATATATATATATATATATATATATATATATATATATATATATCTCAATGAATTAATTCTGAAATCATATATAAAATAACATATGTGAGAAAACGATAATATTTTTGCATCAACCTTCGGGTCAAGATCAAAGTGTAGTATCTGTTCCGGCAGATACTGCAAGCAAAGACCCTATGTGGGGATGACCCCACATATAAGACCTTGGTCAATGTAGGGGCAACCCTTCATGCCAATTGTCACTATCCAGCTCCCCTACTCCCCGGGGAGTTGGTCCCCATTTCTCCTTCACTCCTCACATTAAAAATCGGCCTTGTGCCTAATTTGCTCAGTGGGGGAGCAAATAAACACCTCAAAGTGTAGTATCTATTCTTCAGATGCTGCACTTCAATTTCTTGTTCTCTGTAAGTGGAGGAGAAATTCTTCACGACTGAGACAATTTTTATTTTTGTTCCTTTTCTGCACATTAAAAAACGACCCTTGTGTCTAACTCTATCCCGTGGGGAGACATTGTAAATAGGAACCTAATATATATATATATATATATATATATATATATATATATATAAAATATATATATGGCGATTAAGCTACACTGAATATTCTGCGTTTCATCCACTGTAGGATTCGTCAGGCTTATGCGCGAATTTTGTGGTTGCTTCTTGTTTTTATATATGTTGAGGATTTCTAGTTAGCCAATCAGCTTTCTAGTATCCACCGCGCCCTCTCCTATCAGCCAATGGGCGTGCATTTTATCGAACAAATGATCTGTTTTAGAACTAGGTTAGTGGTTTAAGGTAGATCTTTTCCCTCCTTTTTTTATATATATGAATATACCTATGTGTACACACACACATGCACATATATATATATATATATATATATATATATATATATATATATACACACATATGTGTGATCGTTTATGCATATTCATGTTTATTTAATTTATTTATTTGTTTGTTTTCTATTGTTATTGTTAGTTTTAAAGCTATTTAGTATCTCTATCCTAGAGTAGAAAACAAAGATAAATGTACGTTCATACAGTTTGACATCATAGACTTTTATCCCTCGATATCCGAAGAACTTTTTAACATTGCCCTAGAATTTGCCGAGGCATACACTGATATATCCTCAGAAGAAATCAGCATTATTAAAAAAATGTAGAAAATCAGTTCTAATAAATAACAATAACCAATGGATAAAAACTAAAATGAAAAATTCGTTCGATTTGGCGATGGGTGCCAGAGACTCTGCAGAGGCATCAGATCTTGTGGGATTATTCATTCTATATACCCCCACAAGCCTATTCGATACTACGGATATCGGCCTATATAGAGATGACGGACTGGCTATAATAAAAAACTCCAACAAAGTCAAGGGAGAAAACTTTAAGAAAATCATACACAAAGAAATGAAAAAATTAGGCCTAAAAGCGGACGTATCAGCTAACATAAAAATAACAAACTTCCTGGACGTCACGTTAAACTTAGATAAAAACACATATGAACCATACTTAAAAGATAACGCTACTCCAATTTACGTAAACCCTAAGTCCAACCACCCACCATCAATTATAAAACACATTCCTAACTCGATCGTAAGTAGACTCAGTAATAACTCAAGCGATGAAAATGCATTTAACAGGTCAACCAATATCTACGAAACAGCCCTAAAAAATAGTGGATACAAAAATATCGATATCAAATATAAGCAACAAAACACCAACAACTATAATAAAATTAAAAATAGAAGAAAAAGAACTATAATTTGGTATACGGCCCCATACAATCAAATGTTAAAAACAAAGCTTGGCAAGAAATTTCTAGATCTTATTCAAAAACACTTTCCCGCAACCAACCCCTTACACAAAATCTTCAATAAAAATATCTTGAAGTTATCTTACAGTTGTTGCGAAAATTTAGAGATGATAATTAAAGCACATAATAACAAAATACTAAATGAAAACAATGTAAACAACAACAAAATAAACAATAAAAAAGTAGACACCATGACAGAAATAAAACTAACACTAGCAGAAATAATAATAATAATAATAATAATAATAATAATAATAACAATAATAATAATAATAATAATAATAATAATAACAAACCAACCCCGGACAAGAACAACCAGACCATGAATAATAATACTAATAACGAACAAGATAAATGCAATTGTAGACACCGCACAATTTGCCCAGTCCAAAATAAATGTCTAACAAAAAGTGTAGTTTATCAAGCAACAATATTTGCGAAAGAAAACCCGAATAACAAGAAATATTACATAGGCATGACTTCCTTAGATTTTAAAACCCGATGCTATGACCACAAAAGTACCTTCAAAAATAAAAAAACACCGTATAAAAACAACACTAGCGAATAAATACTGGGAACCCAAAGAAAGCGGACATTCGCCGGTAGTCGAATGGAAAATAATGAGACAAGCTACCACATGCAGACATTTAGACGACCCATGTAAATTATGCCTCCATGAAAAATTTTCTATCCTGTACTTTAAAGAACCTCAAAATCTATTAAACTGTAGACGAGAAATTCACAAAATAAAACTTACTCTAGGATAGAGATACAAAATAGCCTTAAAACTAACAAAAACAATAGAAAACAAACAAATAAATAAATTAAATAAACATGAATATGCATAAACGATCACACATATATATATGAATATATATATATATGTATGTATATATGTGTGCATGTGTGTGTGTGCACATAGGTATATTCATATATAAAAAAGGAGGGAAAAGATCTACCTTAAACCACTAACCTAGTTCTAAAACAGATCCTTTGTTCGATAAAATGCAAGCCTATAGGAGGGGGCGCGGTGGATACTAGAAAGCTGATTGGCTAACTAGAAATCCTCAACATATACAAAAACAAGAAGCAACCACAAAAATCGCGCATAAGCCTGACGAATCCTACAGTGGATGAAACGCAGAATATTCAGTGTAGCTTAATCGCCATATATATTTTATAAATTACTAACTAGCTCTACCTACGTATTGAGCACTTTTGAAGTAAATACTTAAAGTTTACGCATAAATCTATACTTTCGTATATTAAATTTGTGTGAGTAAATGAAGTCGTTATATATATATATATATATATATATATATATATATATATATATATATATATATGTATATATATAGTGACCCAAAAAAAACGGGCCCCAACTCTAATTAGGCCCTGTTTCTTAATGTTTTGTCCGAATGAAATGAAACTTTGGTCATAACTAGTTTTTTATATTCAAAACATCACATCAAAACACAAGGGTCTTTGGCCTTTTGTCCTCCGTTCTACAGCATATGTTCTAGATGGCCTCCATTTAGCTTTTGTTTTTGTTTTTTTTGGGGGGGGGTCACCCTACACACACACATACATATATATATATATATATATATATATATATATATATATATATATATATATATATATATATATATAATTTTTATTACAAATATTTGTAGTTAAGTCAGCATATGAAAATGTACTTTGTTATTATCGGTGTTATTCCGATTTGGCAATTTATTCCAGAGACTTATCCAAACGAAAACGAAACCTGCAACGCTGTGCCGAAACTATTGTAATTGATAATTGTAAAGCTCACCACGAACAAATAAAAAGACGTGGTCTTTGTTGTAACTAACGCTTGCGACGCGATCTATGAGAAAGAAAGAAAAGATGAGAGAAAAAAAAATGGCGACTATTCGAGCCGCTATAACGTCGCTGGCTTCCGCTGCAGCTTCGAGCCTCACCGCGTGGAAACGACGTAATAAAGACGTGAATAAACGAGGTTCTGGCGTAATAATAGTAACTCGTTACACTCTCATAGTTATCCAGTAAATATGCGACCACTTCGCTTCAACCGTAGTTATTTTGTCTCTTTCCCTTTTTCTTTCTTTCGTTTTCTCCCGTTGCTTTTCGTTTCAAACCGTTTCAATACAGCTGTACTCAATTTGCGCCATATTGCAATAATCCTATTATCAGCCTGGTGCAAAAGATTTTGCCGCTTTTTAGAAGTAGCGATTTTAAACTAATGTAAATTATTTAATGCATATTATTACTTAAACATATCATCTTGATTTAAGAGACGTTGCGCGTTTTTCTCTGCTCTATCCTTATTTTCATGATAAGTGTTCGACTGAGCTCCAATCTATGGTCCTCTCTTCCCAATCATTCACAAAAAAAAACACTCGTCTCGCCAAAATCACTATAAAAAATATTTCCCCCACTCTTTATCGGCGCCCAAACCTAAATGTTGATTCCATGAACAACGCTTCTTTCCTAGAACTGCCCGCCTGTGGAACTCTGTTCCGCTGGTCTGCTTTCCAGCTGACTACAATATTGTCGTCTTCAAGTCCAATGTAAACAAGTTCTTAGTGAACTGTTCTCGTAAATAATCTAATATCCAATTCTCACCGCTAACGATTGCTACGCTATTGTCCTAATAGCAACTGTATACACAGAGTGGTCCCCGAGCCTTAATATATGGTGACGCCTGTGTAAAAAAAAACAAAAACAAAAAAACAATTATAACATTTTCTTTCAGCGTTATTTATATTTTTCCGCAATATTCTTACTCATTTATACCCAAAAAAGACTCAATAAACAGATAGTCATCTTCCATCATGATAATGGTCATTGTCATGCAGTCATACTAAAAAAAGTTCTCCTAGGAAATCTTGTCTCGTCCTGCATATTCTCCTGGTTTTGCTTCCTCGGATTATCATTTATTTTGAGGATTACTAAACCATTTATATTGCTTTGGGTATAACATCATTTGTTACATGTTAGGTACCCTACGACGGTGGCGATGAAGTAAGCTTGTTTTCCACAAAGGAATCACCACTTATCAAGGCCCAGAGGCTACTAGAAGATAAAGGTTAACGAGTGTACAGTAGTCAAAGGGACAATATCATAGTAATCGTTAAAAGTGTAAATTTGGTAAATTAGATTAAGAACTTGTTTACGTTGGACTTGAAAACGACCATATTGTAGTCAGCTGGAAAGCAGGCGAACGGAAATGAGTCCCACAGGTGCGCAGTTCTAAGAAATAAGCTTTGTTTATGGAATCTACGTTTTGATTTAGGCACAGATAAAGAGTGGGGGAAATTATTGATAGTGTTTTCAGCTAGACGAGTGTTTCTTGTGAATGTTTGGCGAGGGGGGGGCATGGATTGGAGCTCAGACGAGCACTTGCCATGAAAATAACAATAAAGCTAGTTTGAACTTTGACACGTATCACATATAGTGCATGCCATGATAACCTGGATGTATGAAACAGAATCGTTCGCAAGACAGAATGAAAGAAACAAGAATATCAATGGCAAAATCAGAGACGAAACGCTATAGACAAAACAGGATTTGAACGATATGAACGTATGACGAATGACGTCACGTTTTTGAGCGTGGCAAAACAGTTAATGCTCCAGCCGTGTTCATCTACCATTTGAACTAACCCGACAGATAGATAAGAGTTAAAATTAAACCACATCAAGCTATGATAAATTTGCGCATGCGTAAAACTAATAAGAATATGTCGGCAAGTTTAAATGAACTTTTTGCATTCCAATTTGCCGACATATTTCTGTAGGCCTTATTTGTCCATCCAAATAAAGATTTTACTCGTTATTAAACCATCTATAACATAAATAACACCTGTCTGTTTAAATGTATGTGTGTTTGTATGTCTGCCTAAAACTTTCGACAGAGCCGACGGATTTTCACGAAATCGGGATCGTTAAGAAGCACGATCTTTCGGACGACAAATATCGAAAAATTGGCTAAAAACATTAGTCCACTCGCCCTAAACTGGACACTTTTCTACTGGAAGGGGTCGATTTTTTTGCTGATATTTTCGAAAGTCATCCCATCTTTTCAATTGACTAGCCTTAATTTAAACCTTCGCCATTTCC
This sequence comes from Euprymna scolopes, assembly GCF_053919585.1. NCBI lineage: Eukaryota > Metazoa > Mollusca > Cephalopoda > Sepiida > Sepiolidae > Euprymna > Euprymna scolopes. The sequence goes on along the minus strand of NC_136492.1, from coordinate 25,269,332 downwards.
GGTTTGGCGATGTCTTTAATATATGATAACTATTACCTGTTCATTTCAGTGGTATGTGACCAGTAGTTTAAAGTTTATCGGTGAAATATATTACACACACAAAGACACACACATACATATGCATACATCTACTGTATACTTATATAGACTTAAACTAATTTCATACATCTTTTAATAATGCGAATTTTATCCACAGATATGCGTGTATATAACCCGACGGATTCTTAAGCGGTGTTAATGATCTTTTCAGGTATAGATTGCAAATTAAGGAAGTTATACACACACACACACACACACACACATAGAGGTAATTAGACGAGGAGTCTAAAGAGCAGAGTTTATTTTAATGTATATGTATTAAGATTTTTAAAAGAAGACAGTACTGTAGATATAAAGCTCAATAGGTATAGGTATTCTAGAGCTATATTAATATTGAGTAAAACTATTCATAATTCACGACTAAAATGCTAGTTGTGTTTTGGTCTCTTAAACTTCGTCCTCTTTCCCTATTTTTGCTGATGAGGGGACTATGTTTAAAGGACAAAACTTTTGTCAAATTATTGCCAATACTTATTTTCGATTTCAATAAAATGGACATCCTTTCCAAAACGATCGTACAATCGAGTTGATTTTGTTTGTTGTTTTCCTTTCGAAACTGATTTTTAATTCACAATTATGAATCGTTTTAATATATATATATATATATATATATATATATATATATATATATATATATATATATGACTGATGAGCCTAAATGAGGGCGAAACTCGTGTCTTAGATTTCCGGTTCGTTGGCTGTTGTAGCTCTTGTGGGCTGCGGCGTTCTTTGGGCTGAGGACAATATTATATATATATATATATATTCAATCATCTAGTGGATCGTTTAGTGTGAGTATTTTACATTTACACAACAGTTCTAACATAACGCGATTAACCTGGACGTATCGAAACAGTTGTAGATATAATAGTTCGTTTACAGTTATAGACAAAAGCAATACATAGCTGGTTTTCAGATAAAAACGTTTATTTTCTCGATTCCGGTCGGAATCTTCAGAGATTACAACGTCTTCACATCTTGGCTGTCTCGGGAGAAGCCGTTCTACGCGTCATGAGGAAAGACCATCTTCCCCTTGAGTCGTCCATTTTCTCTGGCGTTCAGCTTACGACTGATTAAATTCTACTCTAATCTACGTATCATCACGTGTCCACAACTCGAACGCTGACGTAAGCCTAAATCTACTTATTTCGTTTACGTAAACTAAAATTCCTCCAGAACTTTGTTTACCTTTATTTTATTTTTTTTATTCTTTTATGGCTTTCTTCTTATTGCAACACTCACTCACATTTTTCCAATCTAATTGTTTATATTTTTATTATCATAATAATCGATCCAGCGACCCGCCATCGCTCGGATCAATTATTAATAATAATATTTTGACCCTTGGCACTGCCTGCCACAGTTAACACAGATACTACGCTGTAATCATAGTCACAACTGTCCATTATTTCCCCCACTCTTTGTCTGTGCCTAAATCAAAACGTAAATTCCATGGACAAAGCTTCTTTCTTAGAAGTGCACGCCTGTGGAACTCTCTTCCGTTTGCCTGTTTCCCACCTGACTACAACTTGGATGTCTTCAAGTCCAGCATAAACAAATTCCTGATGAACCGCCGCCTTAAGTAAGACACTTTATCAGATCTCCAATACTAACGATTACTACGATACTATCTCACTGATTACTGTACACGCAATAGCCCTTATCCCCGAGTGGCTTCCAGGCCTTGATAAGTGGTGACCTCCATGTAAAAAAAAAAATGGGTACAATATTACAAGGATGAATGGAGTTAATGTGATAGTAATTTTTCATGGTGTGAATTGGGTAGAATTTGATTATTTCAGCGGATGGCTAAGCAAGAACTTGTTTACATTGGACTTGAAGGTTAGCATACTGTAGTCAGCCGCGAAACAGGCTAGTAGAATAGTGCTGTACAAGCAAGTAGTTCTAAAAAAGAAGTTTTGTTCGTAGAATCTGCGTTTAGATGTAGGCACAGAGAACGGGGAAATTGTTGCTAGTGGTTGTAACTAGTCAAGTGTTTTGCTTTTTTTTTTCGTGTGGGAAAGTTTAGCAAGGGGGAACATAGATAGGGTCTCAGCATTTTTATTTTCGATATTACTAAACTGAATGGTTGCTTCGGCAGTATTGAATCTAGACGTTTTTTATTTGCTTGTTAATACTAGAACTGCATATATATATATATATATATATATATATATATATATATATATATATATATATATATATAAGTAGATTATAGTTTGCTTGAAGCATTGTTGAAGAAAATTATAAGGTAAAATAAAAAGCCAAGAACAATGCGAGATTTTTTTTATATAGAGTAAAATTAAATGAAAAAAAAAGAAATAAATTTCTTTTTTTTGTTGTTTGTTTTTTCTTTTTCACACAAATTTTAACTCTAAACAACAGTAATTTTTTTTTTTTGTTTTTTTTCTGTTGTATTCAATGGTGTTATAAATCTCAATATATTTCAGACCTATTAGTCCTTTTTCAAGAGAAGACAGCGCATTGTTCTTGGCTTTTTTTTTAAATTTTACCTTATATATATATATATATATATATATATATATATATATATATATATATATATACTAGCAAAAGTACCCGTCGTTGACTGGGTTAAAAACAGCCTACAGAAAATGGACTCTGATTTATGAAAGTATGATAGGTTATGAAAAGGAAGTGTTGTACAGAGATAGCTTCGAATTTGGGGGTATCAAAACCAAAGTAAAATATGATGAAAGTAAAAATAAAATAGATAAACCCCATAATTTATTATACCATACCTGTTCTCACTGAAACTCTTATCACGATATTCTGTGGATCTATATTAAAAAAAAAAACCTTGTTAAACTTTGTGGCATATTTCTATTCTATGGAGGTCAGGTGCGAACGAACACTCCATAATTTTAGTATACCATATTTCTTCAAACTGAAACATAATTATCAAAGTATACTTACGCAGATAGATATGAAAAGTTTGTGTCTATTTCCATTTTATGGAGACCAGGCGCGGACGCAGACCCCACAATTTTATTATACCATCCTTATTTAAGTTAAAACATATTTTTCAAAGTATTCTTATTTACATCTATATAAAAAAAAACACTTGTAAACGTTTTAGTTTTTTTTTTATTTTTAATTTTTTTATTTCCATACTTTGTGGACCAGGCGCGAACGCAGACCCCACAATTTTAAGGAACCACCGTTCTGCCAGATCAAACATACCCATTCCTGTGTCTCGATGCATCTATCATTATACGTAATCAGTTTTTTTTAAATGGTAAACCATATAGGAGCATATTCGTGACCACCCACACACACCCACACTCAGCTTTATATTATATATATATATATATATATATATATATATATATATATATATATATATAAGTATAGATTTATGCGTAAACTTTAAATATTTACTTCAAAAGTGCTCAATACATAGGTAGAGCTAGTTAGTAATTTATAAAATATATATGCCGATTAACCTACACTGAATCAAAGGTCAAATCGTTGAATTTAGACCCTTAACAGCCGAATTTCTTGCCGAAGATAGATTACAAAGATTTTCCCAAATCTCAGTACCCTGTACATCAAATTTCAAGTCTGTAGACTGAAAATTGACAGAGTTATTGAGTATGGAAATGTACACACACACACACACACACACACAAACACACAGACAATCAGACAGACAGACACATAGACACGTTCACTTTTATAGATATACTAGCATTTCAGTCCGGCGTTGCCCGGGTGTTTGGATCGGTGTGTTGAGAAAAAAAAAAAAAGTGGCAGTAAGGCAGGCTCGAACTCGTACCGCGAAGAAGGAAAACAACAGGGAAAAAAGACCTGACGTCCTAGCCAATACGACCACCGCAAAACTGGATGTGACGTATGTTTTAATTAAGGCTGACAATCGAAAGGAGAGATCTGACTTTCAAAAATATCGGCGAAAAAAGCGAAATCCCCCTGTAGAAAAGTACCCAGTTGAAGGTGAAGATATTACTGTTTTTTGCTAATTTTTCGGTATGTGTCGTCTGAACGGTCAAACTTCAAAAGGATACTGATCTTGTAAAAATCCGCCCCCTCTGTTAAAAGTTTTAGGCAGACATGCAAACATACATCCATACATGCATTTATATATTGGTAACTAAAAATTTTCAACCCAAAGCGATGAAAAAGCTTGCCCTATCTATGAATAGCCTTTATGTTAAATTTCAAATGTTTAGACCAGAAATTGTCTGAGTAATTTGGTAAAGACTGCAGAGGTCAAAATTTTTTTTAACTTTGACCCGTATTATGACCCCTTAACATTTATTGTTTTGGGCTCAAATCAAGTTAATAAGTTAGATCCATGTCCAAGGAACTCATGTCTAAAATTTCAATTGTTTAGACCCAAAATTGTCGGAAGAGTTTGGTAGAGTTCTCAAAGGTCTAATCGTTGAACTTTGACCGCTTAACAGCCAAATTTCTGGCTGAAAACGGATCACAAAGATTTTCCGAAATCTCTGTACCCTGTATATCAAATTTCGAATCTGTAGACTGAAAATTGACAGAGTTCTTGCATAGGGAAATGTACACACACACACAAACATACACATACGTCAACTTTTATAGATATATTAGCATGGGTGCCCGGCGTTGCACGGGTGTTTGGCGGTATATGCTGAGCAAAAAAAAACAAAAAACGGTCATTTTTTTTTAAATTTGATCCCTATTATAACCCCCTAAAATTTATTATTTTGGGCTTAAATCGAGTTATTAAGTTAGATCCATGTCCGAGGAATCTATATCTAAAATTTCAAGAGTTTAGACCTCAAATTGTCGGAAGAGTTTGGTAGAGTTCTCAAAAGTCAAATCGTTGAAGTTTGACCCCTTAGGAGTCAAATTTCTGGCCGAAAACCGATCACATAGATTTTCCCTGATCTCAGTACGATGTATATCAAATTTCGAGTCTGTAGACTGAACATGAACAGAGTTATCGCGAAGGAAAATGTATATAGATACACAGACAGACACACAGACACGTTCACTTTTATAGATATATAGATAGACTAGCAGTTACCCCGTCTTTGCTCGGGTCTTATGTACTGTTCATAAAGTTTATGTGCATATGTATATATTAAAAAGTGTGAATATGTAAAGTAATGCCTTTCTGTATAATAGTCTTCCTTAACTACCATAGAGGAAGACAGACAGGAATTTTCACTTTTATAGATATATAGATAGATAGATTGATAGATAGATTGGATGCAATATATAGTAATGATTTAAAAAGTAAAAAAAATAAAGACTCATGCGCCACCACAGAGAATCGAAACCAAAACGTTCAGCTCACGATTTATTTTCCCTCTGCAGTCAATGACTGGGCTATGGAGACATGTTTACTGCGAGGCTAAAAATTAAAACATTAACCAATAGCTACTACGTTATGCATTCGTAATGCCGGCGTCCGACCTTCACTTGGCAAATTTCATTTTTCTTTTTTAATTTTCACACTTTAGCACCGATTAAAAGTTTTGCATGGATTCAAATACCTCATATATGAAGTTTCATGTCTGTAGACACAAAAACTCTAGGAGGATTTTAGTAGGCAAAATTTGTTAAACAAAAATATATACGTATACATAAATATATATGGAAACAATTTTCTGTTTACTATAAACTTTTTAAGCAAATATTATGCAAGTATAAATCATGTAAAATATCTACATGAATATAATTACATGTAATAGTTAACTAAAGATGATTATCCCATTAGAAAACTGAAGCAACTAATAGGGAATTGATTAAAATGAATGTTTAAAAGAATATGCAAATTAGCTAGATCGTTTGCTAGTGAATGCAATTGCACAAGCCATATATAAGAAAATTGTATTTTCTTTTTAAATGAATAGAAAAGAGTTTGTTTAATATGAATATCAATACACACAAAAGAAAAATGTATTTATATACATATATATATATACATATATATATAGCTTAAAAGTTAACTAATAAGACTGAAATGCTACATGTTTTGTTTTCGATATTAGATGACGGTATCCAAGGCATTTTTTTAACCTTTGAAATCACTACTATATATATTGGGTACAATATAATAATCAATCAAGAATTGGCTCTATAATAATAAATACGAAATCTGCTAAAATTAAAAGATCATATTGAAGTGCATTTTACGATTGGGCAACGACGGGCAGCCTGCTAGGGAATGATAGGCAATACCAACAAGCAATAAAAACAAACACGGTGTTTGGAAGATATTTTTACCACGTGACTTTGCAGAAAATGGAATAACCATTGTTAAGAGTTTATTCGTGCGAATTTTAAACACCCATTGCCATCTCTCTGGTCACTTTCAAATTGATTCATACAGGTTTTTGTTTATTTGTTGTTATTGTTGTTGTCTTTTTTTGTTTTTGTTTTTTTTTGTTTTTTGTTTTTTTGTTTGTTTTATTTGTTGTTGTTTTTTTTGTTTGTTGTTGTTGTTTTTTTTGTTTATTTGTTGTTGTTGTTTTTTTTGTTTATTTGTTGTTGTTGTTTTTTTTTA
>NC_136492.1:25255201-25257701 GCF_053919585.1 Euprymna scolopes | reverse complement strand
AATGATTCGACCTTTGATAAATAGTCAAGTTAAGAATGTGCTGTAAAATGAAAGCGAAGACAATTCCCGAGTTCGACAGAATCATTTCTGCGCTCGATAAGATAACCCTGAAGAAGGTCGGAGGTTACATCGACAGAAACATGAAAATCACACTCAAGATGAGAACAGTAGTCAGATGAATCCAAATAATACGAATTAATGGTTATTTCAGATATTGGGGTGTTAGTTAGGGTTAGGGTTCGGTAAAATATTTGGGCCGGTGCATCTGCTACTAGTCTCTCGCTCCTTGACAAGGTTCAAAAGAGAGTCGCAAATCTGATAGGCCCTGAACTGGCATCTAAGCTTCAGCCTCTGTCCCATCGACGAAACGTTGCATCCCTCTGGCTGTTCTACAAGTATTTTAATGGTGAATGCTCTGACGAACTGCAATCACTAGTGCCCCCACGACGTGAACACTCTCGACAGACCCGACAGGCTGCTAAATCCCACCCCCACACTGTAGAGATCCCTAGATGTAAAATATCTTTCTACTCCAGTAGTTTCTTCCCCAGAACCGCTAGACTTTGGAATTCCATTCCAGGTCCCTGCTTCCCCAACTGTACTGACGTGCAGAAGTTCAAGTGCAACGTGAACCGACGTATTGCTGCCCAAATCCCTACATAGTACCCCAGTAGTTGTTGCCCCTGATAGTAGCCCCCTACACCAAAGTGGCATGTGCCTTGTTTGGGGTGAAAATGTAATAATAAAAAAAAATATAATAAATTATGATTAGGATTGAGTTAATTAGCGTTTGAGCTATGATTAATAGATAGATCACACATTGGAAGGGTTGGGGTTATGGTAAGTATTAGAGTAAGTATTAGGGTTAATGTATTAGTTAAGGTTAGGATTAGTTAGTTTTCGTCTGAACGTCGTACAGGGAGAAACCTAACTTGATGTTCGCATTTTCCTTTAAAACACTGAAAGTAGAGAGAGAGAGAGACTCGCAACGTCCCGGTACTTCTTTAATTTTCGGACGGTGCTAATTTTTAGACAGGATGTGTAAGTTAAAATCGTTTTTACGGTATCTTTTGTTTCTTTTTTATTTAATTGTTAGATGCAAGTACAGAACAGTTAGCAAAGCCTTCCGCCGCCATATTAAGAATGGATTTCTAAATAATAAAGTTATTAATTCAGTATAGTCAATAAACTGCAGAAATATATTTTTATTGTAACATACTGATTATCTATATATCTATAAAAGTAAACGTGTCTGTGTGTCTGTCTGTGTACATTTCTCTACGCAATAACTCTGTCAATTTTAAGTCTACAGACACAAAATTTGATATACAGGGTACTGGGATTTGGGAAAATCTATGTGATTGGTTTTCGGCCAGAAATTTGGCTATTAAGGGGTCAACGTTCAACGATTTGACTTTTGAGAACTCTACCAAACTCCTCTGACAATTTGGGGTCTAAACACTTGAAATTTTAGACATAAGTTCCACGGACATGGGTCTAACTTAATAAATTGATTTGAGCCCAAAACAATAAATGTTAAGGGGTCATAATAGGGATCAAATAAAAAAAAAATTGAAAATTTTTTTTTATTTTGCTCAGCACACACTTCCAAACACCCGGGCAACGCCGGGCAACGCCGGGCACCCATGCTAGCATTACATAAAGTGACACTTTTTTTTATCGTTTAAGCTTTCAAAACTTAAAAGAAAAATTTTAGAATAAAATGATATACCCCCGATCGCACCTGCTTCAACCTATGGTTTTAATCTTTCTGTGTGTGTTTTAAGGAGATTTGTGAAATATATACGTTGCGAAATTGCAGGTTATCATTCATGCAAGAATATGTTCTATGTGAGATCCGTTTCCTATTTTTCGCTACAGCAGCTTGCCCGACAAGTATTACTTCAACTGCTAGAACAATAAATAACAACGCGAAAACCATTGTCAGTTTAGAGTATTACAACAATCGTTTTGTATGAGTACGCGCAGCGAGAAATACATATTTGTTTCGGAAATTAATATGTCGATTGTTTAAATATTGCAAGTTATAAAAAAAAAATCACAAACTATAAATAAATAGACATGTCATCTCAGCAAAACTGGTTGATAAATTATTATTATTATTATCATTTTATTTATTAATTTATTTATTTATTTATTTTTTAACAAAACCGAAAATACAATAGAAAAATATCATGATTTCTCCCCGTCGACCCCCGCCCCTGCCATCTGTCAGAGAAAAAAAAAAGATTTTTTTTACAAAATACAATTGCATGCACATTATATATATATATATGTATATATATATATATATATATATATATATAATGATTAGTTTTTTTTTTGGAAAAAGAATTCCAGCAGAGTGCTCAATTAAAAGGAAAATCCACATTTTAAGAGCGTACTTATATTTTGTGTACAGAAAGTTGTTAGTTGAGACAGATCATTGGTACCGTCGGTTTCAAGCCCGATAATAAGGCCCGTTTAAGGTATCCTGATC
>NC_136492.1:25237701-25240201 GCF_053919585.1 Euprymna scolopes | reverse complement strand
TATATACATGTGTATATATATGTATATACATGTGTATATATGTGTATATACATGTGTATATATGTGTATACATGTATATATGTATATAGATATGTATATATTTATATATATGTATATATATATATATGTGTATACATGTATATATGTATATAGATATGTATATATTTATATATATGTATATATATATATGTGTATACATGTATATATGTATATAGATATGTATATATTTATATATATGTATATATATATATGTATGTATATATGTATGTATATATGTATGTATATATATGTATATATGTATGTATATATATATGTATATATATATTTGTATATATATACTTGTATATATATGTGTGTATATATGTATGTATATATGCATATATATTATATATATATATATGATCTGTGAAAATATCCTTTATTCACTTATATTTCCTTTTCATATATACCAATCCTTATTTAAGAAGCTCAATGTAATTACAGAACATTGAATGAATGAATGAATGGCAAAAGCCTAGTCCAAATTTCCTTATGTTGACCATCTTATAATTTATTCCTTTAATTAAGTTGACATCTACAATTATTGCTAGTATATGTTTCGTTACACAAAATCAACCAATTATTATATCGATTAGTGAATATATTTTTCCTTTAACTCATCAGAAGTAATAGCAAAAATCAATCCATCAAAAGAAAATATAATCCGTTTGGACATGATTGAAAAATCCGAAAATTGGAAGAGAAGCTTAAATAAAATGGTGTAATGAAAGAAAAATATAAGGTATTTGCAGATTCTCTTCCAATTTTCGGATTTTTTAATCACTGCCAACAATGCCCAAATCGGGAATCACCAACTTCCCCAAATCATTGGTGACTACGAACCCGTATACCTTCACGGAACTGTCGAAATCCGCAAACCTAATTCTCCTCTAAGACCTATCATTTCACAAGTCACCACCCCAGTCTATTCGCTGACAAAAGTCCTAAAAACTTATTTACAAACGTTTCCGTCAAAAAAAACTATTGATATAACCCTCAAGCACACACACACACACACACACACATATATATATGTATATATATATAACTACTCCATTTACTCACATAAAATTAATATACGAAAGTATAGATTTATGCGTAAACTTTAAGTATTTACTTCAAAAGTGCTCAATACGTAGGTAGAGCTAGTTAGTAATTTATAAAATATATATGGCGATTAACCTACACTGAATATTCGGCGTTTCATCAACTTTAGGATTCTTCAGGCTATGCATAAGCCAGAGGAATCCTAGAGTGGATTAAACGCCGAATATTCAGTGTAGGTTAATCGCCATATATATATATATATATATATATATATATATATATATATATATATATATATATATATATATATATATATATATATATATATATATATATATATATATATATATATATATATATATAAATATATATATATATACTCCTATATTTTTTTGTGTGTGTATATTGATATTCATATTAAACCCCCTTTTTTCTTTTCATTTAAAAATAAAATACGACTTTGTTATATATGGATCGTGGAATTGCATTTATCTACAAATGGTCTTTCTAATTTGCATATTCTTTTAAACATTTATTTTGTTTAATCCCTATTAGTTTTTTCGATTTTCTTATAAAACGATCATCTTTAGTTAACTACTACGTGTAATTATATTCATGCAGATATTCTACATGATTTATACTTGCGTAATATTTGCGTAAAAGATTTTAATAAACACAATATTTACGTATATATATTTGTTTTAAAAAAAATTGCTTGCCAAACTCCTATGTCAGTTTTTAGTCGCAGACATGAAACTTAATACATAGGGTATTCGAACCCATGGGAAACTTTATATTTGAGCTTTAGTTGGGGGATATCGGTGCATAATTAAATTAAAGAAATGGAATTTGCCAAGTGAAATCGAACGGCGACATTACGAATATGCATGCGTAACGTCATAGCTATTGGTTTATGTTTTAATTTTTAGCCTTGCAGCAAACATGTCTTCATAGCTCAGGCATTAACGTCAAAGGAAAAAGAAATCGTAAGCTAAAGGTTTTGGTTGCGATTCTCTCTGGTGGCGTGCGCGTCATTTTTTTTTTTTTTTTTTTTTTTTTACTTTTAAAATCATTACTATATATTGGGTGTAATATCATATAATAATAATACATACAAAACCTGCATTAATCAAAATAGCATATTTAAACGTATTTGCGACCAGGCAATGCCGGGCGGCCTAAAAGTGATTGACAAATGTTTGTTTAAATAAACATTTGGCGAGATAACTTATGGATGCGTCGATCGGTAGAACTGCTGACTGTCAACGCGATGGTTTTAGGTTCAATCCTCGGCTTGGGAGAGGTGCTAGTCTAGCGGCCTGATGAGTTCTGATACAACGAAACAGGACTGTATGTCGATGACTACAAATATTTTAAGCCCTCCTCTTTAGGTAGAGCACTGTCGTAAGTAATC
>NC_136492.1:25227701-25232701 GCF_053919585.1 Euprymna scolopes | reverse complement strand
TCACTTCTTGTAAGTAAAAAAAAAAATACTTGAGATGAGATCAAAACCAAAACCTAACGACAGTGAGTCAAGTACGATAACCACTAGGTCAGCTTACCATGATCTTTAAAAAGTTTTTTAAAACATATTTATTTATAACAAAAGAAAGGTTTCTTGTGAACGATTCGTGTATGTGCAGTCGTGAAACAGTTAGCAAACAGATAAAAATCCGAGCTGTCCTCACGTTCAGATTTCATTTTTGAAATTTTCCAGCTGTGGCAATCAGGCTTTAGAAAGGTGTACCCCAATTCCTGCTGCAAATAACATTCTTTTTAAGTTTTACCCCTTAGCAGCCCCTTTTTCCGGATGAAAACCGATTAAAAGTTTTCCACGTGTCTGAATACCCTATATACCAAATCTCAAGTCTCTAGATCAAACATTTGTTGAGTACATATGTTTAGAGTTGTTCTCACACAAACACACACACACACACACACACACACAAACACACACACACACATACACACACACACAAACACACATTCGCACTTTCATAGATATATTAGCAGACCCCCCCCCGGCGTTTCCCGGTCGTAAAATACGCATAAATATTATATTTTAATTAATGCAGAATTCTTATTTATTATAAACAGAAATACCGTAAGTATTAAACGCGTAACGTTAAATTCCTTTTTAGGGTTTGTATTACTGTACACATAGATTCGAAAAAGTTGTCAAAAAACAAATATAGAACAAATAAATGTTATCAAAGGCAAGATAAGTTACTTTTCTACCTAACTGGATATATTTTTTGTGTTTTTATTCAGTGTAACATGTTTATTCAGCTCGAAAAACATGCAATGTTTACCGATGTATTGGAAAATTCAAAATGGCAGCCGACTGTCTCTCGGAGAGGGTACGTTTGGGAAAAGGTATTATAAATAATAAACTAGACAAAATACTGTTAGAAATTCGCTCAATATATGTTACCGTGACATAAGTTGACATGTATTCGGTTGTTTTCTAACAGTATTTTGTCTAGTTTATTATTTATAATACCTTTTCCCAAACGTACCCTCTCCGAGAGACAGTCGGCTGCCATTTTGAATTTTCCAATACATCGGTAAACATTGCATGTTTTTCGAGCTGAATAAACATGTTACACTGAATAAAAACACGTGAATTATATCCAGTTAGGTAGAAAAGTAACTTATCTTGCCTTTGATAACATTTATTTGTTCTATATTTGTTTTTTGACAACTTTTTCGAATCTATGTGTACAGTAATACAAACCCCCTTTTTAAAATATGAAGTAAAAAATGTGAAAAAAAAAAAAAAAAGAAACTGCGACATGAGCATGCGAGTAATATTTTTCTAAAAAATAGTTCACTTCTTGTAAGTAAAAAAAGAAAGGAAATACTTAAGCTGAGATCGAAACAAAGACCTAAAGAGAGCAAGTCAATAACGACAACCATTAAACCACTTGACACGACCATTTTTTTTTTTTTAGCTTTTTTTTTTTTAGCTTTTTTTTTTAAGCTTTTTTTTTAGCTTTTTTTTAAAGCTTTTTTTTAGCTTTTTTTTTACAAGGTGGTCACTACTTATCAAGGCCCGGAAGCCACTCGGGGATAAGGGTTACTGCGTGTACAGTACGTTAATGTTGAGATTTGATAAAGTGTCTACTTAAGGGGGCGGTTCATCAGGAATTTGCTTATGTCGGACTTGAAGACATCCAAGTTGTAGTCAGGTGGGAAACAGGCAGACGAAACAGAGTTCCACAGACGTGCACTTCTAAGAAAGAAGCTTTGTTCATGGAATGTAGGTCTTGGTTTTGGCACAGATAAAGAGGGGGGAAACTTTTTGACAGTGATTTCAGCTAGACGGGTGTTTTCCGTGAAAGATTAGCGAGGTGGGAGGACCAGGGATTGGAGCTCAGACGAGCACCTGCCATGGAAGTAACGATAAAACAAAGACAGGCTCGCAACGTCTCTCCTGGGGGAGAGAGGTTACAAAGTGTTTTCAAATCATCTTATTTTTAACATAAAGAAGCTGGTTTGTTTCACGGCCGCCCATGCGCATTCGTGAATCAGTTGAAAACAGATAAAAATCCGATGTCCTCAAACAATTTTGACACCTTAACAGCCATGTTTCCGGATAAAAATCAATTAAAATGTTTTCCATGCGCTTGAATACTATATGTTCCAATTTTAAGTCTGTCAATCAAAAATTCGTTGAGTATATAGGTTGAGAGTTGTCCTCGTACACACACACACACACACACACACACACACACACACACACGCATTCTTTCTTTTATAGGTACATATTTGTTTTGAGCATTAATGTAGTCCTTCGTTTGTACAGGGTGGGGAAAACCAACTTGCTTATTTGTGTATAAATGATATTCTAAATAAGCAAGTTGCTCTTCCCCACCTTGAATTAAATTAGGCTGTTCTTTCCTGTTATTCTACTTCTCCTGAAAATATCTCAATCTTGGCGCAATCATGTAACCATATAAGTCATATGAGCTAAGCTGATACCCATATTTCAGGAATAATACTTACCTAAAGACTGTAAATATATTAGGTTGCTACATAAGTTCCCGCTGTTTTTTTTTTTTTTTTTTTTTTTTTTTTTATTAAAAAATTTTAACAGCAAAAGTAAGTTCGTGTGGGACCCAAACTTCAAGTTTTTGTGTGAATCCCATCGACTGAAGATGGCGTAAAATCACATCTTCATCTTTTAACCAAATTCTCTACATGTCTGATGGCCACCTTTCTTCAAAAGAATCCCGAGTTAATCTCTGTCTATCTTGATTGACCTTCCAGAACGAAGAGCGTCATTTAGGTCAAAATTACCGTGTTTGAATCTGGTAAACCAATCTCGAACAGTTCTTCCAGCTATAGCGTTTTCTCCATATACGGCACAAATATCCTTGGTCATTTCACTCGCTTTTTGATCTCGATTAAATGCGAAAAGAAGGTGTCGAAAATGTGATTTTTTTTTTATCTACTTGACAATCCATCTAGAAAACGAGAAAAAATTATATGAGCAAAAAACGATGACGATTATCTTGTAGAACAGAATACGTGCTTTCTAATGATATATAACACTTTGCAAAATATCTAAACATGTTTTAGAACATTTTTTTATGAAACTGCGGGAACTCGTGTAACAATCTGATACTTTCATCTAACACGTTATTGGCTAATAATTCACGCCATCTATTTGCCCCCTGGATCCGATCTCTAATAAATGCCAACTGAGATCCCGATTTTGACAATCAGTTTGACATAAACTGGGTCATATCTGTGGGCCTTTATCTGGTAGGCTGAGGCATTGGTTCTGGATAGTTTTAGGAGATCCACCTTTCCATGACTTGACTGCGGTCTTTCGGGTGGAGTGAGTTTATTGCATTACTGCTTGAGACGTTCAGACCGGGGAATCCAATGAACCTGACCAAGCAATTTTTTTAACGCCATAATACTCCTCCTTTAGGGGCGTCGACTTGTCTCTCCCCCACTATCCGACCTCATGTCGCATCTTCCTGTTATTGGAAGGAAATAGCAGCGATTCGTGGCAGTTATAGCCCCAGAAATATGACGTTTACTTTTGTAACATGTTTATGCTGATGCGTTTTTTGTTAACTATACTACTGTATCTGTCTCAATTATTACCAGCGAGCTAGGCTATAACACTGGCGACGAGGAATCCAGGACTTACACGGCTATAGAAATAAGGAAATACGTCATAACATTGAGTACTACTTCCAGATCTAGGAAGATGTCGCTCAGATCATCGTTTGCTGTTTTAGAAGAGTACAAAACTGACTTTGAAATCTAGTGGAATGGATCGTTTTCTTTCCTACAACCTCTTTTTTTTTTTTTTACAAAAGAGATGTTAGGAGTCTTTCTTTATCCCATCGTTATTGCCATGGAAGGTGATCGACTTAGCTCCGATCTGTGTTCCACCTATATAAAATATTTCACAACAATAAAATCATCAATAAGTTCCCAGACATTTTTGTACAGTCATTTAAAATTGTCGTAGACTCTTGAAAATTCAGTATGTTTTGGCTACACTTCTTATTAGAAAACTGGCCAATTTTTATGATTTGCGGTTCAAATCAACAGCTACAGCAGGAATTGGAATACACCCTACTAAAGCCTGATTGTCATAGCAGGTATATTTCCAAAATACAATTTGAACGTGGTGGGGGGACTTTAAAAGAACAATATGCAATAAAATTCTGTTTTAAACTTTTCAAAAATGAAACACAAACATACGGAAGGCTTCAGGCTACTTTTGGGCCATCTTGCATGAATCGAGCATCAGTTTTTCAGTGATATAAGAGATTCAAGGAAGGCAGAGAGTCTCTTAGGAATGTTGCGAGATATGAAAGGAGTAAGGAAGTCAAAACATCAGAGTTGATTGGCCAAATAAAGAATTTCATGGATAAGGACTGCCATGTGTCTATAGAAACAATAAGTGCACAGTTTGATGTCAGTGTGGGAACTGTACACACAATTATTCGCAATGAACTGAAGATACGAAAGACTTCTGCAAAGTGTGTTCCAAGGATGCATTGCACAACTCTATCCTTGTCACTGTTCAAGACAGTTTCTCGCCTTGCTCCCTGTGATTTTGGCTATTCCTTAAGCTCAAGGACAACCTTAGAATCTGTCGTTATGAGACAATGGAGGAGATGAAAGAAACTGTAACGAGGGTCATTGAACGGTACATCAAGGGCATTGCAGCCGGAGGAGATTACTTCGAAGGGGACTACAGTTTCATATATGTACTATCAATGAAAGTGCTATTACGAAAAAAAAGTCTGGAAACTTATTGAAGGCACCTCGTACAACAACCGTAAATAATTTTCTTTCTTCTTCTGTATTCCAAAAACTAAGCGAAACTTCCATGAGCAAAGTTTCTTTCCAGGCATTATCGGATTTTTTAATTAGATAGGATATTACACCTAGAGCACTAGATTGGTGGCCCCATTTTTTTTTTTAGCAACC
>NC_136492.1:25220201-25222701 GCF_053919585.1 Euprymna scolopes | reverse complement strand
TGAAATATTGGAGAAAACCGGAAAAATAAAGGTGACTTCAGACTAGTGGACAAAATATTTGTAGCTCGGAATAACTCCCCCATGTATGGCAAAAGAGAAGGCAATGCCAGCTCAATAAAAGGTCTTTTCTTCTAATTTAATGATTAATTCATTTCTTCGTACTGCTGAGAAAAAATAAATTTCATGTTTATTTGAAACATGAGAGTCCAGGTCGGATTTAAGTTTGCTATTGTTTTAGTATAGCGAGGACGCGCGTATGGAAACGCATGCGAAATGACGTCACCGGTAGAGAAAAATAAAGAATTTAAAGATCACGTTCGAGACGAAGATTACGTTTGAGATCATGTGAGAAGCGTGAATGACAATCATGTAGGTGATGTCACGGCCGTAACAATGAGGATATAAATGTCTTTGTTACAAAGTTTGTTTTTTCCATTATTTGTCTTTTTGCGACTGAGACTAGATGTTTGTTGCCGAACAACCTTACATTCTGATTTACATATTTCTTGTAAAATACAGCATATTGGGATAATGGGTTCAACGGATACATTCCCAAATGTTAACTCAGTTTCATAGCCAGAAGCAGGTGTGACGTCACAAATCTCAAAGAGAGAATGTGGAAGTGAGAGTCGATTGGAAGTCTAGGTCCAAACTAGACAAATAGACTTAAGATCATTGATAAACTAACGGGCCAAATATACGTTAGCTTGAGATGCTTCACTTCCCTGCTGGCAGAAGAGAAGGCAACATCAACATCTAAATAAAATATCCTTTCGTAAATTGAGGATTTCTTCGTCTCTTCGAGCTGTTATAAAACATTCAATGCAGGTTCCCCGGGAAGAGATGAAAACACGAGGTGATAAATAAATAAATTGATTTGCGATTGCATTGATAATAATACACGTATTTTATTTTAGTGTAAGTTGAGACATTTCGGCCTTTTTCAGTGGGCTGTAATGTAACAGTATGTCTCTTCAGTGTGGCTAGACACGGAACGTTGTTTAAACTATGATAATATAAGAAAAACTTTAATATAAGAAAACATTTAAAATTTATTTATTACATAGAAAAATGCGAGCATAAAAAGTAATATGGTTAAGATTAAACTTAGAAAAGTAAAAGGGCTAATTGTTAAAATGGAATAGAAAAATACAAGATATTCCAGTAAAATTTAATAAATCTATAACTTTAAGAATTTATGAAAGTTCAATTCAACATTCTACATAAATTCTTAATGCTGCAGTATTTAAAGCTATAAATTTATTATATTTTATACTAGAATATCATGTCTTTTTCTTTTTCAGTTTTAACTAATCCTTTTACTTTTCTAAGCTTAATCTTAACCATATTACTTTTCATGCTCGCATTTTTCTATGTAATCCATGATTTTTTTTCATGTTTTGCTTTGAAATAATATTTTCTATTTGTGTTCATATACATTATCAAAAATTCATAAAAAAATATTACTAATTTCTTAAATTGACTAAATAAAAAAATCAAATAAATGACGTAATTAAGTAAATAAACAGAAAGAAAGGACAAAAAAGAGAGAAACAGAATTAACGGGCGACGTCATAAGCGAAATATTATCAGCCCTAGCACGGCAAAGAGCGTCACTTTTCTTAACTTTCTTTCTTTCTCTCTCTCTCTCTCTCTCTCTCTCTCTCTCTCTCTCTTTCTCTCTCTCTCTCTCTCTCTCTTTCTCTGTATAACCCAAATAAGATGGCATAAGCAACATTCCCGCTATGATTTATGAAGATGTCTAAGACGAAAAAGTTGCTATGGTGGCCAACAGCCAATCAGACGAAATCATCTCTAAAACGTCAATGTTGAAAAAAGTTGCTATGGTAATCAACAGCCAATCAGAAGAAGCCGTCTCTCACGTTCCTAACTAATTCTAAAAACATTTGAACACCAGTAATTTTAGTATAATTTTTGTTTCAATTAACTAAAATTGGACAAAATTTATTTCAAAATATAGCTGAGAAGGTGACCTATTAAATGTTTGAAATTTGGCCACTAAATGAGTGAGCCGTGAAGCTTTAAAGCAGTTCTAAATAAGTAAACCTAACACTTAACCATATATTCAAACACGACAGTTTTTGAATGATACAGTTCAGGTCTTGTGTAAATAGATTTTGAAACTTGTTTAACAAGATGAGAGAAACGTCATATCCTGGCCAATAATTAATGTAAAATCCAAAATCCATTTCCTGATCGGGAGGAATACAGCTGGCTATAAGAATTTATACTAAAGCTCCAACACAATATTTAATATGTTATTAGAAAAGATGTTGTATTTTTTAATTCTGTTATTATTATTATTATTATTATTATTATTATTATTATTATTATTATTATTGGTCCTGAATATGACCTTAAACTATATCCGATGGTGAGGCCCCAGCTTAAGGGCTTTGGGGAGTGTAGAGCCACCGTTTAATTGTCATTGCTCCCAGGTCCACTCTGACCCGAACTGGTAGTACCTGTTAGGGTCCCA
>NC_136492.1:25200201-25212701 GCF_053919585.1 Euprymna scolopes | reverse complement strand
ATAGCAAGTCTGTTTAATTGCCTGCGAAACAGATTTTCTTTTTAATTTATTTAATATCTTAAATTAAAAATGGTCAATTTTTACGACATGACCCAGCGTCGTTTAACCCCTAAAAAAATTTAAGACCTACTTTTTTTGTGTGGGGGGGGGGGGCTTAATACGTTTAAACAGTCTTTATAAATAATATGAAAGAAGAAAATTTGAAAAAAAAAGAAAATTAACATTTTAGCCTTGGCGGATCACTTTTCTTGATAAATTTAACGTAAAATAAGCACTCACTTTTTTGCCACAAAGCGTTCAACGAGACATGTCATCTCTAGCATTTTTTCAAGTTTGGCGATCGAAGGGGGAACATAATAAATACAATTTTATTTGGGTTTTTTTGGTGGGGGGCAGGAATTACATTTGAAACATAAAATAACGATAAATTTAATTAATTTTATGAGACCATCCTGTACTTTCACCTAACAATTTTATAAACAGAACGAACCCCAAAATATAACAAAATCAATTTTTTTTTGGGGGGGGGATTACATTATAAATATAAAATGACGAATATTTTCGTTTAATTGTTTTTGGAATTAATTTTTGGTAGATTTTTTTTTTTTTTTTTTTTTTTTTTTTTTGCGATCGCACGGGCATTCCCTGCTATTTTTATTGAAACAAATTTTAATTATTTGGGGAGGGGGGGTTCTTTCCAGTGCTCAATATCCGGAAAATAGTTTCTTCTCTTTGCAACATATCTGGTGGAGAGGGTATCACATATTTTGGGTGATTACATTTCCATGTTTTCATCCGTGCTTTTATTTATGTTGTGGGGGGTATCCACGTTGCTCACGATGAAAATGATTAATATACAGGTGTGTTTCAAACGGAACCTCATGTCAACCCAAACAACGCTGGGTACCCATGCTAATATATATATATATAGATAGATAGATAGATAGATAGATAATGTGTGTGTGTGCGTACGTGGAAATATTCTTTATTCATTTATATTTCCTTTTGTATATATACCAATCCTTATTTAAGAACCTCAATGTAATTATAGAGCAATATAGAGAATGAATGACAAAAAGCTATATTCCAAAGTTCGTGATGATGAGTTAAGGGCATAATAGATTCACTGATTGATATAATAATTAAGTGATTGATTTTGCGCTACGAAACAGATACTGTCAAGAATTGTATACATCAACTGAATTGAAGGAATAAATTATAAGATGGTCAACATCATGACTTTTGGAATATAACTTTTTGTCATTTATTCTCTCTATCTATCTATCTATATATATATATATATATATATATATATATATATATTCTCTCTCTCTCTCTCTCTCTCTCTCTCTCTCTCTCTCTGAATGAATGAATGACTAAAGTCTATATTCCAAATTTCATAATGTTGACCATCTTACAATTTATTCCTTTAATTCGGTTGACACTTACAATTCTTGACAGTATCTGTTCGTAACACAAAATCAATCATGTAATTATTATATCAATCAATGAATCTATTTTACCCTTCACTCGTCAGAAGAAATAGCAACAAACAGTCCACCAAAAGGCAATAAAATGCGTTTGGACATGATTAAACACCGAAAATTAGAAGAGAAGCTGTAAATACCTTATAGTTTGCTTACATTCAAAATGGCGTGATTTAATATATTCGATAAGAGATTGGAATATGAATTAAGAATGAACAGGCAAAAAAACGAGATACTGTCTTGCATTTTTAAAATAATATATTGAAAAAGATCTCCGAACTACATCTTCGTTTCTATCGTTTAATATACTCATTAATGTAGCCCTATAGTTCTCCATCTTACGACATCTACATAAAGGCATCGAATGATCAAAAAGTTACCCAACAGCAGTTTTATTCCTACCATTTGATGACTCGGTCTGGAAATTATTTTCTCCGGTACCGAATGCGGTTTCAACAATTGCTGGTGGATGTGTATTGTAATATTGAACCAGAATGTTTACATTATTTTAATTGGAATTCATTATTGAGATGAGTATTATTTATTCATTTTATTTATTGCGGACTATTATCCTCATCTTTTCTTAGTTGTTTCACGACGTTTCGGCAAACTATTCCTCTGGCTTTCGTCAGGTGGTAACCACGATGGATAGGAACTCAGAATCTCCTGACTGCATTTACTGCAATTACTGCCTTCCGTAGTTGACCGAAACGTCGTGGAACAACTAAGAAAAGATGGGGATAATAGTCCGAAATAAAAATAAAATTAAGAATGTTTACAGTTTCTTAGGCAGAAGGAACGTACCTTGATAGCTGAGAATTATGGCAACTTGAGGGATTTTTTTTTTTTTTTACATGGAAGTCACCACTTGTCAAGGCCCGGAACCCACTTGGGGATAAGGGTTATTGCGTGTACAGTAATCAATGGCATAGTATCGTAGTAATCTTTAGTATTGCAGATTTGATAAAGTGTCTTATTTATGGGGGAAGTTAATCAGGAATTTGTTTGTGTTGGACTTGAAGACATCCAAGTTGTAGTCAGGTGGGAAGCAAGCAAACGGAAGAGAGTTCCACAACCGTTCACTTCTAAGAAGCTTTGTCCATGGAATCTACGTTTTGATTTAGGAACAGATAAAAAGTGGAGAAAATTAATGACAGTGGCTTCAGCCAGACGGGTGTTTATGGTAAAAGATTGGCGAGGGGGGGCGAGATTGGGGCTCAGACGAGCACCGTCATGGAAGTAACGATAAAACAAAGACAAGCTCGCAACATGTCTTCTGTGGGAGAGCGGTTGCAGGGAAGAGAAAAGGGAATACCCCATTAAGCCACGAAGTCTATTTTGTACTCTGACAAGGTAGGATAGGCTGTTTTTAGCAGCTCCTGTCCAGATGTGGCAGCAGTACTCCATCCTTGGACGTACTTGGCTTTTATACAGATAGAGAATTGCATCAGTAGTGAGATATCTTCTGGAGCGCCTGAAGGGTCCCACCATTTTCCCAACGACCTTGGCAACAGACTTGATGTACGTGTTCCATTTCAGATCAGTAGTAAAGGTCAAGCCCAGAAGCTTGTCGAAACATTGAGCCTCCACTAGACAAGTGTCATCCATTTCAATTGATGCCAGTTGGGGATCAGAGCGTTGATGATGTAAAGGAAGATGCTTTGTTTTAGATGCATTAAAAGTAACCAGCCACTTCTTTCCCCACTGTACCATGCGCTCAAGATTAGAGGAGAGATAATTAGAGAGAACTTTGTTATTTACGGCCTTTGATGTGTTGCCATAGATGGTTGTGTCATCAGCATAGATGTCAACGAATGATTTAGGGAGCGTGGGGATCCAGAACAAATTGATCAACGAGTAGTCCTTCCGGCAATATACACAGAAGGTCCTTAGTACATGTTAGGGCGCCAAAGTAATGTCATGGCTTATGTTCAGTCGAATGGGCCGAGCCGACCTCGTCATCACTTTCACGACAAATATAAAATGTACGGAAATTACAGAAAATTTGCTGTAAAACATGAACATCAATCCAATTGATCGACAACAAATGCTCTAAAAGGTACCCTAAAAATTTCTTCAGTGTACCAAGCAAGGCTAGGACACTGATCCCAAGTACAGACGAAGGAATCCAGAAGATGGAAGCCAGACTGGTACAATAAGGATGAAGAAAAATGGTCGGTATGTTAATCAAGAAATCATAAACCAGTGAATTGCTCCCTTCAACAGTTCAATGCTTACATTAATGAAGAAACTTGTACTCGAGCTTACAGCGAAGCCCCGCGCAAAATGCGAGCATCTTTTTTAATAATCAATTGCAAAACTTGAAAAATGCTACTGGTGACATGTTTCGTTGAACGCTTGGTGGCCAAAAAGTGGGTGATCTTTTTACGTTAAGTTTATATAGAAAAGTGATCCCCCATTCTAACATATTTTTTTTTCAAAAATTATTCTCATAATATGTTTAAAGGCTGTTTAAATGTATTAGGCTGAAAAAAAAGTAGATCTCCATCTTTGTTTAGGTTTTAAACAATTAAAGCCAAATATTTTTTTCTATCTACACGGAATTATTTTTCCAGCTAGAAACTTAATGAAATCAGCAAATGATATTTGGTAAACGTTTTTCTTTTTTGATGGATAGCATCTAGGAGCAAATAACTCTAAAAAAAGTTTTAAAAAAGGTCGCTGTTGGAAATATTAGTTCCAAAATAAATTAAATTAAATATATTATCAATATAATTGTTGTTTAAAATTTATTAAATAACAATTTAAAATAAAATACTTAAAATAATTCTCTCGTTAAAAACATTAACTAAGATACCTCTATTTAATTTAGTAAAATCAATTTTTCTTAATGTCATATGCAAATAAGGTGATCTCTTAATTGTATATTTTTCCAAGTATCGTACTATATATAGAAATTAATGAAAGATTAAAGTAAGACACGATTTGTATATATTAATCAAATTGTGAACAAACAAACAAAGAGACAGGAATACACGAATTTATATACATATATATATATATATATATATATATATATATATATATATATATATATTGCTGTTTTTTTGTTTCTTGCATAATATAAAATTAAGCATAATGTACATAATGCATAATTTCTATCTATATAAAAACCAAGTACGTCCAAGGATGGAATACTGTTGCCATATCTGGGCAGGAGCTGCTAAAAACAGAGTATCCTGCCTTGAAAGAGTACAAAATAGACTTCGTGGCTTAGTGGGGGATGTCCTTTTCTCTACCCTGCAACCTCTCTCCCACAGAAGAGACGTTGCGAGCCTATCCTTGTTTTATCGTTATTTCCATGGCAGGTGCTCGTCTGAACTCCAATCTCTGGTCCCCCCTCGCCAATCTTTCACGAAAAATACCCGTCTAGCTGAATCTACTGTGAAAATTTTCCCCCGCTCTATATCTGTGCCTAAATCAAAACGCGGATTCCATGAACAAAGCTTCTTTCTTAGAACTGCACGCCTGTGGAACTCTGTTCCGTCTGCCTGCTTCCTTCCGGACTACAACTTGGATGTCTTCAAGTCCAACGTTAACAAATTCCTAATGAACCGCTCCCTTTATTAAACACTTCATCAAATCGCCACACTAACGTAATGTACTTGCAATAACCCTTATCCCTGAGTGGCTCCGGGCCTTGATAAGTGGTGAAAAAAAAAGGCGAGGAACCATAAAAATTGTCGCCATAGGAAAAGCGACATGCTTTCATTTCCGTTTGACGAAGACCGGTTTTCCTTTTCTGTTGCAGACCATCCACTAGTTGGCCAGTTGTGTAGAAATCCCAAAAGCGATACAATCCTTCTATCATGGCTGAAAGTGATACAATGTTCAATGAACGAGATTGGAGATGCGCTGCTGTACAACTCACGCTCTCTACTAATCCAAGACTATTGCCAACACCTTACAAGGCAAATCCACAGGACTATTGCCAGCATCTTCAAAATTCAAATCCAAACAGTGTAACGCTAGAGGGCAAAGCTCACAATGTCCCCGGCCTAGATGATGGTCTTTGGTGTGGTTTCAAGTGAGGGCCACACCATGCCACATCACACATTCGAAGTCGGCTATAAAAGTCAACACCAAAATGTACCTACAGGGTGGTCAAAAAGTCAGGTAATTACACGTGTTACACAATCAGTGGTTAATCGCTTCCAGCGATTGATAGAAAGAAATGGACGACAATTAACAAAATAAACATATTTCATGTTTGTTTCATTTTATATTTCAATGTATGGTACTTAAATATACGTGTATTGCTAATATCGTTTTCCTTTAAAATGTTACCTGACTTTTTGACCACCCTGTAGATGTGCTGAAGAGTGTGGTGATCCCCTGGTGCAATTGGATGGCCGCTAGCAGATCCCAGGTGAGGCAGCATGACTCTATGCCGGCCCACAAGTCAAAGAGACCCTGGCTTGGCTTCAGAAACCGTGCTACGACATTGTACCGTTTTCTCTGTGACCCCATCTTTTTTCCGAACACAACCCGCTGGACAACATCATTTGGTCATACGTAAAATGATCTCACACAACACCAAAACCTGCCTGACCGCCGCCATCCACCGAGTTTTCGACGACCTCCCGCCGGCGCTTGTGGAAAAGGCATGCTACCAGTTATGGGTCCGTATCGAAGCGATAACTGAGGCTTAAGGCGGTTACATAGAATAGATGTCAGCTCTACTACATAAAGTTATCTGAATTGATTTTTTTCAATAAAAGTTTTAATTTAAATTTGTTGTTTTCTTAAGGAAGACGAATTTACCGTTCCACTCTGTGTTATGTGTATGTTTTCTATAGTTTTGTGTCTGTGTGTACTTCAACAGTACTCGATATAGGAGTACAGCCTAATTCTAGAATAAAAACATACTTATGGCATATACGCTACACGGAAATTCCTATAAAAACATTTAAAACCTGTTTGCTTGTTTGTTTTTGATTTTTTTGGTTTTATTTTGTTTATTTTTTTGTTTTTTGTTGTTTTTTTAAACCGGAAATAGCTGTAATACTTGCTTTCTCATTGTTTGTTTGTTGGTTTGTTTTTGATTTTTTTGTTTTGTTTTGTTTTGTTTTGTTTTTTTAAACCGGAAATTGCTGTAATACTCGCTTTCTCCTTGTTTGTTTGTTTGTTTGTTTGTTTTTTATTTATTTTTTTTCTAACCGGAAATAGCTGTAATACTCGCTTACTTATTGTTTGTTTGTTTGTTTTTGACTTTTTTTTTGTTTTGTTTTTTCTTTTGTTTTTTGTTTTTTTTTTGTTTTTGTTTTTTTAAACCGGAAATAGCTGTAATACTCGCTTTCTCCTTGTTTGTTTGTTTATTTTTTATTTATTTATTTTTTAACTAGAAATAGCTGTAATACTCGCTTTCTTATTGTTTGTTTGTTTGTTTTTGATTTTTTTGTTCTGTTTTTTGTTTTGTTTTTTTGCTGTTTTGTTTTTGTTTTGTTTTTTAACCGGAAATAGCTGTAATACTAGCTTTCTCATTGTTTAGAAAATGAATTCTTTTTTCTTCGATTATTTGTAAATGTCTCAAAGCAGTGACCCAATTTCTGATTCTTACGAATGAACAGGTCAGTGTCATGACGATCGGCTGAAGTGAATACCAAATTACGGGAATAAATCAGAGAGAGAGGCGGCGGGGAGGAAAAGCATGCAGATGGAAAAGATAAACGGACACAGATGAGAAAGAGATACGGAGACATATATATATATATGGCTACGTAATGGAGAGACATTAACGAAATAAGTATGTATGTAAGTAGGTAGGTCATGTCATATGCTACTGGTACCATGTAACCCAGTACTACCTGCCTCATGGTCGCGTCACCGGCGACTAAAGCCACCAGGCTTGTTTGGTGAGGAGGGTGGCTATTCTCCCTGAAGGATTAAAAACAAGACCTTTCAAAGGGCGAATGAACCCTTTTTCGGGGTCAACGGCCAACTAGCACCGTGTGTGTTTGTGTGTATGTATGCGTGTGTTGGAGTGGGTAGGGCTCCTGTAAGCCGTGATGAAGGCAACCTTTCTAGGAGAGGCAAATCTCTGATTTAAAAAACCATAAAGCGGGAGAGCAGTACTCACATTAAGCTGGTCTGCAGTTTAACTTGTTGCTGGCTATCTTGCTCTTGCTTGTTGCTGGATCTCAACGTTTTGAACCGAGAGAGAGACTTAGCTGTCGTACAAAGCTAAGACTCTGTAACATCACCTGTGTACAGATACTCCCTCAGGCATTTGTCTATTAAACTGGTTCTGTGGCGATGGAAGTCATTTTTGGGCTCATAGACTTTAAGTGTTTGAGGGAGTGGCACTCGTCTGACAAGACGTTGCAATCATCAGGTAGGTAGGTAGGTAGGTGTATAAATAGATAATTTACTGAATCTGAATTGCCTTGCGCTGTGGTGGTCAGCTGCATTGAAAGAAATTATGGAAATTAGATGTTAGAAGGAGAAAGGAAACTAGAAGAGATAGGGAGTGAGAAAGAAAGAAAAACAAGTAGTTGAAAATAGGACTCTCTCTCTCTCTCTCTCTCTCTCTCTCTCTCTCTCTCTCTCTCTCTCTCTCTATCTATCTATCTTTCTGTATCTCTCTCTTTCTCTCTCTCTCTTTCTTTCTCTTTCTACACACACATGCGCGCACACACACGTGTATGCCATGTGATATGCGTGTAGATGTTGTTTTGTTTTTGTTTTGCGATACTTTGTGAATGAATTCAATTACATATAGACGAAAGCGCATTTTTACCTAAATGTGAGTTGGGAATAACTTTCCCTTTGACCAATTTTGGTGCCCCTCAAACGGGGAGTGGCATCTGTATTATTTTTTAAATATAATTATCCACTGACACGTGTTTCGTCGTCTATGACTCATCAGAGTGGCTGAATCTGGCGAGATTAGAAATCGGTACAATATCGGAAGAAGCGTAACCTCTTGCCACTAGGCTATCTCGCATGACTATGCATATATATATATATATATATATGGGGGGTCTGTGTGTGTGTCTGGGTGCATGTATTGGTATATTTATAGATAAAATAGTTATCTACGGACGCTGAAACATCGAATCCTGCCATCCTCAACCACGCTGATGAGCCATAGTACATTGAAACATGTAGCAATGGATGACTCTCTCTCCCTCTCTCTCTCTCTCTCTCTCTCTCTATATATATATATATATATATATATATATATACATGAGAGAGAGAGAAACAGATAGACAGACAGACAGACAGACAGAGGGATGTGTATCCACGTGATAGACATGTGTATGTATTTTCAACAATGTTGAATTCTTGCAATCCATATAAAGGAAAGTTTCAATAACTTTATGTTGATGTAAAGGTTCTGACATTGAGCTGTTTTTCTACCTGTTGTGTTTCTGGATATATAACAGTCTTAATATATAGTCCTATTTCCTCTGATATTGCTTAGGCGTGGCTGATTATTCAATTCTACTATGATGCCATGTCTTCACGGGATAAACAGAAAAGCATGTATTTTTGTTGGTGTTGCCCTAGAGCAAGCATGCCCAAAAAAAATCCTCTTTTAGAGAGGGGGATTGGTTTAAAGAAACCAATGGTTCACACACTATATAATATTTATTTATTTATTTATTTAATGGAGAACTTATAGATATGTGTCTTCTATGTTCTTGGTTCTTTGTGACGGTTCTTAATGCAGTTCTGCAGCAGTTTGTCTGGCCCGCGCTTGTTGCTGCTGTGTGTTAGTCTCCACATTCAAAGGTTTCCCTTAAGATTTCATCTGTTTTTATTATTGTTATTCCTTGTACCTTTCCAGTCATTCCTCTGATTCCAATTTCTCCTATTCTTTTTTCAAAATTTTTCGGGATTGTTCCTCGTACTGCTACTATTATAGGTACTATTTTGATTTTCTTCATCTTCCATATCCATGTATATTTGCTCCGTTCCTCTTTTTCTTTGATTTTCATTCTGTGGTACGGCTGGAACAGCAAAGTCTTCGACTTGAAAGGGCTTTTCTTTCTTGTTAATTATTACGACATCTGGTCTTCTTGCTTGGATGGATTTATCAGTTTATGTCCATATCCCATAGGATTTTACGTCATGACGTAATTTCTAACAAACATTTAAATTAACCACTAAAGCTATATATTTTGATATCGATCCTAACTGATGGAATTCCGGTCATAATTTTTAACCTTTGAAATCACTAATATATATCTGTTACAATATTATAACCAATGGCGTATTGGCTCTGTAATAATAAATACGAAATCTGTATATATGTTAAAGCGTATTTTACAATCGGGCAAGACCAGGTTCCCTTCAATACACACACATACACACACGCATACACACACACACACACACATATATATATATATATATTATATATATATATATATATATATATATATATATATATATATATATATATATATATATATATATATAAAGGCTGACTGGGAAGCCATCAGAGAACTAATCAGAGATGCCCCATGGAGAAATATTTTTCTCTCCCTGCTGAACAGTGTGCAAACGAGACCACTGACTGGTTCAAAACTGCAATCGAAGCGCATGTTCCCATGCGGAAATTTTATAATAAGCCCCACTCTCCCCAATGGTTTACGTCGACTTGCGCAACTGCTATTGCTTAAAAGCAGCATGCATACCGTAGGTTTAACCGACATAAGTCCAGTTCAAACAGACTGAAGTATATAGAAGATAGAAGTAACGTTAAGAAAGAAATAGCGACAGCTAAGAGAGAATTTACGGAAACCACTAAAAAGCGCATCGAAGCACAAAAACTAGGAACTCGAGACTTCTGGAAAATCTACAACAATGTCGTAAATAATGGGCAATCAACAATTCCCCCACTAACCAACAATCACGAGGTTGTCTCCTCAGCAACCGACAAGGCTAACATGCTTGCCAGTTGGTTTGCCTCAAACTCCACACTGGACCCTTCCAACCACCCCCTACCTCAATTTCCTATGCGGACAGACGCAACGCTAGACGATCTGAAAACCACCCCTGCTCAGGAGAATGCTATCATAAAAAACCTTGACACTTCAAAAGCATGTGGACCCGATCTTATCCCAGCTGTGCTATTAAAAAAGTGCTCAGCCGAAGTAGCTCCAGTTCTCTCCAAACTCTACAACAAATGCCTTAATGAAGCTTGCTTTCCGGGCTGTTGGAAAACTGCTTCTGTTGTACCAGTATTCAAGAATTCTGGTGAAAGGACTGACCCATCAAATTATCGCCCTATTAGCCTCCTCCCCCTTTTTGCCAAAATATTCGAGACCTTAATTAACCATGCCCGAGTCCATCACCTTACAGATGCTAAACTTCTGACTGACAAACAATATGGATTTAGACAAGCCCGTTACACAGCAGACATCCTAACTGTAATCTCTGAACGTATATAGCATTCACTGGACAAAGCGGGGGAGGGCAGAGCGGTAGCTCTAGATATATCTAAGGCTTTTGACAGGGTATGGCATGAGGGTCTCCTCAGGAAAATTAGATCATACGGTATCACTGGTAGAATACATAACATAATTAAATCCTTCTTAGACAAGAGAAAAAACCAGGTTGTCCTCGTCGGTCGTACATCTAAATAATATGATATAAATGCGGGGGTGCCCCAGAGTTCTATCCTTGGACATCTATTGTTCCTGATATTCATAAATGACCTTCCCGACAAAATTGCCTCTGAGATGGGTATATATGCTGATGACACTACACTCTATGGCAGGCACGACAGGAAGACGAATGTACACATTTCTAAAGAAATGGCAGAAACACTAGAGGAAGACCTCCAATCTGTGGTGGAATGGGGACAAAAGTGGTTGGTCGCGTTCAATGCTGCCAAGACTAAACTAGTTTCATTCAATAATTACAAGAAACCCTGTCTACCACCTATAGCAATGGCCAACGACTCTTTATCTGAGAGTACATCTTTCAAACTCCTTGGCCTAATGTTCACAGGAAACATGAGTTGGAACAATTACATTGACGGCATTGCCAGGGCCGCTGCAAGAAAGGTGGGCTCTCTCTCTCTACCGTGCTAGACAACTACTAACACCCGAAAGTATCTTGTACCTCTATAAGGCCAGGATTCGCCCATGTATGGAGTGTTGCTGTCACATCTGGGCTGGTACATCTGCTACTAGTCTCTCGCTCCTTGACAAGGTTCAAAAGAGAGTTGCAAACCTGATAGGCCCTGAACTGGCATCTAAGCTTTAACCCCTGTCCCATCGACGAAATGTTGCATCCCTCTGCCTTTTCTACAAGTATGTTAATGGTGAATGCTCTTACGAACTGCAATCACTTGTGCCCCCACGACGTGAGCACCCTCGACAAACCCGACAGGCTGCTAAATCCCACCCTCACACTGTAGAGATCCCTAGATGTAAAAGATCTTTTTACTCCAATATTTTCTTCCGTGGAACCGCTAGACTCTGGAATTCCATTCCAGGTCCCTGCTTCCCCAACAATACTGACGTGCAGAAGTTCAAGTGTAACGTGAACCGACAGCTTGCTGCCCAAAACCCTACATAGTATCCCAGTAGTTGTTGCCCCTGATAGTAGCCCCCTACACCAAAGTGGTAATTTGCCTTGTTTGGGGTGAAAATGTAATAATAATAATAATAATAATAATAATATTCGTAATTTCATGATGTTGACCATCTTATAATTTATTCCTTTAATAACGTTAGCACTTACAATTCTTAACAGTAACTGTTTCGTAGTGCAAAACCATTCATTTAATTATTGTCAATGAATCTATTTTGCCTTTAACACATCAGAATCAATATTATCTACTATCAATCCACGAAAGGAAATAAAATGCATCCGAGCATAATTACAAAATCAGAAAATTAAGAAAGAAGCTGCAACTACGCTATTGTTAGCTTACATTACTCCATATATATCTATAATATAAAGCTGAACGTCTGTGTGTGTGTGTCTGGTCACGAATAGGCTCCTATATGGTTGACTATTATAGAAAACTGG
>NC_136492.1:25180201-25197701 GCF_053919585.1 Euprymna scolopes | reverse complement strand
GTTGGGAAAGCAGAATCCCGGAAGGGAGTTCCAAAGCCTAGCAGTTCTGGGGAAGAAACTATTGGAGTGGAAGGCTTTCTGACACCTAGGGATCTTTATTGAGAATGAGTGGGATTTTGCTGCTTTTTGGGTTTGTCTGGGGCATTCACGTCGAAGGGGTACAAGTGCTTGTAGTTCGTCAGAGCATTCACCAATAAAGTACTTGTAGAACAGGCAGAGGGATGCAACATTTCGTCGATGGGACAGAGGCTGAAGCTTAGATGACAGTTCAGGACCTATCATGTTGGCAAGTCTCTTTTAAACCCTGTCAAGGAGTGGGAGACAAGTAACGAATGCACCAGCTCAAATGTGGCAACAGTACTCGATACATGGGCGAATGGTGGCCTTATAAAAGTGCAGGATACTTTCAGGCGTAAGTAGTTTTCTAGCACGGTAGAGAGAGCGCACCTTCTTTGCAGCAGCCTTGGCGATGCTCTCAATATATCTATTCCAGGTCATGTTCCCTGTAAACGTTAGGCCGAGGAGTTTAAAGGAAGTACTTTCGGCTAATGTGTTCTTGGCCATTGCTATTGGTGGTAGTGAGGGTTCTTGTAATTATTGAAGAAAACAAGCTTAGTCTTGGCAGCATTGAATGCGACCATTCATTTTTGTCCCCATCCCACTACAGATTGGAAGCCATCCTCTAGTGTTTCTGTCATTTCGTTAGATAAGTCTTCATTTGTTTTCCCTTCGTGCCTGTTATAGGGAGTGGTGTTATCAGCAAATATACCCATCTCAGAAACAATTTTATCAGGGGCGGTCATTTATGAATATAAAGAATAATAAATGTCCGAGGATAGACGCCTGGGGTACTCCCGCATTTATATCATATTGTTTACATGTACGACCGTCGAGGACAACCTGGATCCTTCTCTTACTTAAGAAGGATTTAATTACATTATGTATTCTTCCAGTGATACCATATGATCTAATTTTCCTTAGAAGACCATCGTGCCATATATATATATATATATATAGAGAGAGAGAGAGAGAGGGAGAGAGAGATTGTTTGTTTTGGTTTTAACGATATATTTTGAATGAATTCAATTATTTACGAAAGTGCATTTTTACCTAAATGCGAGTTGGGAATAATTTTCCCTTTACCCAATTTGGTACCCCCACATGGGGAGCGGTATATATATTATTATTTTTTAAATATATATATATATATATATATATATATATATATATATATATACTTCATTTACTCACATAAAATTAATATACGAAAGTATAAATTTAGCGTAAACTTAAAGTATTTACTTCAACAGTGCTCTTTGTGTTAAAAATATCATCATTTTTTCGATGCCGTTTGAAAACTTTCGACTATGGTGGACCAAACGCGCTGAAATGTTTTTTTTCATTCTGCTTTAAATTGCCCTTCCCCCCATTATGGGGAGCCTGACCCCACACACATACACATTAAAAACCAAACTCATACAAATGGTCACCCATCTGGTACTGGCCAGCCTCCGCGTTAATAATACATTGAAATTTTCGTCACTGAAAAATAAGTTTTTTTTTGGTCTGTTTGGTCTTCGGTAGTTTGCTTTTTATCAAGTACAAATGTAAACATTGTAATCAAATCGACGTGAAGTAACTGGTTGTCTATATGAATAAGTGGAATTATTTGACATCCAGGTACTTATAATATTTTTGCATATTCTCATAGAAAATCTCCCTAAATCTTAGTTAGACAAGAAATAAACAAATTAATTCTGTCAAAAACCTTTTTTAACTATTTATATACGTTTTTCGTGCAAGACAAAAAATGTAAATTGTTAACTTTGGGGGAAAATTTAACATGTAAAATTTAATTAAAAATGGTAGAAAAAGTTTTACATATATATATATATATATATATATATATATATATATATATATATATATATATATAAGTGAACGTGTCTGTCTGTTTGTGTACATTTCCCTACGCAATAACTCTGTCAATTTTTAGTCTATAGACTCGAAATTTGAAATACCGGGTACTGAGATTTGGGAAAATCGATGTGACGGGTGTCAGCCAGAAATTTGGCTGTTAAGGGGTCAAATTTCAACGATTTGACCTTTAAGAACTCTACCAAACTCCTCCGACAGTTTTGGGTCTAGACACTTGAAATTTTAGATAAAGGTTCCTTGAACGTGGATCTAACTTAATAAAGTGATTTGAGCCCGAAACTATAAATTTTAAGGGGTCATAATAGGGGTAAAATTTAAAAAAAATTTACTCTTTTTTTTTTTTTTTTTGCTCAGCATACACCTCCAAACACCCGGTCAACGCCGGGCTGAAATGCTAGTGTATATATATATATATATATATATATATATATATATATATATATATATATATATATATAACTACTTAATTTACTCACATAAAATTAATATACGAAATCATAGATTCATGCGTAAACTTTAATTATTTACTTCAAAAGTGCTCAATACGTAGCTAGAGCTAGTTAGTAACTTATAAAATATATATGGCGATTAAGCTACACTGAATATTCGGCATTTCGCCGAATATTCAGTGCAGTAGTGCAGCTTAATCGCCATATATATATATATATATATATATATATATATATATATATATATATATATATATATATATATATAATATTAAAGCCTTAGATGCATGTAGCTGAAACGGCCAGTGTCATGGCGTTTGGCTGAATTGAAACACGGGAAATGGTTCAGCGAGCGGCGGGTGGAGGCGATGAAGGTGGTGAGGAAGAGAGACGATGAGAAGCACCTCCCGTACGCTCGCACCGAGTCGAGATTGAGTGAACGAATGGCCTGCCGACGTCGAACACACAGACATGCTTTGATGGCCTCTCATGCCGGAATACTTTTCCTTACATATCGGCGCAGAAAATGAGTCTATATTTATACGCGAGACCGGGAAACGGACAAATATAGAGAACGTCATAAACACGGCTTAGATACGCCTCTCCCCCTCCCCCATCTCTCTCTCTCTCTCTCTCTCTCTCTCTCTCTCTCTCTCTCTCTCTCTCTATCTAATCTATCTCTCTTTCTCTATCTATCTATCTATCTATCTTTCTCTATCTATCTATCTATCTATCTATCTATCTCTCTCTCTCTATATATATATATATATATATATATATATCTTTCTCTCTTTTTCTCACTCTCTCTTGTTCATACATACACTCTCACTCACTCTCTCGTACTATTACTCACTAACTTTCTCTCTCTCTCTCTCTCTCTCTCTCTCTCTCTCTTTCTCAACAGATAACACAAGGATTAAATCGCTTCGCAGCTTCCGTTAGCATTCAGATTCGAGTTCCTTTTTACCTACACATCCCCTATGATTATCATGTTAGGCACGTGGTCGTTTTTAATGTGAGAATATATCCAGCTCTCCTGAAAAGGGCACTTTGGATTGGGATTGATTTTTTTTTTATTTCGACAAGCATTTCTCCTTCACGAACCTTTGACAGAAAAGATGTAGAAACGTAGTATCAAAGCAGGGGCTACACTTTATCTCTACCCCAAAAAGGTATGTAATTACTAGGGCTAGGACAACAGCATATTTTTTTCCTGGTTTTAACTCTCGAGTATATATACTTTGATATCTTATATGCTTTTATATACAGTGATGTGGTTCTCGGTTGATTAACTGTGTCTGTGTCGGATATATACTCGAGAGTCAAAACAATGAAAAGAATATGCTGTTGTCCGAGCCCTGGTAATAACTTTATGCCTGTGATACATAACGAAAGCTGCTAGTTGTATGGAGGAGTGACCGGTATCTGGCGAAACGACTTGACTTCTGGGGGAAACGACATCTTTATATTCTTGAAGCACAGTTGGCTTGTAAGAGACACGGTCTTCGATGGAAGCTCGAAGTAACGGGAAAAAATATCTGTCGATATGCGTGTGAGAACAAAAGATTGTCTGTCTTTCGTTCTCATCCTCACCTGCAATTAACCTTTCATTTGTTTTTAGAATTTTATGATACTGTTCCTGTCTTTCTCTGTGCGCGTTTCTCTTATGAAATCAAAAATTTTTTTAAATTGCCTCAGTCTACAAGGATTTTTTCTTCATCGACCAAAGACAGAACAGATGAAGCGTCGTGTCAAAACAGTACTTAATTTAGCATAAGAGGTCGAGGAAAACGGATTATTATTATTATTATTATTATTATTATTATTATTATTATTATTATTGGTTCACAAGGAGCTTTCACTCAGGTCATCAAAGATCTCTCCTTGAAAATAGCCTGTGGTGTTCCCTGGAAACTGAATGACAACAAGTCTACCCAGATTTCCAGTAATCTCAACCTCTTTCGATAACATTTGCAAATAAATTTGCATTATCGCAACAGCTGCTTGTCATTGATTTCTCGTTAGCAGCAGCTATTGATCTTCACTGGAATTTGAGTGGCAATAAGCCTCCCCAAGATCCCAGTTCTCTTCGCGCTTATCCAGCGGGGGTCTTCATTTCCTCCTTGACTCTACTTGGCTATTTGGTCGCACTCATTTTTTAGGGGGGGGGGCAGTGATGTGGTAGTGGGGGGTAGAGAACTTATAGATATGCGGTTTCAATGTTCTTGGTTCCGTGTAGCGCTCCATGTTTTTCAATTGTAGCAATTTGTCTGGTCTGCGCTTGTTGCTCCCGTGTGTTAGTCTGCACATTCAAGGGTTTTTCTTAATATTTCTTCTTCCATTTATTATTATTATTATTATTTACTCACTAGAAGTAGTCAAAAAAGCCATCATCTTTGAGAACAACTCCTCGTGTTCCCTGGAGTCTGAGTGACAACAAGTCTCCCCAGATTTCCCGTACTCTCTGACCGAGGAAAGAAAGCACTAGTGAGACCTCAGCTTGGTGAGTGCACAGGGGACTGGGACCTTGGGGAGGCTTATTGCACCGCAAATTCCAGTGAAGACCAATGGTCGCTGCTAATGAGAAATCAATGGTAAGCGGCTGTTGCGATAACGCAAATTCTTTTGCAAAGGTTAGCGAAAGGGGTGGGCAGTACTGGAAATCTGGGTATATTTGTTGTCACTTAGACTCCAGATATTTGAGAAAACAAGTTGTTCTCAAAGAGAAATCTTTGATGATAGCCTGTGCGAGTAAATAATAATAATAATAATAACAACAACAACAACAAAAATAATAATAATAACAATAGCAATAATAATTATAACAGTAATAATCATGACAATAACAACTATATCAATAATAGTATTAATAATAATAATAACAACAGTAATAATAACATTAATAGCAATAATAATAATAATAATAATAACAACAGTAATAATAACATTAATAATAATAATAATAATAATAATAATAATAATAATAATAATAATAATAATAATAATAAAAGTAAGCATTTTATCAGAAACTAGGAAAGAAATGACTATGCACTACACCAGAAGGATAATATTGACCGTTTATATGGAAGTTGTAATATAAATAAAACAAAAAGATTTAAATGACACAACGAGAATATAAGAGAACCGAAATTGGAGAAAAAATCATAATTTGCCTCCCCCGAAAAAAATAAAAAGATATGATTTTAAAAAAATTTTTTTTTTTTTTATTACATTTTCACCCCAAACAAGGCACATTGCCACTTTGGTGTAGGGGGCTACTATCAGGGGAAACATCTACTGGGGTACTATATAGGGATTAGGGCAGCAATATGTTGGTTCACATTGCACTTGAACTTCTGCATGTCAGTACAGTTGGGGAAGCAGTGACCTGGAATGGAATTCCAAAGTCTAGCAGTTCTGGGGAAGAAACTACTGGAGTAGAAAGATCTTTTACATCTAGGGATCTCTACAGTGTGGGGGTGGGATTTAGCAGCTTGTCGGGTCTGTCGAGAGTGTTCACGTCGTGGGGGCACAAGTGCTTGCAGTTCTTCAGAGCATTCACCATTATAATACTTGTAGAACAGGCAGAGGGATGCAACGTTTCAACGATGCGACAGAGGCTTAAGTTTAGATGCCAGTTTAGGGCCTATCAGATTTGCGACTCTCTTTTGAACCCTGTCAAGGAGCGATAGACTAGTAGCCGATGCACCGGCACAAATATGACAGCAATACTCCATACATGGGCGAATAGTGGCCTTATAGAGGTACAGGATACTTTCGGGTGTTAGAAGTTTTCTAGCACGGTAGAGAGAGCCCACCTTCCTCGCAGCGGCCCTGGCAATGCCCTCGATGTAATTGTTCCAACTCATGTTTCCTGTGAACGATAGGCCAAGGAGCTTGAGAGACGTACTCTCAGATAAAGAGTCGTTGGCCATTGCTATAGGTGGTAGAGAAGGTTTCTTGTAATTATTGAATGAAACCAGTTTGTCTTGGCAGCATTGAACGTTACCATCCATTTTTGTCCCCATTCCACTACTGATTGGAGGTCATCCTCTTGTGTTTCTGCCATTACTTTAGATATATGTTCATTTGTTTTCCTGTCGTGCCTGCTATAGAGTGTGGTGTCATCAGCATATATATCCATCCCAGAGGCAATTTTGTCGGGGAGGTCATTTATGAATATCAGGAACAGCAGAGGTCCAAGGATAGATCCCTGGGGCACTCCCGCATTTATATCATATTGTTTAGATGTACAACCGTCGAGGACAACCTGGATTTTTCTCTTATCTAAGAAGGATTTAATTATGTTAAGTATTCTACCAGTGATACCGTAAGATCTAATCTTCCTGAGGAGACCCTCATGCCATACCCTGTCAAAAGCCTTAGATATATCTAGAGCTACCGCTCTGCCCTCTCCCGCTTTGTCCAGTGAATTTTACATGAAAACAATGGTACCGTATCCACGTATTCCACGTACTTTTGAGATTGTTAAAACGAAAACTTACGAAAATCGATAAGATAGAAAAGTTATTTATTAAAGAAAATAAAAATAAAATTTGATGTAAACGATCGTAAAACACAGGAGAAGGGAGGTAATCTTCCGTTTTGATTTCAATCAAGATGGCGGCAATTTTTCACCTGCTAACACGACTAAAGTTTTTTTTTATATAATTACGTAAGATTCAGGGAATTTCGACTGCATAATTTGGAAGCTACCATTAGAACTTATTAGAATTGACGGAAGAAATCAGTTGAAACCATTGTTTTTTTGGGGGTTTTTTTATCTGAAAACTCCATTTGTCGACTACAAAATCTCGTCCAAATTCTGCTGAAGGGCCTAAAACATACATGTGTGTGTGTGTGTGTGTGTGTGTGTGTGTGTGTGTGTGTGTGTGTGTGTGTGTGTGTGTGTGTGTGTGTGTGTGTGTACATATAAAGAGAGAGAGAGAGAGAGAGAAGAGAGAGTTGGGGTGGGGATCATTCATGATGTTCGATCTTTACGTTGTCGTAGTGTTATAACAGTCCGGACTTTAAAACGTAATCCTGTTTCTTGGCGACGATATTTGCCCTCCTCTCATGACAACCAGCACAATCCACCTTCCTCCCTCAGCAAAATAAAATAAATAACAAAAACGAAACACCGCCACTTACCCGCCCTCGATCTGTATTACCTCTATACCCCTTCCCATCTATTTTTTTTTTTTAATCTCGACAACGACCCAATTTCCAAAAGCGTTGTGCCGTTTACTTGTATACACGATTAGTACGGCCTGCTCTCGATGTGTGCCGAGTAGTT
Organism: Euprymna scolopes; assembly: GCF_053919585.1. Lineage (NCBI taxonomy): Eukaryota > Metazoa > Mollusca > Cephalopoda > Sepiida > Sepiolidae > Euprymna > Euprymna scolopes. Next base: position 25,190,018 of record NC_136492.1, on the reverse strand, counting down.
CGTTAGGTTGAAAATTAGCTTAGACGTATTATTGTTGAGTTAGCTTGTTTTCTGTTGACGGAGTCCGGTGCAGTTTTAGAAGTTCCACCTTCCTAGGAGTTTCCATTTCACGTGTTGAAATAGTCAGCTGCCGTATAATGTCGATGAATTGCCTTGTCAGTCTTGGCAGGTCAGAACGCTCTTTGGGGCGTTGGCTTCTTAAAGGTTCAAATCCAATTTTCACAGTCACGTGAGTGGGATATAGATACCTACAGACACTAGTGTTTCATCCTTTCGGGAATCTTCAGTGCAGGGTGTCACGATTAACACCAGTCGAGAGACTCGAACCCGGCAACACAAACCATCTCTGGCTTGATTAACAAAGACCATATCCATTCAGCTACCATTAACTTCGTGTGTGTCTATATGTGGGTTGGTTCCCTATGGACTCGAAAACGGCTAGGCAGATTTTTATGAAATTTCACATGAAGGTACTCTTTGTGCCTGGCAGTGTTGTTAGATTGGTTTTGTATCGGATTGTTTTCGATAAGTATCGATAATCGATAATCGAAATAATCCGATGAAAGGGAGAACAGGCGATTTTAAGCTTACGCAGCCTAACATCACAACTACATTTGAGAAGTTTTATTACCACACAAGTCGAAAGCCCCGGCATATAAAAGCAACAGTAAGTTCTTTGATATTACAGGAGCGAGTTCGAAAGGAATGTTTCTTATTTAAAGCGCACTTGCGGCATCATACTTGAGTTATGCAATTTAACTTTTATAAAATCAAAATTCTCTACAGTGCAACGTAGAAAACAATGTATCGTAAACTAAATCACTGCCACTGCGGGGATGCATGTGAAGATTCCTCACGGTGGACTTCGATGGGTTCTCAACTAGAGCAAGCAATCAATCAATTAGATTGAAAAAAATGGGTGATTTTACCGAGTTCGATGGCAAGAAAAATGTGGAAGGGTGAAACATTTGTTGAACATCATTGAATCCCGGGCAACGTCGGGTTTCGCTGCCAGTATATATATATATATATATATATATATATATATATATATATATATATATATACGAGCAAACAGTTAATAAAACATGATAAAAAACACTTTGAAAGAGAGCTAAAAACATATTTAATCTGAAAAGGAAACACTTGATGCGTGGATAGTCCTTAATCCGCGGAGTTTCGAAGAAATACTTTCCTTCTCATCAGAGGGTAGGAATTAGCAAAATGCGGGATCGGATTTTGCATGCAAAAGTATTTGATGAAGGAACAAGTAAGTCAAAGATCTTACTTGATAACAAAAAGGTGAAGCAGAGGGAATATGGTGAAGAAAAAGGTGATTACACGTGAATGGATAGTCTGGTGGAAGATAAATAATCCAGTGACGGTAAAATCCAAATATATAACTTCAATATAACTTATATATATATATATATATATATATATATATATATATATATATATATATATATATATATATATATATATATAATATGAGAGAGAGAGAGAGAGAGAGAGACGGGGGGAGTAATAGACGAGAACTCTAAAAGAACAAACTTTCAATTAATGTATGAATACTTTAAAGTGCTTTGCACGAATTACCGAAGACCGGTAAACCTAGGGCTATATTAGTACAGAGGATAAAAGAGCAATAATTGTGCAATTATAAATCAGTTTCAAAAGGAGAAACAAAACAATATATATATATATATATATATATATATATATATATATATATATATATATATATATATATATATATATATACTAGCAAAAGTATCCGTCGTTGACTGGGTTTAAAAACAGCCTACAGAAAATGGACTCTGATTTATGAAAGTATGATAGGTTATGAAAAGGAAGGGTTGTAAATTTGGGTCGAATTTGGGAGTATCAAAACCAAAGCAAAATATGATGAAAGTAAAACTAAAATAGATAAACCCCATAATTTATTATACCATACTTGTTCACACTGAAACACTTATCACAATATTCTGTGGATCTATATTAAAAAACCTTGCTAAACTTTGTGACATATTTCCATTCAATGGAGGGCAGGTGCGAACGAACACCTCATAATTTAATTATACCATATTTCTTCAAACTGAAACATAATTATCAAAGTATACTTACACAGATAGATATGAAAAGTCTTTATTAAAGTCTGTGCCTATTTCCACTCTATGGAGGCCAGGCGCGATCGCAGACTCTACAATTTTATTATACCATCCCTATTTAAGTTAAACATACTTATCAAAGTATTCTTATGTACATCTATATCAAAAACACGTGTAAAGGTTGTTTTTTTTAATTTTTTATTTCCATACTTTGTGGACCAGGCGCGAACGCAGACCCCACAAATTTAATGAACCACTGTTCTGCCAGATCAAACATACCCATTCTTGTGTCTCGATACATCTTCTATCATTATATGTAATTAGTTTTTTTAAAATAGTCAACCATATAGGAGCCTATTCGTGACTAGACACACACACACACACACACACACACACATGTACACACACACAGACATTCAGCTTTATAATATATATATATATATATATATATATATATATATATATATATATAGTCTTATTTGTAGTATTCCGAATTATACTGGGGTTATATAATTCAGTAATCGTTCATATACCAATAAATTTGAAGCCAAAAACAGAGTATTTATACTGTAAGCTACAAAATTATCATATTTCATAATTGATTATTCATATAATTGTTTACCAAAAACCAAACTTCAAAAAATGGGTTGATAGAAACAAAGTGTATTTCATCGTTAGTTACAATTGTTTCAAGACTATTCGGACAAATCCAAACATTATATCGTTTGAAAATGTTCACAAGAACAGCCTTTCTTCAGACTTGTTGAATAAAAAATGCTTTAAGAACAAAACATTATGGAAACCATTTCCCTTATAAGGAAAAGAAAACAAGCCAAAGTATTTTACCTATATCGCATCGGACGACAAATATCGTAAAAATTGGCTAAAAACATTAATTCCTTCATCCTCGACTGGGCACTTTTCTACAGGGAGGGGTCGGTTTTCCCCGCCGATATTTTCGAAAGTCATTCCCTCTTTTCGATTGACTAGCCTTAAATTAAACCTTCACCACTTACCGCGTTCATTTCCTCCTTCGTGGTACAGGTTCGAGCCATTTTTTTTTTTTTTTTTTTTGCTCAACACACACCTCCAAACATCCGGGCAACGCCGGGCACCCAAGCTAATATAATAATAACCACGAAATCAGCATTAATCAAAATATAATATTTAAGCGTATTTTACGACCGGGCAACGCAAAGGCAGCTTGCTAGTTAGTCTGTAGAAACTCTAATTAAATATTCGTAGTGTGTTGTCGCCTCCTGTCCTCCCTTTTGATAAATAGTCACCGACGAGTCAATATAAATAAACAAATGAAAGTAATGGTGTCACTTTTGAGCCGTACGTGAAACTAAAATAGACAATCTTGGTCTTCCGTCCACGTTAAAAAACGACCCTGGTGTCTAACTCTGTCCCGTGGGGAAGCATAGTAAATAGGTACAATCTTTAGACAATCTGTATGGTCTAAAGATGGTATAATGATATCGTGGGGTTTCCATTCGCGCCGGGCGTTCATCATACAATGGAAATATTTCACAGTCGTATAAGGATATTCGGAATAAACCGTAATAACCGGATATATTATGACACTATATTAATCAGATTACTTAGAAAAAATACTTTTAAAATTTGAACAAAAGGACTACAATAATATCGCGAGGTCTGTATTCGTGCTGAACGTTCACAGAATGCCTAGTAGCAATATATCACATATAAAAGCTGCCGATGTGGAATTTCCACGGGTCCCGCTAGAATATTTTTATTGCAATAGTATTACTAGTAATGATATACTACCAGTATTTACATATTATTATTATTATTATTATTATTATTATTATTATTCGTCGTCGTCGTCGTCGTCGTCGTCGTCGTCGTCGTCGTCGTCGTCCTTGGAACTGTTTACATGGAATTGATATCCTGGGCAATCCATCCCCATCCAATTACTGACCGTTTTTGGCACCACCAATATTTATCATTTCTTCTTTGTTTGGCCTATTCACTTGCTCATCTGTTCCAGATTTTCCAGGGTTTTTTTTTTTTTTTGTTTTTTTTTTTTTTAGGGAGGAATGCAGGGAGGGGATGATAAATTAGGATATTGGGTTGGGGGTGAGGTTAGTTTTTCTTCTTCTATCCCCCACCACCACCATCATCACCGTGCACCATCAATTACACTGATGACAGTCACTCACAGCACCCACCGAACCCCGGGCAGCTCCTCGCTTCGTATCCCCTAGCAATAAACGCTCGTCTCTTTAGATATCTGAGGCCACCAATATCCGATTACTAGAGACGTATTTCCATTGCCACCCCACCTTTGCTCTCTCTCTCTCTCTCTCTCTCTCTCTCTCTCTCTCTCTCTCTCTCTCTCTCTCTCTCTCGTTCACAGAATACTATTTGGTGACCTAAAATTTAAAGAATAAACGAACAGTTCAAACTTGGCGATTCTCATCTACATCTTTCTGTTCCTTTTCGGTTTCATCTGTCTTCTTCTTCTTCTTCTTCTTCTTCTTTCTCATTATCCCTCTTTTCCTTTTCTTTTTTTCCTTCTCATTACGAATTCGTTTCGTCTTTCTTTTATCTTCATCTTTTATTTCTTCTTTATACCCATCGTTATCTTTCTTTTTTGCCATTCCCTTCTTTCTTTCACCCTACTCTTTCTTTCTCCCCTTCTTCCCTTTCTTCCTTCCTCTCATGCTTTTTCCTTTCTTTTCTTTAGTTTCTCCCGCTTAATCCTCTGTCTTCTTTCCTTTCCTCTTCCCATCATACTTCCACCCTTTTCTTCCTCTCCTAATTCTCCTCATCATCATCATCATCATCATCATCTTCCTTCTTCTTCTTTTTCTCTTCTTCTTCTTCTTCCTCTCGACGGGTGAGAGGACATGTGATCAGAGGCTACCTCGATCGTGCCCCGACGCTGTCCACTTTGTCATCAGTAGGTCAAGAACTGGGCCAGCACAGACACACGGGGGCGGGAAGATACGGCATGGTAAACATTTAGAAAAAATCGAATGTGAACACTTTTGTTTAGATGTTCATAACGAAACGGGGAAGAGGTGTAATGGACGCGGAAGCGAACGGTGGAATTGGCCGAGTCGGGTTCAAATCCAGTTCAATACATCAGATCCATTTACATTGCAATAGCATTTGAGAACCGATATGATGACTGCACGTGTACCATTTCAAAGGAAACACCCCGAACCACCCAACTTGCCCCAAAACAATTCCTACACTGTAGCGCAGCCAGCGGTCCGTAGATGCCGAAAGATTTTATACTGTAATATCTTCTTTTTCGCGAAAAAGCACAATCTAGGCTATTATAAGATGACTTGTCCCTTGTTGGCTGAGACATGTTTCTGTGCCGTTGCAGTTCTAGGGGGTACCCTCCGAGATTTTGTTTTCTGACTATTTGAAAAGAGGTTATTTTATTGCCCCCCTACCGTAGCATGCCGACGCATTTTTGCAGGCCAGAGTGCTTTTTCCTGTAAGGCCATAGTTCTTCAATCCAACTTTCCAACACTTGTGTCGCATCTCCTCACCGAGGGGGTGAGATGAATAACTTCTCTTCAGAACTCACTCCCTACTATGTGTTTCTCAGATTGGACCAACACACAGAAATTTAAATGTAATGTGAAGAAACATTTGCTTCCCAATTTCCTAACCAGTTTGCTCTTGAACTGAGTCAACACACGCTCAGATGACAGCATGTTTATATGTAAAAATGATAAAATATTTAAAATGGCAACTATTTTATGTGTGTGCATGTGTGTAGAGGTAAGGGTTTAGGCTTCTAACCATGGGGTCCCGATTTCGAATCTCGCTATATTCAGCCACTCTGATGAGTCGTAGACGACGAAACACGTGTCAGTGGATAATTATATCTTCAAAATAATATATATGCCGCTCCCCGTGTGGGGGTACCAAATTGGTTAAAAGAGAAAATTATTCCCAACTCGCATTTAGGTAAAAATGCACTTTCGTAAATAATTGAATTCATTCAAGACGTATCGCAAAAACAAAAACAAATAACAAATAGGTAAATCGCGATATATCCGAACAGTCGGTGAGGTGGACGAGAGGTAAGGGTTTAGGCTCCTAACTATGGGGTCCCGATTTAGAATCTCGCTAGATTCAACCACTCAGATGAGTCGTAGACGACGTAACACGTGTCAGTGGATAATTATATTTAAAAAAACAATATATATATATATATATATATATATATATATATATATATATATATATATATATATATATATATATATATATATATATATAAATATATATATATATATATATATATATATATATATATATATATATATATATATATATATATATGCAGCATTTTTATTTCTCTAATAAAATAGAAGTTTTTTTTATTTCTATTTTCGATCATTTCCAACTTTCGAACAATAGTATTAACTTCTGGCAGGAACTGGCTGATGTAATCACCATTTTTATCAGGTATCCTAGTACTTTCCAATGGGTTCATCGTAAGAGATAAATTAAGCTAACTAGTTTTAAACAATTTATAAAGTTTTTTTTATTATCGGTTCATTATTTTATTCTATTAATTACTTTATCTATTTTCTATTGGTCAACATTAATAGAGTCCTGAAATGTTTACACACACACACATATATATATATATATATATATATATATATATATATATATATATATATATATATATATATATATATATGTGAGAGGCGGTGATATTATTGTAGCTCTTTTGTTAAAAATTAAAAGTATGTATCTAAGTTAGTAGGGATGCCCGATGTAGCCCGCTAGTAAGGTACGCTTAAATATGATATTTTAGTTCTTGCAGATTTTGTATATATTATTATAGAGTTAATGGTCTATCGATTTTTATATATTATAAAGTTGTGATTTAAAAAAAATTTATATATATCCAGATGATATGGGTGCATCAGCTTGAATTGAAACCGAAAGCAAAACTTATGAATATATATATATATATATATATATATATATATATATATATATATATATATATATATATATATATATATATATATATATATTCTTCTTCTTCTTCTTCTTCTTCTTTGCGTTCTTGTCTGCAACAAGATGTAGCCCCAGTTTACATTAGTAAACGTATTGCTGCATCTAAAGTGAAGCCAAGTTTGTCTATGGAGCGTGCGTTTATACGTGACGATATGAATAAGTTGATGGAGAACCTTGAGACGTACATTAGTAATCGTCATCAACTTTGGTCCGTAGTTAAGGGGTTCCTGTCCTTTTGTGATTTTTTCCGTTTTTGCAAATATTTATCTATCGGTGATCAGTTTGCTAGGCAAAATGCTTCCAAAGATAATAGTAAACACCTTGCTCTTCTGGTTCGCAGAAGATATGGGTGTGAACCCACTAATGGAAGCAAACATATTTTCAATTTTTCAAAAACGGTCCTTACAGAAATTGAAAATAGAGTTTTGTCTAGGGGCTTAGATTTTTGTATTCCCCCCACGAGTTTAAATAAAGAGAGAACACTTTCTGCCTTTGAAGTTTTGTTCTCTCAACTTAGACATAATGTGCCTAATTCCCCAGAAAAAATTGTTGGGATGAAATCCAATTTAGTTGCCTTAGCTCACCGATATAGTAACATTCCTGTTGATCATAGTGACTTTGTCTGGAACATAACGCAATTTAAAACGATGAAAGCGTTAAAATCTAATACCGATATTTATATGTGTAAACCAGACAAAGGTGCAGGAGTTGTGATTTTGGATAAATCCGACTACGTTGAGAAAATGGCAGTGATTCTCAATGATAGTTCGAAATTCCGTAAACTCGGCAAGAACGAGGCTAAAATGCAGAGACGTTTACTTGCATTATTTAAAAAGAAGGTGTTTTGCAAGGATGTCTATGACAGGATCAGGCCCTCTGGGTCACAACGTCCCAGAATGTATGGTCTCCCTAAAATCCACAAGCAAGGTGTTCCACTGAGACCCATTTTATCAATGGTTGGTTCAGCACAACATTCTTTGGCTCAGTGGCTTGTAGAAATTCTGCAACCTGTGCGTGAGCTATACACCACGCATTGTATCCCAGATTCCTTTCGGTTCGTTGATTGTGTACGTGGGTTGGATTCTAATGCAGAGACGTCTTTCATGTGTTCATTTGATGTCTCTAGTCTTTTCACCAACATACCGTTGGATGAGACTATACGCATATGTGCCGACGCTTTATATGATGGTCGCCTGACTGCTCCACGGTTTTCTAAAGAGATTCTTATTGAACTCATTTTAATGTGTACGAAATCCGTGGAATTTAGTTTTTGTGATATTATGTACTGTCAGGTTGACGGGGTTTCAATGGGGAGTCCGTTGGCCCCAACTTTAGCGGATATTTTCGTCGGGTATTATGAATCCGTTATGTTTGATTCTACATCTAAACCCACTGCATATTTCAGATATGTTGACGACACTTTTGCTATTTTTCCTTCGCAAAGTGATGCGTCGACATTTTTTGATAGGTTGAATTCTTTACATGGGGCTCTCAAGTTCACTATGGAAAGTGAGAAGGACAATTCGCTTCCTTTCTTGGATGTTCTTGTCGAACGCTCAAGGGGGGGCTTTCTCACTACAATTTATAGAAAGCCGACATTTACTGGCCTATATGTGAACTGGTTGTCTTTTGTACCTAAATCACATAAGGTCGGCTTAATTAATACTTTGGTACATAGAGCCCTCATGATTTGTTCGCCTAACAGATTGGATGTCGAACTCGATAAGATCAGGGAAATATTCATCAATAATGGTTATCCTGTTGACCTTATTGATGATTGTATTTTCAAAAAGGTTGCGGATTTTAAATCCCCTAAAAAGTTTGGACCCTTGAAATGCCCGGTTTATTTGAAATTACCGTGGATAGGGGAGGGGAGTAATATAATTTCAAAACAGATTCGAAGAAGTATTTACGATTGCTTCAATTCGGTGACCTTGCGTGTGGTATATACTACGAGACCTGCTTTTCCGTCTTTCCGCAAGGATAGTTTACCTTACATCCAAAATAGTAATATTGTATATCAGTTTAAATGGCAGTGCGATGCTGGTTATGTTGGGCGAACATCCTTGCACCTTTTGACTCGTATAAACCAGCATGTTCCATCGAAGATCAGACAAGGGAGGATGGGGTTCGGAGGTCTCCCTCCTTCTGCAGCCTTGGACTCTGCTATTGGCCAGCATTTGGTTGACAACCCGTGCTGTGCCGATAGATATAAAATAGATTGGTTCGAGGTGCTACATAGAGCGGACTCCAAAAACCATTTAAAGATTTTGGAGGCCGTCTCTATCGCGGTGCGTCAACCTTCTTTGTGCCGGCAAAAAGAAACATCTAACGCATTGTTTCTCTTTGGGGAACTTTGAATTTTTCTCCCGCTTTTTTTTTTTTTTTTCTCCCTCGTTGTGCAAACATTTTTAATCGTTTTTTAAACGCAAATAAATTTAATTAATGCCCCCGTACGTTGGCACATTAAATAAGTTCCCCTATAGAACTCTTTATTTTCGCCACAATATTATTTAGATTGCTATCGATTTGCTCCTGAAGAGATGATAGCCGAAAGAGCTCTCGAGAAACTTCCGCCTACCATTTTATTTAAAACCATATATATATATATATATATATATATATATATATATATATGTATATATATGTATGTATATGTATATATATGTATGTATATG
>NC_136492.1:25167701-25175201 GCF_053919585.1 Euprymna scolopes | reverse complement strand
ACGGGTGCTCTGATTAGCTCTTCCCCAGATGTTGCACAGAGCATATTTGGCTTTTGTAATTGTACAATTCATTCAAATCAGGATTAGAATGATACAAAGACTGCTGTATTAGAAAGAGAGAGAGACAGAGAGACAGACAGACAGACAGACAGACAGATAGAGAGCGAAAGAGAAAGAAAGCAGCAGATAGACACATAGGTAGATATATTGTCTCATTATCTCTAACTATATTGCACGCAACTTTCCAATCATTGACAAGCTCTTTGAAGGATTACACTTCCGCTTGCTTAAGTTGTTAGTCCCAAAGACAGAAACTCCCGTAAGTAAGTAACGTGGTTTTTTCGACTTCCGCTTTTTAGTCTCCTCTCTCCTTAAAAGTGTCACTCGATCCTTTCATCCAAACAATATCATAGACAAACAACTAAAATAATACAACATTCAATTCAATTAATATCTCAAATAAAATTATCCATATGATTTTTTCAAGTAAGAATTTTCAAAATTTTATCTCAATCGGATTTGTGAACCCTCAGTGATCCCTAAATAGGGATTTCCTTCTCACAAACACGTCGTGCTCATTCTTTGCGGGGAATTCTTTACAAGATCTCTCAGCACAGTAGGACTCATTGATCGATTTGGTCAGTCTCGATTTCACCTTCGGGTTTATATGCCACTGTCACGCTGGTAGTGAATAGATTTTCATACACGCAAGAGAAAGACGGACTCAGATATATCTATTCTACTTGGTTAATTCAAGTTATATATACAAAATACGATATACACTTACATACAATTGTTCAGTTGTTGATTTTTGACAAAACAGTTTTGAGTCCCAATTAGATTTAATTACTCTCAGTTTTGCGGTGGTGGTGTACGGGAAGAGAGGGATGGCGATAACTCTTTGATTAGTATTAGGTTCGCTCAAACTCAGCTCCAACTGCCGATTCTGACGCGGGAATTTGCATGTGTACGGAGGTATCGTGGTAGGTCTGGCTACTGCTTAGACTAATCACCGGTAAGTATGTCATCTCAGGGGACTTCCCAATTCCCTACATGTACCTGTGAACCTGCGAACGCTCTCAGTTGTCTTTCGCGATCGGAAGAGGTTAACCACATGACCCCTCGGTCTGGCATTGTGCTCAGAGGCCAGACATCCCTGAGTTTCGGTTCGCTGGCATTAGAAACGAAATTATATTTCGTTATGTCTCTCAAAATGATACCAAATTGGCACTTTCACCAAACAATCAGATTTATATGTCGGTTTCATAAAAATAAAAAGTTAATAATCCTCAGCAGGGATGGATGCAGATGCCCGGGCATACAATTATACTTAACAAATAAAACAAACATATCTGCCCGGCATTCTCCAGTGTTTCGAGAGTCTCAACCTCCCCCAATGCTCTTCCCCTCTTCAATTATGTTGTCGCGAAGTTGGCGGATATTTGAGACTGTGCACCTGCAATTTCTGCTTGAGGATGCCCCAAAGATGTTCTATTGGGTTCAAGTCTGGAGACATGCTTGGCCAGTCCATCATTTTTACCCTCAGTCTCTTCAGTAAAGCAGTGGTTGTCTTGGATGTGTGTTTTGGGCCATTGTCATGCTGGAACACTGCTCTGCGATCCAATTTCTGGAGGGAGGAGATCATGCTCTGCTGCAGTATTTGACAGTTCATGTTGGAGTTCACGTTTCCCTCAAGGAAATATAACTCTCCAATATCTGCAACACTCATACAGACTTAAACTATGACATTCCCACCACAATGCTTGCCTGTAGTGCTTGTGATACATCGTATGTATTGATAAATTATTGCTTTCTGATGTAGAAAAATAGTAATGGCTCACTTGTTGCCACTTTTCCTTAATATATTTAACCGTTACTCCTCAACCCATTTAACTAAATTAAAATACCAGAATTAAACTTTTCCTGAAGTCTTCGGACTCAGCATATTTCCTATTCCTGCGCTCGTAAATCTTTCCGGACAATTCGTTGCGTTGATAAAAGTAATTATTATTTTATCTAGTTAATAATTATGTTAATAAATGACATAGTACAATAATAGTGGTAACTTGCAGCCGTAAATTGTTTTCGATTCAAAAGTTCGTCCGCTGCCTTACATACAACATTTTCTAGCCGTGAGACCCTTAAGCAAGTTAGGAGGTTATTTTGCAACATAATGAGGTGTACACGTGTATATTTACTTATTTTATATAGAGAGATGGGTACTGTATAACCACGTTTACAAAGCAATTCATTATAGATTACTAAAGTTAAGCGACATTTAGCGTCGTCATTACTAAAAGGGGCGATGGTATTATGTAAAAAGTATTATATTTTCCTTATTAAAGAAGTAAAAATTATATTAGCCCTATTAATATTATTAAAAAAAATAAAAATTATACTTGCCCTATTAATATTATAAAAAAATAAAAATTATATTAGCTCTATAAATATTATTAAAAAATAAAAATTATATTAGCATTATTAATATTATTAACTGAGAAAAATTATACTAGCCCTATTAATGTTATTAAAAAATAAAAATTATATTAACCCTATTAATATCAATAAAAAATAAAAATTATATAATGCCTATTAGTATTATTAAAAAATAAAAATTATATTAGCCCTATTAATATTATTAACAAAATAAAAATTATGTTAGCCGTATTAATATTATTAAAAAATAAAAATTATATTAGCCCTATAAATATTATTAACAAATAAAAATTATATTAACCCTATTAATATTATTAAAAAATAAAAATTATATTAACCCTATTAATATTATTAACAAATAAAAATTATATTAACCCTATAAATATTATTAAAAAATAAAAATTATATTAGCCCTATTAATATTATTAACAAATAAAAATTATATTAACCCTATTAATATTATTAAAAAATAAAAATTATATTAGCCCTATTTATATTATAATCAAAATAAACATTATATTAGCCCTATTAACATTATTATCAAAATAAAAATTATATATAGCAGTATTAATATTATTAACAAATAAAAATTATATTAACCCTATTAATATTATTAAAAAATAAAAATTATATTAGCCTTATTAATATTATCAATAGAATAAAAATTATATAAGCCGTATTAATATTATTAACAAATAAAAATTATATTAGCCCTATAAATATTATTAAAAAATAAAAATTATATAAGCCGTATTAATATTATTAAAAAATAAAAATTATATTAACCCTATTAATATTATTAAAAAATAAAAATTATATTAGCCCTATAAATATTATTAAAAAATAAAAATTATATTAGCCCTATTAATATTATTAAAAAATAAAAATTATATTAGCCCTATTAATATTATTAAAAAAATAAAAATTATATTAGCCCTATAATTATTATTAGCAAATAAAAATTATATTAACCCTATTAATATTATTAAAAAATAAAAATTATATTAGCCCTATTAACATTATTATCAAAATAAAAATTATATTAGCCCTATTAATATTATTAAAAAATAAAAATTATATCAGCCGTATTAATATTATTAAAAAATAAAAATTATATTAGCCCTATTAATATTATTAAAAAAAATAAAAATTATATTAGCCCTATTAATATTAATAAAAAATAAAAATTACATTAGCCCTATTAATATTATTAAAAAATAAAAATTATATTAGCCCTATTAATATTAATAAAAAAATAAAATTTATATCAGCCCTATTAATATTAATAAAAATTATATTAGCCCTATTAATATCATTAAAAAATAAAAATTATATTAACCCTATTAATATTATTAAAAAATAAAATTATATTAGCCCTATTAATATTATTAAAAAATAAAAATTATATTAACCCTATTAATATTATTAAAAAATAAAATTATATTAGCCCTATTAATATTATTAAAAAATAAAATTATATTAGCCCTATTAATATTATTAAAAAATAAAAATTATATTAGCCCTATTAATATTATTAAAAAATAAAAATTATATTAACCCTATTAATATTAATAAAAAAATAAAAATTATATTAGCCCTATTAATATTATTAAAAAATAAAAATTATATTAACCCTATTTATATTATTAAAAAATAAAATTATATTAGCCCTATTAATATTATTAAAAAATAAAAATTATATTAGCCTTATTAATAATGTTAAAAAATAAAAATTATATTAACCCTATTAATATTAATAAAAAAAATAAAAATTATATTCGCCCTATTAATATTATTAAAAAATAAAAATTATATTAACCCTATTAATATTAATAAAAAAAATAAAAATTATATTAGCCCTATTAATATTATTAAAAAATAAAAATTATATTAACCCTATTAATATTATTAAAAAAATAAAATTATATTAGCCCTATTAATATTATTAAAAAATATAAATTATATTAGCCCTATTAATATTATTAAAAAATAAAAATTATATTAACCCTATTAACATTATTAAAAAATAAAAATTATATTAGCCCTAATAATATTAATAAAAAATAAAAATTATAGTAGCCCTATTAATATTAATAAAAAAATAAAAATGATAATGTCCATCTTAAAAAAAATAAAAATTACATTTTCCTTATTACTATACTTAAAAAACTAAAAAGCAAAAGCGTGCCGTACTTTGCGGTAATTGCGACAGCTAAAAAAATGTTCTTTATATGCGTGGATGCCAAAAGAGCACTTTTAACTAGTTAGCGCAATTAGCCCGGACTTGACGGAATTACCTCAAAGTACGATACTTAAATTTCAATGAAAGAAATCATTTCTCAGATTTTCTCATGCGCTGACCTACATTTTTGTGTGTAAAATATAAAGTTCACAGGTACATATTTTCACGGTATACGAAATATTTCCTTGGGAGGAAGTAGCGTTGTTCGTGCATTATACTTTTTCTTTTTTCATTGCTTAAACCCCCTTCAATATCTCCCATCGCGCCCTCTCCTCTTTCTCTTTCAAGTTATTCGCTATTCTTTGCTGCCAGATACACACTAGACTAACAATATCGAATTATTCCCCTTTTCTTCGAATTCCTTTTCTAATATTTTCCTCTGATAAAATTCCCACACGCCAACTTTTATACAATTTCTCTGTTCCTTTTTTTTTTTTTTTTTTCAAACAATTTTCAATGTCATCAAGTATTTGAATAGCAAATGGTTTGTCTGAAAAAAATTTTTATGAACGAAACTAATTCCGTGGTATGATTAAGATAATTCATAGGATATTCTTTAAAAAAGAAAAATTAAGAAAATTCCCCGGCAACGTGGAAATATACAAATACGGTGATGTTGACAGCTGCCGTAAAGTCTGAATCGATGTTAGTTGCGTGATTAGCGCGAATTTTAAATATAAAATCTTAGCCAAATCTGTTGAAAATATTATTCATAAAAAATAGGGGGGGAGGTTGTTTCTGGGGGGTGGGTTACGTAGGAGTCACCACTTATCAAGGCCCGGATCCACTCGAGGATAAGGGTTATTGAGTGTAAAGTATTCAATAGGATAATGTTGTAGTAATCGCTAGTAATGGAAATTTGGTAAATTGGATTACTTAAGAAAGCGGTTCATCAAGAATTTGTTTATATTGGACTTGAAGAAAACCAAGTTGTAGTCAACTGAAAAGCAGGCAAATGGAATAGAGTTCCACAGGCGTGCAGTTCTAAGAAAGAAGCTTTCTTCAAGGAATCTATGTTTTCATTTAGGCACAGATAAAAAGTGGGGGAAATTATTGACAGTGGTTTCAGATAGACGAATGTTTTTCATGAAAGATTGTCGTAGGGGGGGGGGCAGAGATTGGAGCTCAGACGAGCATTTGCCATGGAAATAAGGAGAGAACAAAGATAGGCTCGCAACATCTCTTCTGTGGGAAAGAGATTCCACTAAGCTACGAAGTCTGTTTTGAATTCGATCAAGGCAGGTTAAGCTGCTAGAAGCAGATGTGGCAACAGTACTACAACCTTGGACGTATTTGGCTTTTATATAGATAGAGAATTGCATCAGCAGTGAGATATCTACTGGAGCATCAGAGGATCCCACCATTTTCCAGAGACGTTGGCAACAGATTTGATGTACATGTTCCATTTCAGATCAGGTGTAAAGGTCAAGCTCAGAAGCTTTTCGAAACATGGAGCTTCCCCAAGACGAGCGACATCCATTTCAATTGATACCAGATGGGAATCAGAGCGTTTATAATGTAAAGATAGACGCTTGGTTTTAGGTGCATTAAAGGTAACCAGCCACCTCTTTCCTCATTGTACCACGCGCTCAAGATCAGAGGAGAGAGAATCAGAGAGAGCTTGGTCATTTACGGCCTTTGATATGTTGCCATAGATGGTAGTGTCGTCAGCATAAATAGCAAGGAATGATCTAAGTATGTGTTTTGGGACATTATTGATGTAGATCAGGAAGAGAGTTGAACCCAAGATGGACCCCTGAGGGATTCTAGCATTAATACTGTGCGCTTTTAATTTCTGTCCATCAACCACTTCTCTTACAAACATCAGAGAGAAATGATTTAATAATCGAGAAGACATTTCCAGCAATACCGTAGCTGAAAAACTTGGGATGTAGGCCTTTATGCCATACCCCTATCAAATGCCTTTGATATTCTAAGAGCAACTGCCCTAGAAAGGAAGCCTTTGTCGAGAGATTCACTAATCCTATGAGATATAATCGTTAGCACATCTGTTGTAGATCTAGCAGGGCGGAAACCCTCTTTCTCCAATAAATAATTCTCTTCTTGCTCATTTCTCGTATTCTAAAAGAAAGGCCCTTTTTTACAAGGGAATCACCGCTTATCAAGGCCCAGAGGCCACTCGAGGATAAGGGTTAAAGAGTGTACAGTGGTCAAAAGGATAATATCATAGTAATTGTTATTTGGAAAAATTGGATTACTTAAGGCGAACGGATCATCAAGAACTTGTTAACATTGGACTTGAAGACGGCTATATTGTAGTCAGCTGGAAAAGCAGGTAAACGGAAGAGAGTTCGACGGGTATGCAGTGTTAAGAAAGAAACTTTGTTCATGGCATCTACGTTTAGGTTTAGGCACAGATAAATAGTGAGGGGGATTATTGATAGTGTTTTTAGCCAAACGAGTGTTTCTCGTGAAAGTTTGGCGGGAGGGGGCCATAGCTTGGAGTTCAGGCGAGCACTTTCCATGAAAATAACGATAAAACAGATATACACTCCAACGTCCCTTCTATGAGAAGAGGTTGCAGCGAAGAGAAAAGGGCATTCCCCATTAGGCTACGAAGTATATTCTGAACTCTGTCAAGGCAGGATAAGATCTTCCTAGCAGCTCCTGTCCAAATATAAAAGCAATACTCCATCCTCGGACGCACCTGTCTCTTATATTGCTAGAGAATTGCATCAGTAGGTAGATATCTATTTGATCGATAGAAGGATCTCATCATTTTTCCAGCGACCTTGGCAACGATTAGCCAAGGCGTTCCTTCTTAACAAACAGCTTATTTGTCGTGCTGAATGCGAACAATC
>NC_136492.1:25060201-25162701 GCF_053919585.1 Euprymna scolopes | reverse complement strand
TGTAATTTTCTTTTCCAAGGTGGTTCTCTGTTCTCCAAGGTACTTTCTCTTGTAGGGTTCCGGCTGAGAAGGGTGTCATACCTCGTCTTGTTGTTTAAAGCAGATTAAACAACAAGCTACAAAAACTGCAATATATAAATGAGAAAATCTTTACTATCTATTTTTACAAAAAATATTCGCGATATCTCTACAATTATATAAATGCAACTTTGTATATGTGCGTTAGAGTTCATTCCTTATAGACACCGAAACAGCTGAACAGATTTTCTTTAAAATTAACAGAACTACAGTGTATAAGTCTGGGAGTGATCTTAGTTGGTTTTTGTCTCAGAATACTCCCGATAATTACCGATAATCGATAATCGAAACAGTTATTTTAATTTATCTATCATTGGTAAAGCCAATTTTTCCATGTCGTCGCTTAGCAACAACGATAGAACAACGGGCCGTAAAAATTCCAGTGTGGATCAGTTGATAGTATGTTTTATTTTATTTTATTTGTTTGTTTTTTTGTGTGTTTTTTTTTTTTGTTTTTTTAACATGACATGGTCCATAGGTTCAAACCCCACACGTAAATTACTTAATGTTTTTTTTTTTTTCAGTTAACTGAAAAAAAAAGTTTATATAAAATAATTTTATAAAAGAAACAGTATGTTCTCTCGAGTGCCATGTAGAATAACATATTTTTTACTATGGGAGCATGTGAATAACATATATTTTTGACTACGGAGGCATGTGAAGCTTCCTCATGGGTGATTACATGGATTTTGAGGACAATGAAAATATAGGAGTGTGGAATATTCGGTGCTCATCATTCAATCCCGGGCAACGTCGGATCTTCCTGCTAGTATTACAATAAACACAATTAACTGCTGATAACAATTAACTTTAACCATTATATTTTTTTAAAGCTAACTAACCTTAACACACTGCTCGGGAAGATGTGGTGTCCCGCTTTTTTTTTTTTCTTTCTTTTTTTTTTTTAACAGAGAGACAAAAATAAGCATCCTTACCCCATGATTGCCGGCTGCGAAAAAAAAATGAGTTCTGGCGAATTGTATTGTCCCCTTTCCCCTGTATCTTCCCACGAATGATCTAATCACCGCCATCTCCCGGCGATGGGGAGCGAGAGAGACAACACAGTGGCGCATGCAAACATGGAGGCAGCCACAAAGGTACAGGATACTTTCAGGTGTGAGTATCATGTATACGAGCTGCACCATCTCCTTGGCAATGTATTTGTTCAAACTCATGTTGTTTGTGAATGTTAAGTCGGTGATATTTAAAAGACGGGACCTCTTACAGGTACTACCATTCCAGCTCAGAGTAGAAGTAAATATAGCGCTAGCTGCATACTACTCTAATATCCAGAATTGCACGTCCCACCATGTGACGCACTTTAAGGTTATACACAGGGGGCACATTCAGGCACTGGACTTAAAGTGCTTGCTACCTAAAGGTAGGCGTTTATCGAAAGCGCATTACAGAACGAGGCACTTGTTAGGCGTTTATCGAAAGCGCATTACAGAACGAGGCACTTGTTATATATATATATAACAAGTGCCTTGTTCTGTAATGCGCTTTCGATAAACGCCTACCTTATATATATATATATATATATATATATATATATATATATATATATATTAGTCCTGGTCAAAATCATAAGCCCACTTAAGAAAGTAAGCGTTTACGCATAATATCGAATTTTTAATCAAGCAAATGGTTGAAACCATTGCCAAAAGGGAAAATATGATGGGGAAAAAAATGAAATCTGCTTCATTCGAAACCTAAAACCTGATCTAATAATTATTTTTTTAAAAAACAAACGTTTTCACCTGGTCAAAATGATAAGACCACTTTAATAAAATCGGCTAGTTTTGAAAAAATGAATACGAAAAGCGTTCTATGTTACTAAAAGCAACTTGTTAGTGGATAAAAAAAAACATCTTACTAAATTATAAATGGCAAAAGGGAAACCATTATCAGAGTTTGAGAGAGGAAGGATCTTTGAGCTTAATAGGGGTGGACTCTCCCATAGATCCATTGCAAACGACGTGAATCGTAGCAAAACGGTCATCACAAATTTTTTAAGAAATCCAGATCAATATGGGCACAAAAAGAGTCCAGGTCGACCCAAAAAAATAACTCCATCACTGGATCGCCGTATCAGAAGAAATTTAAAAAAAAAACTCCAGTATGAGCTCGAGTCGATTGAAAAGCCAAACAGCAGCAGAATGTAGTCCTAAAACCATCAGAAGGCATCTGAAAATGAAGTGTTTCAATCATTTAAAGTGACTGCAGAAACCACGTCTTCTTGAACAGCACAAAACTAACCGACTTAAATATGCCGCCAAATACCAGACTTGGGATGAAGAGAAGTGGGAAAATGTAATTTTCTCCGATGAGAAAAAGTTTAATCTAGATGGTCCAGATGGATTTCAACACTATTGGCATGATAAAAAATTGCCGAAAGAGACTTTTTTCAGCTCGGCATAGTGGAGGAGGGTCTTTAATGATCTGGGGTGCTTCCTCGTCAGCTGGGACCGTAAAGTTGCAAGTAGTGAAAGGCCGACAAACATCATTGAAGTACATTTCAATGCTTGAAAATGCTTCTATCAGGACTGAAGGTCCACGTCTGTGTGGAAGAAATTGGATTCTCCAGCAAGACAGCGCTGCGATACACACTTCTCGACAACCACGATAATACTTTTCTTCAAATAATATAGAATTGTTAGATCATCCAGCATGTTCTCCGGACCTCAATCCCATTGAACATCTTTGGGGATGGATGGCAAAAGAAGTGTTCAAGGATGGAACCCAGTATGATTCGATAAAAGAACTTTCTGATTCAGTTTTCAATACATGGGATAAAATTCCTTCACAACTGATAAAAAACTTAGTCGCAAGCACGCCGAAGAGAATTTTTGAAGTAATTCGTAATAATTGAGGCTATACTAAATACTGAGACCCTTGTTTAGTAATTTAAAATTGCCTTTTGTTAGATAAATTATCAGTGGTCTTATCATTTTGACCAGGTGAAAATGTATGTGTTTAAAAAATAATTATTAGATCAGGGTTAAGGTTTCGAATGAAGCAGATTTCATTTTTTTTTCCATCATATTTTCCCTTTTGGCAATAGTTTCTACCATTTGTTTGATTAAAACTTCGATAATATGCGTAAACGCTTACTTTCTTAAGTGGTCTTATGATTTTGATCAGGACTGTATATATATATATATATATATATATATATGATGCTCTTTGTGTAAAAAAAATCGAGCTTAGGTATTTCGGACGATGTCAAAACATCGTTTATTCCCGACTCGCTCAGCAGCCGCTGATTAGCGTAATGGTAGGTGTGTCAGAAACTTCGTGAAAAATATTGAATAATTCGACCCCCTGTCTTTTCAAGCTTATAACTACTCGAAAAATGTAATTCAAACCCTAATTTATTTTCAAAATTAAAGGAGCAAGGACCAAGGTTTCATTTAAAAAAAAATACAAACAACGTGGTTTAAAAAAAAAAAAAAAAAGGTTTTAAACTTCGGATTTACAGGTAAATTTCCAAAAAAGTATTCTTTTTTTTTTTTTTTTAAATTAGAATATATCATTTCTTGATCTTTTATCTTCAATTTGTGAGATATAAACCTTTGGTGAGTAAATTAATTATTTACTTTTTAATAGACATTTCAAAATGGGGGTGGGGTGAATTAAAAAAAAAACGTTTGTCTAAATATTTTATTCGGTTTATTTGAAAGAGCATAAAATTTCACATTGACCCCGAAAATATCGTAAAAATTGAATCAATAGAAAAATTTTGATAGATTTTTAAAGTTTAAAAATTGAAAAAACTGAACTCATAAAATTCAATTAATTTCATTACTGTTTTTTTTTTAAATAAAAATATTTCTATTACTTTTTATACAACTTTAATAGTTTATTTTGGAAGTATAATCCATAAAAAAAATAAACAACCCACATTTAAAGGAGAGATTACGAGTTTTTTTTTTTATATTTTATTCGCAGTTTCGTGTTAGGGTGTCAAAAAATTCCTACAAAAATGGTTATGAGCCTTGACTGTCGTACAGGCGGTCAGGCCTCAATCCTGGCTTGAGGTAGTTGCCTGTCTAGCCGCACTGATGAGCTGTGGAACAGCGAAATGGTGCTATATGTGGATGACTATATATATATATATATATATATATATATATTCATTTTTGGCCGTGCCTGATTATATTTGTCTGCCCCTAAAAGTGCGCTCTCCAAAAAAGTGAAAAAATAAAAAGTCTCAGCAAAAGATTTAATTTATTTACTCCATTATTTTCTGTTAATTTTTAATATTTTTTTTACAAAGTTTCGCTACTTTTTATATTTATTTAGTCTTTAATCGCAGCAGCAGTAGTAGTAGTAGCAGCAGCAGCGGTAGTAGTAATAATAATAAACTGTTTTTTTTTTTTAAATAGTGTCATCCTCCTAAGGATTACCTCCTGTGTCGTCTCTAGTCTAAATAACACAAGCTCAAACATTTTGTTTAAAAGTCATACACAGGGGCACGTCCAGGCTCTGCACTTAAAGTGCTTGCTACCTACAGGTAGGCGTTTTATCGAAAGCACATTACAGAACGGGGCACTCGTTATATTTGTAAGGTGTTTGCGACAAAAAAACTAGATATTTATAACTAATAGCTGGATGAACGTCCTCTTCCGGCAGGTTGGTTATCGTAAACGCGACCCCCAGCGACCAAGTATTTGCTAATAACAGGCCGGGACAAAAGTATTTTCCGTTCTTTTTTATTATTATTTAATTTGTATCTTTTTACGTCTACGTGTCTCGCCATTCAGTCAGCAATTAATTATCACCATGGTATCTGTCGTGTCAAAAATAATGAACAGCAGACTCGTTGACTGACTACATAGGTTTCAAATGGGTGTATAAATATATCCATGTATTCGATCGCAATTACAATAATTATTATATCCAGTTGAATACTAAGGAAATTCCACGGATCTTTCTGGATTAATATGTATACATAACTAAAAAAAATAAATAAATAAATAAAATAATAATAAGAAGAAGAATAGTGGTGCTGGTGAAAGAGAGAATTGTAAAGAAATACCTCAGGAGTACAAGAAAACTTCTCGAAACAAAATTATATAACAGAAACCTAATAAAAGGCATAAATACATGGGCAGTATCACTAGTAAGATACTCTGGACCGTTCATAGGGTAGACTAAAGAAAAAGTGTGAGAGAACTCGATCAGAAGACCAGGAAACTCATGACCATGCACAACGCACTACATCCCATTGACGATGTTGACCGACTCTACGTAAAAAGAAAAAGTGCGGGAGGGGACTGGTTTATATAGAAAACTGTGTGAAAGATCGCAAAAAAGAACTAGAAAAATACTTAATACAAAACACTGAAAGAATAATCATAGCAGCGAGAAACACGGAAAAAAAATCAATAAAACAGAAAACAGAGAGGCAAAGGATAAGACAAGGAAAGAAAAGTGGGAAGAGAAATACGGATGATTCATAAGGATGACAAAAGATGAAAATAACGAAAACACTTGGACACGGATGCGAAAAGGACATGTAAACCGAGAAACTGAATCCCTAATAACTGCAGGGCAAGATAAGTCGATAAGAACCAACAATATCAAAGCAAAGATCGATAAAATACAAGAAAACAGCAAATGCAGACTCTGTGGACAAAGAGACGAAACGATAAACCATATAGTAAGTGAATGCAGCAAAGTGGCACAAAAGGAATACAAAAATAGGCTCGACCAAGTGGGGAGGGTGGTGCAATGGGAATTGTGCAAACGGCACCATTTTGAACGTACAGACAAATGGTACAAGCATAAACCCGCAACAGTACTCGAAAATGAGAACCACAAAATCCTATGGAACATGGACATACGGACGAACTCATTCAAACAATTTTATAGTTAAAATACAATGGACACTATTTTCATATAAATGTTAATAAACTCGTATTTGCTGCATGTTATTGGCTTTTCTGTTTTTTTTTTTAAAAAACTAATTTTTCGCAATATTCGAAAAAAATATCTATCAACTTTATCAAAATATGTGTTGATTAAATATATTTCTCATTCCGTGTTTTCGGAAAATCCACGCGTCTTGCTGTTGTATAACGCGGTGGATTAGATTTTATACAACAGTAATATTTTGTAGTGAGAGGTGGGAAGATATCGTTCTTATATATATTATAAACGTATAAATTGTATGTATCTTTGTTTAGTCATGAAAATATGATATCGACGTATAACCTGGGTCATGTTGTATCAGAAAGTTATAACACGGGTAGATATAATAGCTCATATATAAGAAGAAGAACACATGCTTCATGCCTTCTTTCTTCAAGAGTTCTTCTATCTTCACTGCTGAGCTCCGTGATGAAACATGAAATGACCAGCACCATCCAATTGAGACATCTGCTCTTCCTTCTTTTGTAAAATCACAGAACAACACTTTATATTTTTAAAATATAAATTATTTCTATTGTCTCAAATGGTCTGCACAAAGAGTCTGCTTACGTGTCTACGTGCATGCTCTTACAGCTCGCTTCCTGGCTTGAGGTCCTGCATATGACCTTAAACTATATCCAATGGTGAGGCCCCAGCTTACGGGATTTGGGGAGTGTGGAGCCACCCTTGAATTGCCATTGCTCCCAGGTCCACTCTGACCCGGAGTGATAGTACCTGTTAGGGTCCCAACTGTGTGTTAAATAGAAACTGACTTAAAAAAAAAAATATATATATATATATACTCTATTGCAATATTGTTCTTCAAAATCACTGGATGACCTGAAAAGGGGTGATATGCCGTAAAATAAAAACAACCAACCAACAAATAGTATCTTTATCTCTAGATTGTGTGCGTATTCTATACTTTTTTTTTCAGCATTAACACCAAGTTCAGTAAGCAAGAACTTGAATAGAAACCGACTTGAAAACAACAAATATATTCTATTAAAAAATTTTTCTTACAAATCTTTGGATTCAGCATTAAATAACCTAAAAAAGGGTTGATATGCCGTAAAAAAAAACAACCAACCAACAATCCTGGCTTGACATGACTCCAACTCCCCCGTCTGTTCACTCTCGTGATCAAACTCCAACTCTCGACTCTAAACTTTCCGACCTCTTGGCCTCAGTTCCGGTGGCGTAACCAATTTAAAGACACGTCCCCTTAACGTGACCTTTCCGTCACGTACATCTGTTCAAGATTATTTTATTTATATTTAACCTAGCTAATTTATGTCAACATCTTCAGCTAAAACCCATTGCTACACTTTATTCTATAAATAACAAATAACTCCGAATATAAACTATTTTAAGAATATCTGTGCATGTGCGTATGTTTATAAGTGTGTATATGTACGTGCATATTTACTTGTGTATGCGTATGTGTGCCTGTGTACATGCATATGTTTGTGCATATATGTGCGTACGGGCTATGTGTCTGTGTGTATGTGTATGTGTCTATACTGTGCATGAGCGTGTGGTTGTATATATGTGAATGTATGTGTATGTGTTTATGGTTCTTCACCGAATAAAGAAGTCGACGGGACGTTACATAAAAGAGAGAACATTCAAAAGAAACAGGGCAAAAAGAATATTGGACATATATAAAGATAGATAAATGGATAGGTGGACAGATAGGTCGATAATAACTAATTAACTTTTAACAATGATAATTGTCTAACAAGGAGACATCCAAGACTTATAAATGTGGCATTTGATAGAACTGCGTGAGAGTAAAGTTCATACGAGTGGAGTTAGACTAGTAGCATTATTATTATTATTATTAGTAGTAGTAGTAGTAGTTGTATAAGAGTCTTAAACCTCTAGTGAAACACTCAGTATACCAAGTGTGCTTCATGCCAATTTTCATGCAAATCTGATACACCGTTTTAGATCTATTAAATGCGTATTGGTTTCATGACAGTAGTAATAGCGAGAGTATTATTATCTATGTATTAATATGATCGCGTTTGGGTTATTTTCTGTGTCACGCTTACATCTTTTTTTTTCCTCCCGAGTGACTGTCGTTTAATTGTTATGGACTTCAGTTTTTTGTAATAAATAATTTTACCAAGAATTCTTCATAAGTTTTGGTTTCGGTTATAGCTGAAGGAACTCAAGTTTATATATATATATATATAGTAAGTTATAAAATATATATCGCGATTAAGCTACACTGAATATTCCGCGTTTCATCCACTCTAGGACTTTTCAGGCTTATGCGAAGAGTCCTAGAGTGGATGAAACGCGAAATATTCAGTGTAGCTTAATCGCCATATATATTTTATAACTTACTAACCAGCTCTACCTACGTATTGAGCACTTTTGAAGTAAATACTTAAAGTTTACGCATAAATTTATACTTTCGTATATTAATTTTATGTGAGTAAATGAAGTAGTTATATTTTCATGACAGTAGTAATAGTGAAAGTATTATTATTAATATGATAGCGTTTGGAGAGGTTGGGGTGTTTATAATACGCTGGGGCACGTCGTAAAACTTGATCTACAGAAATTATACACACACATATATATCTTCAAATTCCTAGAGTGGATGAAACGCGGAATATTCAGTGTAGCTTAATCGCCATATATATTTTATAACTTACTAACTAGCTCTATCTACGTATTAATTTTATGTGAGTAAATGAAGTAGTTATATATATATATATATATATATATATATATATATATATATATATATTGGCAAAACCAAAAACAACAAGAAGGAATAACTTCATGTTTGTATTTTTTCGAATATTACAATTGTTTCGGCATAAATCTGACAATTTTAAATTTTATATTATTTAAAAGTGTTCGTAGTTACATCTCATTATTGGATAGACAGATAAATAGATAGATAGACAGATAGATCAGTAATAACTAATTACTTTTAACAATGTTAATTATTCAACATTACTAGTTTGGAATAATATTATAATCGGTTTATCTCATTTAAATTTGAAATTATTGTCTATACTATCTCCGGGATGAGTGTATTTTGTGGAAATCTATGCAAACTTTGGACAGTTAGCAGAAACTCTTCTCTGCAATCCAGATCCTGATGTTACAAGAAAAGATTTCCCTTTTCTTGTAAGAAAAACATTAGATAGACCGAGATTCGAACTTTGTAAGCAAGGTTCAGAAATAGATTCAGAAATGGAAAGTGAGATTTCGCATTGTTCAGTTTCACATAAAATAGTTTACATTTGTTGTTGTAAAAGGAATTTTGATTGTTCAATTCTTTTTATGAAAACTGAATTAAAATAAGGTCAGCTAGAAATTAAAGAACAATGCAATTTAAATATGTTGAAAGATAGGTTAGGAAAAAAATAGGTTAGTAAGAATTCTTTGTCTACAGAAATAGTTTGGAAACATGTGCTAACCACGCATGTTCAGGCCACGTGGGTCGATCACGTCTTTAGACACACGTATGACGTCATGGCACAAATGAATTCTCAATATAGGAGCTAGAGTCGAAGATGAGTTTGAGAGAGTTGGAGACGACGATAGGAGACAGAGCTGACATGGTCAGAGGAGGGTCCCCCTTTAGAAGCGAAGGGTTAGAAAGTTTTAAACATGTAGAAACAACTTTGAATTCCTGGATGTCATAATCATTTCGACCGGTCAAATGGAATAAAAGAACATCATCATATTTTTGTAACTGCCGTCTTCGTGTTGTCTTTCCACAACAAAGGTAATGTGTAATCATCTTTAATAAACTTTTAATAAGTCTCTCTCCATCATAAGTAATGACTGTCCCCTCTTCTTATAAGAACTGATCTCCCTCTCTCCAGGCTAATACATGTAATAAGAAACCACAAACTGTAAAATGGTGTAAATGTTTCTTCTCTTTTCTCTATCTTCCCCTCATCATCTTAATACGAATGTCACCTATACAACACTGGGACATAGTGCATTTTAGTCACGGGTTTATTGATTATCGAAAAAGATAAAACGGAAAAGAAATGAACATTTCAGACAACACGTAAATATTAAACGAGGACAAAGCAAAGAGGGGGAGTTTACTAAAAACTTAAAAAGAATCGTTGACTTAATAAAATTACAAAACAAAGTATTTTCACCATGAAAAATACTGTCAGAAAAGAAAAAAAATACAAATTATATTACGTAACAATCAAATTACCAGATGTGTCACACGTGGGCACAAGATAAACAAAATAATACTTAACTAGCAGGACCTGTGGAAATTCAACAGCGGACTCTTTCATATATAATATATTGATGTTGGCATACTGTGGATGTTCAGCGTAAATTGAGATATCCTGATATTATTGTAGCTCTTTTGTTAAACCTGCAAAGTATTTATCTAAGCAGGCAGAGACGCCCGGCGTAGCCCGGTCGTAAAATACGCTTAAATAGGATATTATAATTTGTGCAGAATTCTTATACATTATGATTGAGTCAATTTTCTATCGATTCTTATATATTGCTAGCATGGGTACCTGGCGTTTCCCGGGTCGATATGAAGTTCCGTTTGGAACACACATGCTATCCTAAGGATATTAATCATTTTCATCATGGCAATGTCGGTTACTCTACAACACTTTCAAAAAATAAAGGAACGGATAAAAACATGTAAATGTAACCCTCCCCCCCAAAAAAGAAGTACCTGATACCCTCTACACCGGATATTTCGGCAGAAGGAATACAAAGAAGAAACTATTCTCCGGATATTGAGTGCTTTTGTTACCCGTGCACTGGAAATACCGCCCCTGAAAAAAAATTAATAAATAAATAAATAAAACCAACTTTTGTTTCAATAAAAATAGCAGCGAGTGCTCGAGCGACCACAAAAAAGTAAATAAATAAAAATTAGCAACGTAGGCAGGCTCGAACCTTAAATGCGAATGAAAAGAAAAGGTAACAAGCGAAGAATTTGATCCATTGAACTTCGATTCTAACCTTGAAAAATAACGTTTATAAATATTAATACGTGCGTGACTTGCATTTTTTTTTTTTTTTTTTTTTTTGTAAAGGTACTTTTTTAACTGGCTGGTGTGTGGGTTATTTCTTAAAGTGTAGCTTAAGTTTCGATTGCCGAAAAGGTAAAAATAAAAAATAAAACAAACTAATGAAATCTTTTCAGTTTATTTGTGTTTTTTTTATTTGTTTGAATATTTTAAAAAGAAAAAGAGAAAAAAATTTTCTGACTACACCGAATTATTTTTTCACACTGGAAACTTATTGAGATTACTAAATTATTTTATTTGGTAAAGAGTTTGTTTTAACTTTTTTATGTTTTGCTGTTTCCATGTGGAAATAACTCTAGATCAGTTTGTACAAAAGTCGACGTTGGAAATAATTATTCCAAATGAATAAAATTTAATATATTATCAATATAATCGTTATTTAAAGTTTATTAAATAACAATTTTAAATAGAACACTTAAAACAATTCCCTCGCTAGAAACATTAACTTATATATTGCTATTTAGTAAAATCAATTTTCCTTAATGTAATATACAAATGAGTTGACCTCTTAATTGTATATTTTGCAAGAATCATACTTATATAGAAATAAATGGAAACGTAAAGTAACGGATCGTTTGTATATATTAATCAAATTGTGAACAAACAGACAGCAATACGAATTTATATATATAGATAAAGTTGTGATTTCAGAATGAAAAATATATCCATATGACTTGGGTGCTTGAATCGAAACCGAACCCCAAACTTATGAAGAATTCTTGGTAAAATTGTTTATATAAAAAAAATGGATGACTTAAGTGCCATCAACTATAATCGAAACCGAAACTAAAACTTATGACCAATGCTTGGTAAAATTATTTATTACAAGAAATGGAACGTCATAACAATTAAACGACAGTCACTCGGGAGGAAAAAAGATGTAAACGTGACACACAAAATAACACACGCTATCGTATTAATATATACATTACTATTCAGTTTTATTCTTAGAGGGGAGAAAGCCAATAATTCGTCGGTAATGTTCCAAACATGTTGACATCAGATTGAAAACGATGCCATTTGTACCGCGAAGGCGGCAGCTAAGAAAGATCGAAAAGGGGCACCGGAAGCCGGTGCCTAGTTTGAAAGAAACTTTAAGATAAAAAACTCAACGAAGGGAGATAAATGCGTGTGTGTCTATTCTACACTAGACAAAACATTGTCAGATTAAAATTCGAAAATTGCATGTTTGTTATCAGTGCATGTTTTTCGTTTTAAAAAGCATGAACTTTGAAAAAACGTTGAAATCGGTTTGTCATTAAAACTGAATTTCAGTTTTCTGTTGTCTGTCAGAAACTTAAAATAGCATTTCTATTAGTCTGACAAAAAATTGAAATATCATTTTATATTTGTCTGTCAGAAATTTTAAAATTACTTCGTAAGATATTTGAAATGGAATTTTCCTTTATTTGTCAAAGATTTGAAATATCATTTTCATTGATCTATCATTAATTTGAAATGGCATTTCCGTTAGTCTGTCAGTAATTTGAAATTACATTTTTTTGCGGTCTGTCATAAATTACAAATGGAATTTTCCGTAATTTGTCAGAAATTTGACATTGCATTTTCGTTTGTCTGCCATAAAGTTGGAGTTGCGTGTTCCTTGGCTTGTCAGAAATTTAAAATTGCATTTTGCTTGATGTATCAGAAATTTGAAATCGCAATTTCTTTGATCTTCCCGAAATCTGAAATTGCATTTTCCTTGGACTTTTTCCTTAACTTGTCCGAAATTGGAAATGGCATTTTCGTTAGTCTCGCATGTTTTTGGTTTGAAATGTCTGCGACATTTAAATTTTAGATAAAAATGTCATTGCTAAGCGCGCAGATTGAATGGACGTATGTTTGGAATATCCGTTTCTCTTATCTGTCGAGAGAGGAAACACGACCGCCGTCTAATGATTCTGTGCGATGACGTAGTCGAGGATTTCCGCTATTCAATCAGCAACACAATGAGCGGGAATAAAGAGCGAGTGGATAAAAAAAAAAGCGAGAATGAAGACAAAATGCCATTGTCATTCGTCGGTCTGGAATTTAGTCTCGTTCGCTTACAAACACGTCTCACTTTTTTTTTTTTTTTTTTGGTTTCCTTGGGGAGGAGGAGAGTGTGCATGATCTAGGTCAGTCGAAAAATAATCGTAACTTTGGCACGGTCATTAAGTGCCATTTCCCTACACCGATACCAATTAAAATGGGACTGTTCTCGGGGATTGTTTATCGGAACAAAATCACCTTACAACTAACGTCAAATCTTTCTTATGTTTTACAATAGAAAAAAAAAGGAGGGAGCGAAAAACAAATAACTGTTACCAAACGCTTTTCTACCTATTTGTATAATTTTCATGTACGTGTACCGATCGTAAAATTTATTAGCTATTTGCTTTTGTTGCGTAAACAAGAACGTGTCGTTTCCATCGTGGTCGTCAATTTCGGGGAGCATTTACTCGCGAAATTCAGGCTCGATGATGATGATGATGATGATAATAATAATAATAACAATAACAACAACAACAACACAAACAAACAAACAACAACAATTCTATAAAAGTGAGAACGCGTGTGTGAAGCCGCTTCTCAACCTATATACTCACAAATTTCTAATCTACAGGCATGAAATTTGGTATGCAGGGAATTCAAATACGTGGAAAACTTTCTCGTCGGTTTTCATCCGGAAAAAAAAAATGCTGAGGGATCAATATTGAAAAATTGGTACGTGGGGGGGGGGACATCGGCGTATATTTATCTTTTTGTCGACTGTTTCACGAAGTTGGAAAGCGCTTTATAAATATTGTGTCAAGCTTGTCTAATGGTTATCGTACTTGGCGTATTGTCTTTAGGTTTTGGTTTCGATATCAGATCGAGTATTTTTTTTTTTTTTACTTACAAGGATTGAACTGTTTAGAAAAAAAAAACAATACTGCGTGCACATGGTTCAGTTTAATTTCTTTATTTTTTTTTACTTCATTTTTTTTTTTTTTTTTTTTTTTTTTTGCTTTTTGAGGAATTAAACTTGACGTTTAATACCGGGAAACGCCGAGTTCTTCTTCTTCTTCTTCTTCTTCTTCTTCTTCTTATTATTATTATTATTATTATTATTATTATTATTATTCATCAGTAAAGACCAACAGCCACTGCCAACGAGAAACTAATGGCAACCAGCTGTTGCGATAATGCAAATGTATTTGCAAATGTTATCAAAAGAGGTGGAGAGTACTGGAAAATCTGGGGAGACTTGTTGTCACTCAGCTTCCAGGGAACACCACAGGCTGTATTAAATTAGATCATCGATGATGGCCTGTGTGAAAGCTGTGTGAGCCAATAATAATAATAAAAGCTGGGAGGAATACCGCATGAATTCAAAGGGCACTGAACCTGCATTATTTTTTTTAATTACTCCCCCTCCCCGCCAATAAATTGCATCAGTCCCACAAAATAATCGTGAAAGGTTAAGGAAGACTGAGTAGAGAGGAGAGTGAAGAACACTAACCAGACCTCCACTGAAAGATTGCAGAGAGTACTGTGATCTTTTTCTTCTCCTTTGTTTTTTTTTTTCTTTTTATCTAAATATTAATTTACTCGTGCGTACATCCAGTGCCACAAAAATAAACATCATCATCGCAAACATTAATTAATGAGAAACGAATTACCTCTCTATATAGTTGCTATTTACGGGTTAATAATTACTAAAACCATTTCATCTCCAAAGTTTACAAAAAACAAAAACATGGCTGTTTGTTTACGGTTTGAAATTGGCTATTTTATTTTATAATATTTTTTCACGTTGAGAGGAGACAGTAAGTTTGTTTGTTTGTTTTTTTTTTTGTTATAATTTCCTTTAAAAAACTTTTTTAATGTGTAAGTGAATTGACATTTGTTCCTTTATAATTTACATAAAAATATTAAGAAAAGAAAAAAAACAATGTGCTGTGTGTTGAATTTCCCTTGAAAAAAATGTATTTTTCAATCATTTTTCTTAGCTTTAAAAGGTTAACAAACAATTTGCTAAAATAATTGTTTTAAATTCGTCGTCGTTTGTTTTATTTTATTTTTATTAATTTTATTCATAATGTGGTTTAAAATTTTCAACTACCGTGGAATTTCCACAGGTTCTGCTAGTTGTTGTTGATATAATTATCATTGGCCCACAAGGAGCTTTCATTCAGGTCATCAAAGATCTCCATAAAAACAGAATGTGGCGTTCCCTGGAAGCTAAGTGACAACAAGTCTCCCCAGGTTTCCAGTACTCTTTACTTCTTTCGATAGTATTTGCAAATAAATTTGCATCATCGCAACAGCTGCATGCCATTGATTTCTCGTTGGCAGCGGCTATTGGTCTTCACTGGAATTTGAGTGGCAATAAGCCTCTCCAATGTCCCAGTACTCTGCGCACTTTTCCAGCGGAGGTCTGGTCAGTGCTCTCTCCTGACTTTCCTTTCTCCTTGACTCTACTTGGCTGTTTGGTCTCACTCTTTTTTTTGTGGGGGGGGTGCAGTCATTATCATAATCTGTATTTTAAAAAGATGGCTGGATGTTATTTTGTGTATTACGCTTATATCTTTTTTTCTTCCGAATGACTGTCGTTTAATTGCTTTCCTGTAATAAATAATTTTACCAAGAATTGTTCATAAGTTCTGGTTTCGATTTCGATTATATCTGAAGGAATTCTTAGCAGGCAAACCTTACGTTGCCCAGGATTGAATGATGATCAAAGAATATCTCACACACCTATATTTTTATTGTCATCGAAATCTGTGAAATCACCCGGGAGGAAGCTTCACATGCTTCCATGCAGTAACTTAATCCAAAATATATGTTATTCTACATTGCACTCTAGAGAACCTACTGTTTCTTTTATAAAATTATTTTATATAAACTTCTTTCCAGTTAACGAAAAAAAAAAAAACATTAAGAAACTTATGTGCGGGGTTCGAACCTACAGGCCACGCCATGATAAAACAAAAAAACAAAAAAAGAAACACGTAATTTTTTTTCAAGTCTTATAAAATTCTTTGCAGTTAATGAAAAACAAATTAAGAAATTTACGTGCGGAGTTTGAACCTAGAGACCACGTCATGCAAAAAAAAAAAAAGAAAAGAAAAGAAAAAAACACGCTATCAACTTACCTACAGTAGAATTTTCACGGCCCATGTTTCTATCATTGTTGCTAAGTGACGACATGGAAAAAATGGCTTTACCGATGATAGATGAATAAAAAAAAAAACGGTTTCGATTATCGATTATCGGTAATTATCGGTTGTATTCTGAGACAAAACTTAACTAAGATCACTCTCGGAGTTATACACTAACTGTAAATCTGTTCAGCCGTTTCGGAGTTTATAAGGAACGAACTCACACACACAGTTGTATTTATATAATTGTATATATATATATATATATATATATATATATATATATATATATATATATATACACACACACATATATATTCTTCATTCAGTTTGGGTTTCGGCTTCAATTCAAGCTGATGCATTCAAGTCATATATATATTTTTTTTAAATAACAACTTTTTAATATATAAGAATCGATAGAAAAGTGACTCTATTATAATTTATACGAAATCTGCACAAATTAAAATATTATATTTAAGCGTATTTTACGACCGGGCTGCGCCGGGCGTCGTTGCTAACTTAGATAAATACTTTTGCAGTATTAACAGAAGAACTACAATAATAATAGGGCATCTCCATTGACGCTGAACATCCGCAGAACGCCAACATCAATATATTACATATGAAAGAGGCCCAGTGGACTTTCCACAGGTCTCGTTGTTGTCGTCGTCGTCGTCGTCGTTGGCGGCGGCGGCGGCTCACTAGGAGCTTTTACACATGTCTTCAGAGATCTTTTCCTGAAAACAGCCTGTGGTGTTCCCTGTAAGCTGAGTGACAACAAGTCTCCCCAGGTTTCCAATACTCTCCACCTCTTTCGATAACATTTGCAAATAAATTTGCATTATCGCAGCAGCTGCTGTCCATTGATTTCTTGTTGGCAGCAGCTATTGGTCTTTGCTGGGATTTGAGTGGCAATAAGCCGCTCCAAGGTCCCAGTGCTCTTTGCACTTATTCGGCTGAGGTCAGGTCAGTTTATCGGTCTGTCCTTCCTCCTTAACTCTACTTGGTTATTTGGTCTCGCTCATTTTTTTGGGGGGGGGGGGCAATGATATGGCAATGGAAAAAGGGTTGGGTTAGAGAACTTATAGATATGCGGTTTCAGTGGTCTTTATTCCATGCAGTGTTTCATCATCATCATCATCAGTAGTAGTAGTAGTAGTAGTAGTAGTAGCCCCCCCCCCTGCGGGTGAAACTGATAAAAAAATTCCCGCCTTTCGTATCGGTAACCATGATCATTGACTCGACAAAACCTTTCAGCTGACGATGAAAATTAATCGATGGAAGATCACTAAGTGCACAACACGTCTCGATCAATCGACTAGTCATGTCTGGTCTTGGTCACAGTCGACACACAAACCCCTCATCATCCGCCGCTCCCGTCAACGAGACACGAGAAGTGGGAGGGGAAGTGGTTGGTCGATGAGTGAGACTTGTTTTGTCATGACTTTTTGCTTTAACAGGTTCATCTACGAGAGCCAATTTGTGTTCTTCATAACGTCATTGCCGCAGGGCGGCGCATCATTCGTTGCAACGTGACTTCGTTATCGTGTTAAAATATAATTAAAAGCATACAAATAAGATACGTTCAGAATTGGATGTCGTCACTGTTGTGTTTTTCTTTCTTTTTGTTTTGTTTTCTTTGCTAGAGACTAGCACTGCTACTAGGTGGTGCCCGGAGTCATATCTAAAAAGATAAATCTCTCTCTCTCTCTCTCTCTCTCTCTCTCTCTCTCTCTCTCTCTCTCTCTCTCTCTCATTGTGCGTTTTTTTTAACAGCTCTTTTAGAGTCACAGAATAGTTAAGAGACTAGCACTGCTCCTAGACGTTGTATGTGATGGATAAATCTCTCTCTCTTTCTCTCTCTCTCTCTCACTCTCTCTCTCTCTCTCTCTCTCTCTCTGTCTGTCTATCTCTCTCTATATATATATAAATTCAACTTTGTCTCTGTGTGTGAGTTCGTTCCTTACAGACTCCGAAACGGTTGAACAGATTTTCTTTAAAATTCAGGGAACTTTAGTGCATAAGTCTGGTAGTGATCTTGGTTAAGTTTTGTCTCAGAACACCCTTGATAATTACCGTTAATCGATAATCGAAACCGTTATTTTAATTTATCTATCATTGGTAAAGCAATTTTTTTCGTGTCGTTGCTTAGCAACAATGATAGAACAACGGGCCGTGCAAATTCTACTGTAGATAAGTTGATAGTGTTTTTTGTTGTTTGTTTTGTTTTTTGCTTTTTTTTTTTTTTTTTTTTTTTTGCATGACGTGGTCTCTAGGCTCAAACTCCGCACGTAAATATCTTAATGTTTTGGGGTTTTTTTTTGTTATTTGGAAAAAAGTTTATATACAATCTTTTTTTATAAAAGAAACAGAGGGTTCTCTAAATTACATATTTTGGATTAAATTACTGCATGGAGGCATGTGAAGCTTCCTTCCGGACGATTTCATGGATTTCGATGACAATAAAAAATATACGAGTGTGAAATATTCGTAGAACATCATTCAATACCTGGAAACGTCGGGTCTCCCTGCTAGTATATATATATATATATATATATATATATATATATATATATATATATATATATATATATAAATATAAATGATGGGACGATTCCAATATGATTTCTGATTCCGATTCAATTAACGATCCGTCCTAAATTCCCGATGAGCAGATAATTTCTCAAACCTAAAAAAAACTCTTGTGAAAGATGATCTATAGATTTAAGCTTTGTTGGTAGTTTAAAATAAATAAATATTAGTTCACTATTATCACCAACGGTGGAAGATTTTGCTTATTTAAATCAAATAAAACAAAATTAAAGAATCGTTTATGGCATCGAAAAATAAACATAATTTTTTTTCCCGATCCCGATACCGATTTCAGTATCCTAAAAAGTTCCGATTTTTCCTATTCCTGATTTCAGATCCGATTAATCGTTCCAACACTAATATATATATATATATATATATATATATATATATATATATATATAGTAATTTATAAAATATATATGGCTATTAACTAACTAGCTCTACCTACGTATTGAGCACTTTTGAAGTAAATACTTAAAGTTTACGCATAAATCTATACTTTCGTATATTAAATTTATGTGAGTAAATTAAGTGGTTATATATATATATATATATATATATATATATTCAGTCGTACATTTTTAACATAGCTCTTCCCTGGTAAAAGGCCAGAATAGTTAACAAACGAATGCGGTTATTACGCCTTTCGCGGAGTCATGGTTAAACTCTCTCTCTCTCTCTCTCTCTCTCTCTCTCTCTCTCTCTCTCTCTCTCTCTCTCTCTCTCTCTCTCCATACTCTATTAATATGATTTTCTTCGGGCAAAAGGTCATTGTAGTTAAGAGACTAGCACGATTAATGGTTAAAAAAAGATGCATTTCTCTCTCTCTCTCTCTCTCTCTCTCTCTCTCTCTCTCTCTCTCTCTCTCTCTCTCACACACACACACTTTCTTTCAATCTATCTCTCTCTCTCATACACACACACACTTTCTTTCACTCACTCTCTCTCTCTCTCTCTCTCTCTCTCTCTCTCTCTCTCACACACACACACACACTTTCTCTCAATTAATCTCTCTATCTCTTGATCTCCCTCATGTGGATATATACAATCATTGTACGTTTTTAACATAGCTTTCTTCGGGTAATAGTCTAGGATTATTTATATTCTATAACACGTACATCCACCACAAAAAGCTAACAACATGTAATTTTATATTAAACATATCAGAATTAAATTCTCTAACTAGCCATGATTTAAAGTTTTCAATCTATAAATATAAAAGCGAAAATGTATGTATGTATGTGTGTTCGCTTTTTCTGTATGTCTACAAAAGGTTTCTTTCAGAGAAGCGGTCGCTCGCCTAACAACTTTTTAAAACTTTTTATATCACATATAAATCGTAATATCTCAGTTAACAACGAAGCCCGCCTGTCTATTTAATTTGCTCGATTTCTGGAAGATAAATATTCAATATTTGTCACTCGCCGCCTGTGGGTTAGTCTTTTTTCTATAACATCTTGGGGGGGGGAGGAGAAAAAAGCGTTCAGCAGTAAATGAAATCCCGCAGTCAAACTTGACCTTATTAACTCATTAAAACGAGCACATGCTAAATCCAAGTAATTAAATAAATTCAAACGTGTTTCGTTTAGCATCTTGCGGTGGGGCAATGGTTAACGTCTCACGTTTTTTTTTTTTGTTTGTTTTTTCACACTTTAATTTACAACTTTGCCTCAACGGTTCGGGTTCGATCCTAATACTTACTTTTTTTAACCCCCCCCCCCACACACACACCTCCAAACACCCGGGCAACGCCGGTACCCCTCGCTAGTACGTTATATTTCTCAATTTTCCTTCTATAAAGTCCGTCTTGTCGACAATCGGCATCTAATAGTGATCAAGACGTGTAGACATGTGTTGGACGATATTAAACTTCAAGTGTCAAGACGACAGATTTGACACAAGAATGATTATGACATAAAAACGTTAATATATTGCTGGTTAACTAGAGAATATTATTTTAATGCGTTTGATATAAATTATATTGTTTTTACTTTACGATTATCGGGTGCTTTTGTGAAGTGGTTAACGACACGAACTAATAACGTGCTGTTCCAAGTTCGGATCCAGTTTGTTTCACAAAAATCATTTTCACTTAGGATATTGAGAATTTTTTGTGATCCCTCCCGTAAATACGCGGTGTCTTTCTAGAAAGAATCTAGACTATAAAAATATCGGGGAAATCAATGTCAACAACACAATCTTCGGATTCGTACGATATGGTGATGATAGTCTTTGCGTAGCCATGTCCAAGTATTATTATTTGGGGGGGGGTTCTTTCCTTGTCTTCTAGTTGTTTAGTTTCCTCACACTGCAAGAACTTGGACACCAAGGTCGGAAAGTGGGAGTGAGAAGTCAGCGTAACAGAAGAGGGACATTCTGACCTGCAAACAGTACCTGGGCAGCCCCGTCGGCATTCCCTAGTGAGAGTACCTCAAGCGATCAACAATAAATCAACCCCTTCTCAAAGAGAGAATACAACGCCTGAGAAGATGAACCTCCTAGAACTTCAGAGAACCTAACTCCCATTGCAAAATCAACAGGGACCGTATCATTAATGGAATAGTCTATTCTCTGTTGATTTTGGGGACCCAGGAAAAAAATTCCTTTTTTTTGTCGTTCCCACATTCCTTCGTTCGTATTATTTTTTTTTTCTGGCGTCGCTGCTCCCTGTACTGTCCTACTAATCAGAGATACTTGTTAAATATTCTGAATGTGTTTATTAGCATCTCTAGTTTCTTCTTGGTTTTTGCAAAGAGTTTCAGGCCATCCATGTACATTAGGTTGTTCATTCTTAGTGTTCAGTATTAGTGAAGTTGTATAATCTTCCCTGGTATGTTGTATATTCTCTTGCACACTATTATCCATACTTATGGTATATTATTATTATTATTATTATTATTATTATTATTATTATTATTATTATTATTATTATTATTGTTGTTGTTGTTGTTAGAGGGAGTAGTCACACGGGCCATCATCAAAGATTTCTCTTTGAGAAAAACTTGTGGTGTTCCCTGGAGTCTGAGCGATAAGTCTGCCCAGATTTCCAGTACTCTCCACCTCTTTCGATAACCTTTACAAAAGAGTTTACGTTATTGCAATAACCGCTTACCAGTAATTTCTTGTTGGCAGCGGTCGTTTGTCTTCATTGAAATTTGGGTGGCTATAAGCTTCCTGGAGGTCCCAGTTCTCTTTGCACTCATCCAGTGGAGGTCTTGCTAGTACTTTCTCTCCTCGGTCTTTCCGTCCTCCTTGACCCTCTTCACTTATTTGATGTGTTGCCAGTTTATGGTTACATACGCACACAAAAAGAGGATGCGCTGGAACGCAAAGGCTCATTCGGGCAGCTTCCAATTATACCGTTTCAGTTTTCATGATTCCATGTGATGTTCATTTGCGTTTCACATGTGTAACCGTAGTTCATATGTGGTGTTAGTCTCTACATTCAAGGTTTTCTTTAATATTTTGAAGTTTTCATTATTGTTATCCGTTGTTTCAACCATCCCTCTGATTCCAATCTCTCCTATTATTATTATTATTATTATTATTATTATTATTATTATTATTATTATTATTGTTGTTGTTATTATTATTATTGTTATTATTGTTATTATTATTATTATTGTTATTGTTGTTGTTATTATTATTATTATTATTATTATTATTGTTATTATTGTTATTATTATTATTATTATTATTATTATTATTATTATTATTATTATTATTATTATTATTATTATTATTGGCCCCCTAGGAGCTTTAACACAGTTCATCAAAGATATCTTATAGAAAACAGCCTGTGGTGTTCCCTGGAATCTAAGTGACAACAATCTCCCTAGATTTTCCGTACTCTCCACCTCTTTCCATGATATTTGCAAATAAATTTGCATTATCGCAACATTGCTTGCCATTGATTTCTCGTTGGCAGCGACTATTGGTCTTCATTGGAATTTGAGTGGCAATAAGCCTCCCCAAAGTCCCAGTTCTCTTCGCACTTATACAGTAGAGGTCTGAGCAGTGCTCTCCTCTTGGTCTTTTCCTCCTCCTTGACTCTACTTGGCTGTTTGGTCTCACCCCTTTTTTAGGGTGGTAATTATTATTATTATTACTATTTTTATTATTATTATTAGTGTCGTTGTTGTGTTTGTTTTTGTTTTCTACTTGTTCTCGACTGTTCTCTTAACTAGACTTGGGCATGCTAAGTACAATGTATTGTATAAATACCTGTTTCTGGTGTGGTTTTCGTCATTGTTTTCTTGTAATTATGTTCTTAATTGTTTTAGAAGTGTTCCTGTTTGACTGCCAAGGTTATTACATGTTCGTCAATGGAGCGTGTGGTCGAATTAATTGGTAATTCATTTTCGCACACACGCACGCACACACACACACACACACACACACACACACACACACACTCGCAGACACACACCGTCACTTTCTAGACGCATTAACTGTCCTCCGCCCATTCTCACACAAATGCACACGTTCGAATTCCTTTTATTCTTTTACTTAACACGTCCACACGACGTCCAAAAACAACCTCCACCCCTTCCTTCTTCAATTTTACTTGTTTCTTTTTTTTTTCTTTCTTTCTCTTCTTTTTTTCTGTGCCTTCCTTTTCTTCTTCTTTTCGTTATCCTCTCCATTTTTATTCTCGGCCACAAAATCCACAGCGATGAGACCATGCCTCTAATCACATGGTCCATTTTGATTGCGGTGTAAGTCT
Organism: Euprymna scolopes; assembly: GCF_053919585.1. Classification (NCBI taxonomy): domain Eukaryota; kingdom Metazoa; phylum Mollusca; class Cephalopoda; order Sepiida; family Sepiolidae; genus Euprymna; species Euprymna scolopes. Next base: position 25,139,206 of record NC_136492.1, on the reverse strand, counting down.
GTTCTTGTGCAGTTCTAGGAGGTCAACCGCCAGGTTTTCCCTTGTCTCTTTGAGTAGGAGTTAATTTATTGCTACTCGCCTGATACCCCCTTACTGGAAAATGCCAACGGGGCTGACCAGGCACTTTTTGCAGGTCAGCATGACCCTCCTCAATGGTGCTGATTTCTTAATCCCAATTTCTGATCCTTGTGTCACATTTCTTGCAGTGAGAGAGCACTAAATACCCCACATATTCCTTTTCTGTAAACATAAGCCTTGAAAACGACCGTTTCATAGTCGGTTGGGAAGCAGACCCCCGCTATGGTGTTCCACAGACGGGTAGTTTCTCGTAAAGAAGCTTTGCTCGTGGAATTTCAATTCAACTCTTAACATCCTTGCGTATGTTATACGCTGTAATGCGCCTTTCTCTTTCGTCCGTGTCCAAGCTGCAGCGACGTAAAACGAGATAGCTTCTACCGTGGCCATAAAAATGTCCGACTAAATATTGTAAAAAACGGGAGCATTCCACATATTTTTATTCCATTTTAACTCCAAACCAGACACAGTGCTCTCGGGGTCATAAATTGTAGGGATACTCACAAGTTTCAGTGGAGGGGTTATTTTTTGGCAAATATATTTTTAGATTCGTATAAAAAGTATTTACAAAAAATAAATTATTTTTTAAATATTCTCTCTTAATAGACATATAAGTATTCGTTTACATAATGAACTCCTTTAAAACTGATTTTTTTTTCCAATTCTGTGTGCCACTTTTTTCGTTTTTGTTTTTCGTTAAAAATCTTTGTAAAAAAAATTTTTTTTTTTCAAGTTTATTTTTTCAGATTAGTCACGCCTTGATTTTACTAATTATGAACGAGTAAAAATTAAACACAATTTTATGTACGTCTAATTAAATCCTAAAAGACTGAGATAATTATTTGGCACACTGTATTGGAAAAATAATTTTCAGACGTTAAGGGTTTTATTAGTCAAAACAACTTCAACGATTCCAATATTATTTAATTTAAAAATCAAACAAGCAAAAACAAGCAATATTCGATAATAATGATACATTTTACAAAGATTTTCCATCGCTATTGTTCCAATTTACAATGTCTCCCAACGTGGAGAAAAAGAACAAAAATAAAAATTGTCTCAGTCGTGAAGGATTTCTCCTCCACTGACAGAGAACAAGAAATTGAAGTGCAGCATCTGAAGAATAGATACTACACTTTGATCTTGACCCGATGTGCTACAAAATTCAAATTAAAAAGGTCACTTGTAAATTTAATTTGCTAAAAAGAAAACTCGACTGAAAGTTGTGACTGTGACTAAATTCGTTTTGTGTGTGTGTATATATATATATATATATATATATATATATATATATTTTTGTAGTCATCGACATACAGTCCTATTTCGTTGTATCACAACTCATCAGTGCCGCTAGACTAGCATCTCTCCCTAGCCAAGAATTGAACCTAGAACCGTCGTGTTGACAGTCGACAGTTCTCCCACTCGACCATGGTAAATAACTCGTAGGAATGTCTATTTAAATGGACACCCGCCACCACTTTTATAGTGCTTAAATCGCCTGTTTGTAAACAAACAACGAGCTAGCTATATATATATATATATATATATATATATATATATATATATATATATATATATAGCTCGTTGTTTGTTTACAAACAGGCGATTAGGCGATTATATGTGTATATATATATATATATATATATATATATATATATATATATATATATATATATATATAAAGATTGTTTGAATTTTTTATTTATTTTTTTTTATTAGCGATTAATTTCTTTATTTCTCTCCCTGAACGTTTTCTCTTATTGTAAGAAAGGAGTTATTTGCCCTTTTGTTTACATCTGTTCTACAAGTATCTTAATTGGTGAATGCTCTGATGAACTGCAAGCACTTGTGCCCCCACGACGTGAACACCCTCGACAGACCCGACAAGCTGCAAAGTCCCACCACCACACTGTAGAGATCCCTAGATGTAAAAGATCTTTCTACTCCAGTAGTTTCTTCCCCAGAACTGCTAGACTTTGGAATTCCATTCCAGGTCACTGCTTCCCCAACTGTACTGACATGCATAAGTTCAAGTACAACGTGAACCAACATCTTGCTGCCCATAGTACCCCAGTAGATGTTTCCCCTGATAGTAGCCCCCTACACCAAAGTGGCAATGTCCCTTGTTTGGAGTGAAAATGTAATAAAAAAAAAAAAAATAAAATAAAAATCTTAAGACGTTTTTACTTTTTTCGTAGTTACAATGCCTCCCCACAGGACAGAGTTAGACACCAGGGTCGTTTTTTAACGTGGAGAAAAGGAACAAAAATTAAAAATTGTCTCAGTCGTGAAGGATTTTTCCTCCACTGAGAGAGAACAAGAAATTGAAGTGCAGCATCTGAAGAACAGATACTACACTTTGACCTCGGCACTTTTTTTTATTTAAATATTAATTATTAATTAATAATTACTACGTGCATAAAAGTAAGTCATCTATATACATGAATGTTTCAGAGTTCAATTTTCATCAGTATAGCTAGACTTTTATTGACATATAGGTGCTATCCTTGTCAATAAAGTCTAGCTATACTGATGAGGTGTAAACTCTGAAACATTCATGTATATAGATGACTTACTTTTATGCACGTAGTAATTATTAATTAATAATCAATATCTAAATAAATTTTTAAAAAAATATGTATATAATAGTGATGGGACGATTCCAATATTTTTGCCGATTCCGATACAATAACCGATTCCGTATTAAATTTCCGATTTCGATACAATTACTGATTCTGATTCCGATTCTTTGTAGATCTCTTTATGTTGAAATATAGAATTGATTTTTTTTTTTTTTTTCCAATCAACGTCAAAAGACATGTTAAATGCGAATATATTTTCTCAAACGTAAAACGCACGGGAGTGATTTATCTATTTTGGTTTTGCTGCTAGTTTATAAAACAATAAATTTATTATTTTTTTTTTTATTATTACCAGCAGCAGAAGATTTTGCTTTAAATAAAATAAAATAAAATAAAATAAGACAATTAAAAGAATCCATTTTGGCATCGGAAACACAAATTGTTCCAATTCCGATACCGATTCCGATACCCGTAAAATTTCCGATTTTTTCCGATTCCCGATTTCGATTCCGATTAATCGTCCCACCTAATATATGTATATTAGTTCTAATCTTAATACTATATGTTAGGTTGAATATAATAATCGATAGAGAATTGTCCTTATAATAATAAATACATAATTTGCATTAATTAAAATATAATATTTACGACCGGGCAATGCCGGGCGGACTGCGAATATCTTATATAACTCGTCTAGCTAGAACCATTGTCAGTAGTCCCTTTCTCCCCCACTCTCTCTTTATGTTAAACTAAATGGAACTTTCATGAGCAAAGTTTCTTTTTCAGAAATGCTCATCTATAGATCACGATTCCACGGGGCGGCTTCCTAGCTAATTACAACAGTCGTTTTCAAGTCGAATGTAAACAAATTCTTGTTGGGCCACCCGCTGAAATAATCAAAATCCATTTCGATATTGTCTCACCGAATATATGACACTCGTTTAACCCTTATCCTCGAGTTACCTTTGGGCCTTGGTGAGTGGTATCACCTGAACAAAATGTAAATAAAATGTTAAAAATATGAGGAAGAAACATAGATTAGAGCTAAGACGCCCAGCTTCAATTGAAATAGCAATGGAGTAGAAAGAGACCAGCATCGTCTCTTCCGTGAGAAAACTAATGTAGAGAGGAAAATAGATAGTACTCACGCCCAGTTACTAGATTTCGTTCTATTTTTGTTTAACTATTTCAAGCATGCCCTCACTCTTTAGGTATGATATAGCTCAACCAATCAGATGTTTTCTTCTATCTAGCACACTTTATACAGACGGCGATTAGCATTAATGGATTGGTCTCAGTTTCACACCTTGTTTGAAATGTGCAACACACCGGATTTCCTTTGGTCGGCTGTCGCCACCGTCTGCAGACATCGATCATATTTTCTCCTTTTTCCTTTGTGTGTTACTCTTTCTCGTGTCTATGGTTTCCCTTAACCTTGGCCTACTTACTCGCTTGTTTTCCTCCATGTCGCACACAGACTTCATTCTCCAGCCGCTTCCAATATAAATATATAGGATTTTTTTTTCCTTTCCAATTTGCAGTGTAAAAAGAAAACTACGAAAAGAAAAAGCTCGGCGTCAATGAAATATAACTAACTATACAACAAGTCCGTGTATGTGATAAATGGATATGTTTTCAGAATTTGGAATCATCTATATTGACTCTGAATTTTATATATTACATCATCAAGCTGTCACGCTAATCGGGTAAAGTAAAAATAGGCTAATATATTAAACTAAAAGAACGAGTTAATTTCACAATGCTGACATACAAAAATATGCATAATAACGAAGGCTCCAAAACGGTGCCTATTCTCTCCAGATAACCCAACATTACCTGGAGACCAGAATGAAATATCCCAGATAACAGATAAACAGATTATAAAATTGATTATGTACAAGTCAACAAGAGGGGTAGGCCCCTAAACGGCGAGTATTCACTTCTGATGAACCTATATGATCTAGAGGCTAGAAATGAAATATCACAGAAGTGAAAACTTATATATATAACTCTACAGGAGGGGTAAGTTACAAAATTGTGCGTATTTTTGTTTTTCATTTTCAACTCAAACAAGGCACAGTGCCACTTTGATGTAAGGGACTTCTATCTGGGACTATGTAGGGAGTTGAGCAGCAAGATGTCTGTTTACATAAAACTTGAACTTCTGCATATCAGTAGAATAAGGGAAGCAGGTACCCGGAAGGGAATTCCAAAGTCTATAGTCCTAGGGTAGAAACTATTAGAGTAGAAAGCTTTCTTATATCTTGGGATTCAGACTATGTGGGGGTGGGATTTTGCTGCTCTCCTAATGAGGCGATATTATGTAGGTATCTGAATGAAATACCCCAAAATTGAAAAATAAATATATTTATAGGTAAGCTGTTTCTTTCAAACATCTTTTGTTGGTTGCTGATTTCATTGCGATTTGCATCTACTGTTGTGATAGCAAATTTCATTTTCGTATGCACATTAAAGCCTTTTTCAATTTAAATTAAAACGGTATGGAATATATTTAAGCAAAATTATCTTTAAATCTTATATCATCATCATAGCCGTCGCTCGAATCGTGTATACGAGTTTCCAGGGGATTCAATTCGTGATTAAAACAATCAAATTTTAAGTTCGACACATTGCTGCTAAAAACTCGCTACTACAAATCTCGCCGTTCTACTGTCAAAACTCAACTCCGATTCTCAACACTCTACTGTCAAAACTCAACTGCAAATCTCAACACTCTACTGTCAAAACTCAACTCCAATTCTCAACACTCTACTGTCAAAACTCAACTCCGATTCTCAACACTCTACTGTCAAAACTCAACTGCAAATCTCAACACTCTACTGTCAAAACTCAACTCCAATTCTCAGTGCTCTGCTATCAAAAACTCAACTGCAAATCTCAATGCTCTACTGTCAAAACTCAACTCTAGAACACGACGCACTGCTACTCTGACATACAAATCCAAAACTAATTCTGTCTCTAAAAATCAGAATTTTATATCCAACCGTAACATGTTAGGTGATAATGTTACAAACATATAAAGAGATAAGGCGACCAGTTATTTTTTTTTTATTTATTCTTTTCGTCTACACCGAACTCTACAGGCCGCACACAAACAGGTTTGTACTAATTTTTTAAGTGCTTAATTACAGAAGAGCAACTTGTATTGCCTTTGGTAGTATTTTAGACCACATTCTCCTAAGATAAAATAGTCCAGTTCAAGATCCATACATCCTATTACAATTCGGGCAAAAGTTATCGTTTGGCAATTGTACGCTCGGGTGAGTTTCACGACGCCCAATTTTTATTGTTCAATACTCTTCGATGATGGCATTCATTCTTGAATCTTTCAAACCTTTCCACGCCAACCCTTATTTTATTCATCCACTCTACTCTCTCGAGCGCACTTATCACCCACGTTGTGTTATAAATTCTACGCCTGAAGATATGAAGATATCCTTCTTCAAGCAATCCTTGTACGACACGTTCTGTCTTCCAACCGTCCTAGTTCCCGTATACAGTTCAGAATAAAATATTTTCTTAGGATAAGACTGGTCGCTTATTCGTAATATGTGACCCCTTTCATCTGAAACGACTTTTCACAAGTAATCTATATATTAATATAATAGCGCGTGTGTTATTTTTTGTGTCACGTTCGCTTAATTGTTATGTATTTCCATTTCTAGTCATAAATAATTTTACCAAGAATTCATCATAAGTTTTGGTTTCGGTTTCGATTATAACTGATGGTACTTACGTCATTTGTTTTTTTTTATAAAAAAATTTATCAAGAATTCTTCATAAGTTTTGGTTTCGGTTTCGATTATGGCTGGAGGAACTCAAGTTATGTATATAAGTTTTTTTATATAAATTTTTATTTCGGTTTCAATTCAAGCTAATGCATCCAAGTCACGTGGATAATGCTGTGTTTTGTATTTTTATTTTTTTTATTATTAAATGTTTTTCTTTTAATTTTATTCTCTTTTATGAAGTATATTTAAATTAAGGGGTAAGCCGGATGTGTACCTTATAAGTAGATTCTCATTTCTAAAAGCCGTATATTGTTATCATATATAAAAAAAAACTCATCAAGAGTTCACAAACAGGTTATCATTATTGATTGCTCATTGACAATAACTGATGGTGTTCCTGGAGACTGGGTGACAACACATCTCCGATATTTCTAGTAATTTCCACTTTTTACACTAATAATTGTAAATGAGTTTGCGTCATTGCAGCAACGGCTTGACATGAATTACTCGCTGGAAATGACCATTGGTCTTTTCTGGGATTAAGCTGTCAATAAGCTTCCGAAGATTTCAGCATTCTCTGCATTCTTCTGGTGGTGGTCTGGCTAGTGCTCTTCCTTTTCTTTTATATTTTCATTCTCCGTAAGCCTTCACGACTATATGCGTGGTATCAACCGAGGCAGATAGCCCGACTATTCATGAGGGGCGGCAGTTTATGATATTACTGCAGTTCATGTCCTTTGGGTTCAGAGTGTCTTCTTTCTATGTCTTTGTTTGACTACCTGAATACATACAGCGCCTAGTATTCTCAAATTGTAACCATCTTGTACTGGCTAGATTCAAGTGGCTATATCTAAAAAATTAACTATGCAAAGTTAAGACGCCGGAAGTGAACTCTGTTTACCTAAATACCTTAACTTTGCGTACTGAATGTTTGGACATAGCAACTGAAGCTGGCTCAACTTTACTTTGATAAATAATTCCCTAATAAGTATTTATTAACAGTTGCATTGGGGGGGGGGGTATTAACCACCTACACCGCAAGTTTGTTATTCTCTATATTTATACTTAATGTCTCTTTTTGTTTTTGTTTTTTCTTTCAGGTTCTTGCTTTACATTAATAATTTTTACGTCCACATTCACGTTGAAGAACGATAAACAGCAAATAATTGAATAGCACAAGGTCAGTGGCAAGAATTTCCTGAGTTCCTTTACTTTCTGGCGCAACGCCAGTGCGCGGGTCAGCTTGTATTATATGTAAGTCAGGTATTGTGTTTGTGTAATGTTGATTCATGTCGGACTATTGAGTAGATTATACATGTGCATTTCTTTTAAATAGATGCGGGGAATGTTCGTTGTCTTGTAATTAGACCACCAACGCATTAGATACGTATGTCCGTCTTCAGCCGCCGATTAATCCAATATCGAGTGACAAACACGGACTGACAATTGACTTAATTTAAACGGTTTCATGATTACGAAGGCCCGTTAGGATAGCAATCAAGTATGTCGACGTTGTGTCCAGGACCGGATTGTTTCATTTGCTGGAAGCAAAGATTTCTAGCATCGCATTTCATTTAGTAATATTGCTCGTTATGCTTCACATTAAGTCGGTTCTAACTTTCGCTCTAAAATCGTTTTCACGCCTTCTACTATTCTCCATCTCTGCAAATATACTATCAGACCTTAGATTAGGTACTTTTTCCCCCAATTTTCACCCCAAACAAGACACAGGGCCACTTTGAAGTAGGGGGCTACCATCGGGGACATAAGTTAGAGAGATATTATAAAGGGAGATGCGTAGCAAGATGTCTGTTCACATTACACTTGAACTTCTGCATGTCAATACAGTTGGGTAAGCAGAATCCCAGAAGGGAGTTCCAAAGTCTAGCAGTTCTGAGGAAGAAACTATTGGAGTAGAAGGCTTTCTTAAAACCTAGGGATCTCTACAGTGTTGGGGTGAGATTTAGTTGCTTGTCGGCTTTGTCGGGGGTATTTACGTCGAGGGGGTACAAGTGCTTGTAATTCGTCAGAGCATTCACCATTAAAGTACTTGTAGAACAGGCAAAGGGATGCAAAATTTCGTCGATGGGACAGAGGCTGAAGCCTAGATGACGGTTCAGGACCTATCAGGTTGGCGACCCTCTTTTAAACCTTGTCTAGGAGTTGGAGGCAAATAGCAGATGCACCAGCCTAAATTCACGGCGAATGGTGGCCTTATAGAGGTACAGGATACTTCCAGGTGTGAATAGCATTCTAGCACGGTAGAGAGAGCCCACCTTCTACGCAGCAGCCTTAGCAATGCTCTCTATATATCTATTCCAGTTCATGTTCCCTGTGAACGTTAGGTAAAGGAGTTTGAAGAGAAATACTTTCAGGTAATGTGTTTTTGGCCATTGCTATTAGTGGTAGAGAAGGTTTCTTGCAATTATTGAAGGAAACAAGCTTAGTTTTGGCAGCATTGGATGTGACCATTCATTTTTGTCCCAATTCCACTACAGATTGGAGGTTTTCATTTAACGTTTCTGCCATTTCCTTAGATATGTGTTCATTTGTTTTCCCCTTGTGCCTGATATAGAGAATGGTGTAATCAGCAAATATACTCATTTCAGAAACAATATAATCAGGGAGGTCATTTATGAATATCAGGAATAATACAGGTCGAAGGATAGACCCCTGAGGTACTCTCGCATTTATATCATATTGTTTAGATGTACGACCGTTGAGGACAAACTGGATTTTTCTCCTTTTTAGAAGGATTTAATTACATTATGTATTCTTCCAGTGAGACCATATGATCTGATTTTCCTTAGAAGACCATCGTGCCATAATCTGTTGCTATACTTGCGCTGCTAAAATTCTGTTACATTTGATGGTTCATGATCAAGTGTAAAAACAAGATTGGCTTTATAACAATTTTAGTGCGAAAGATAAAACCATCTTTTCATGAAGGAGAACTAGCAATATCTATAAATATAAAAGCGAAAATGTATGTATGTGTGTTCGCTTTTTCTGTGTGTCTACAAAAGGCTTCTTTCAGAGAAGCGTTCGGTCGCTTCACAACTTTTTAAAACTTTTTATATCACATATAAATCGTAATATCTCACAGTTTACAACGAAGCTCGCCTGTCTATTTAATTTGCTCGATTTCGGGAAGATAAATATTCAACATTTGTCGCTCGCCGCATGTGGGTTTTTTTTTCCTATAACATTTTGGGAAAATAAAAATTAAAAAAGGCGTTACATCTGTACTTTAAATAAATGCAGAATCGGATGTTTTTTTTTATTTTATATTTTTGTTTGTCCCTTTGCGGTGAAGTATTAGACAACGTGCGAGTCTGAGTTGTTGATTGCAACGACAGGGTTCGAGTGTAACGCCCATGTTACATAAAAAAGACAATCGTTGATTATTTCATCGGGCCAAAAAACGACTTTTTATAAAAGCTTATGTTTACAAATTTATTTTATTGTATATAAAACACACACATACGATGATACATTGCGATCATGTAATCCCTACAGCCACCTACCTTGAAAATGCTGCTGTCAAACCTGGCATAGTTATATGGAATAAGTCAGAGAGAGTGGCAACCTTGCTTGAAGTGAGTGTCCTTAATGATGGAGGTCTGAACAGAGCTGAAAAGGAGAAACAGACCAAATATCAAGGTCTCATGTATGATATGAAAAGAAACTGGAATCTTAGGGAGATATCAATCATACCAGTTACTATAGGTTCCACAGGGCTTATGAAGAAGAACCTGAAGTCCTACCTAACTAATATTCCTGCTGAACCAAGAGCAAAAGAAATCTAGATAATTGTACTTAAGGGAACAACGAGGATACTAAAAAGAGCTCTCGGTTGGTTTCAATAAAAAGCAGGGCAATGTTGACAGCTGGTTTAGATGCTCCATACCTAGCGTTATAATCCTCAAAGGAAGAAATTTTTTTTTAAATATATACATATAATTTGGGAATCTTGGCTAGGACGACCTCCGGTGTGCTTGAGGTATTGTGATGAATGAGAGCTAGCAAAGGTACAGTGATGAGAATAACCATAGACACCTCTTCCTCAATTTTTGAGTGGCCTTGTGCCTGATTTTTGTTTTGTTGTAAACTTTTCAAAGTAAATAAAAAATATATAACTCTAAGTGTAGTATCTGTTCCGATGCTACACTTTAATTTTTTGTTCTCGGTTAATGGATGAGAAATCTTCATGACTGAGGCAATTTTTAATTTTTGTTCCGTTTCTCTACGCTAAAAAAACGAATCTGGTGTCTAACTCTGCCCTAGTGGGGAGGCAAAGTAAATAGGAATAACAATATATACACTTTAAGGAAATCTATCGATCTTCCATCGATTCAGTAGATATCTCACTGCTGGTGCAATTCTCTATCTATATAAGAGCCAGGTACGTCCAAGGATGGAATACTGTTGCCACATCTGGGCAGGAGCTGCTAGAAAGGACTTGTCCTGACTTGACACAGTTCAAAATAGACTTCGTAACCTCGTAGATGTTCTTTTCCCTTCCCTGCAACCTCTATCGCACAGAAGAGATGTTGCGAGTTTGTCTCTGCTTTATCGTTATTTTCATGGCAAGTGCTCGACTGAGCTTCAATCTATGGTCCCCCACGCCAAACTTTACGAGAAACACACCTTTAACTGAAAACACTATCAATAGTTTCCCCCACCCCACTCTTTATCTGTGCCTAAACTTAAACGTAGATTCCATGAACAAAGCTTCTTTCTTAGAACTGCACGTCTGTGGAATTGTCTTCCGTTTTCCTGCTTTCAAGCTGACTACAATATGGTTGTCTTCAAGTCCAACATAAACAAGTTCTTGATGAGCCGTTCCACTTAAGTTAACAAATTTACCGAATTTCCATTACTAACGATTACTATATTGTCCAATTGACTACTGTACACTTTAACCCTTATCCTCGAGTGATCTCTGGGCCTTGATAACTGGTTATGCCTGTGTAAAAAAAAATCGAAGGGAATACAACATTGGCAGTGATGAATGGGAAGACCTAGCAATAAATCTTCAGGAATGCTGACCTCTGTTGATGCAATGACTTGAATCCTTTTGAAAAAGATCAAACGCATTTCGAACCTCCAGGTAGAAACTTAGACAAAGTCAAAGGATACGCTTCAAGCCAGTTTCGTTGGAGGCGAAAACCGATTTCTGCGCAAAGGTTGTGATAAAACAAATTTATCAAGACTGCGAATGTACTCTAACAGGAGAGTTGGGAAAAATCCCGCACAGTTTGTATCCTTACTATTATATAAAAGGAACTCTGTGTGTGTGTGTGTGTGTGTCTGAGAAAGAGAGTGTGTGTGTGCGTGCGTGTGTGTGTGCGTGTGTGTGTGTCTGAGAGAGAGAGAGAGAAAGAGAGTGTGTGTGTATGTCTGTGTGAAAGGAATATTGTGTGTGTGAGTCTGAGAAAGAGAGTGTGTGTGTGTGTATGTGAGAAAGGAACATTGTGTATGTGCGTGTGTGTGTCTGAGAAATAGAGTGTGTGTATGTGTGTGAAAAATAACTTTGTGTGTGTGCGTGTGTGTATGTGTATGAAAAGAACTTTGTGTGTGTGCATGTGTGTGTATCTGAGAAAAAGAGAGAGAGAGAGAGAGTGAGATAGTGTTTGCATGTGTGTGAGAGAGATAGAGAGTGAGTTGCCCATGGATTCCGTAAGGGCTGTGCCGATATTTTTATGAAGTTTCACACAAATGTAATTTATGCATCTGGCAATGTTCTTGAATCGGTTTTGCATCGGAATGTCTTCCATAAGTATCAATAATCAAAAAAAAATCCGATGAAAGAAGGAACAGGAAATTTTGACTAAAGTTAACACCTTACACAGCCTAACATCACAAGTACATTTGAGAAGTTTTATTACCACGCACATAAAATCAACAGTAGCTTCTTTGTATGTAACAAAATGAATGTGGAAGCACAACTGAGTCATGATACTTGATTTTTTTGCATTTCACACTCAAGCCATTATCACGGTACAAACAGAAATGCTAGGCATATAAAATCAACTATAGGTTCTTTGATATGACAGGGGTGCGTTCGAAATGAATGTTTCTGCTCACAGCACGTTTGCGTTTTAGTTCTCTTGTTATAACTCTCGTTTCTCTTATTTCCTTCTTTAGTCCTCGCATGCCATAATCGATGTTTCCGACAAAGGGGTAAAAATTGCTGTTTTCTGGTTTGGAATCTATCAATACAACATTTATCATTGACTTGACTTTTGCATTTTAAACGTTAATTCAAGTTTTATAAAATCGGCAGTGGGTTCTCTACAGTGCAATCTAAATTACAAAGTGTTGTGAATTATGTCATTGCGGAGAGGCATCTGAAGCTTCTTCCTCTGCACTGCGATGGGTCCCCGACATGAGCAGGCAATCAATCGATTTGATTGAAAAGTGTGTGATTTCACCAGTTTCGATTACGGGAGTGTGAAACTTTTTTCTTTTTATTTTACACAGGAGTCACTACTTATCAAGGCGCAGAGGCCACTCGAGGATAAGGATTAAAGAGTGTGCAGTAGTCAATATCATAGTAATCGTTAGTAACGGAAATTCGGTAAATTTGTTAACTTAAGTGGAACGGCTCATCAAGAACTTGTTTATGTTGGACTTGAAGACAACCATATTGTAGTCAGCTGGCAAGCAGGCAAACGGGAGACAGTTCCACAGGTGCGCAGTTCTAAGAAAGAAGCTTTGTTCATTCGCTGATCAGGATTCGTCCCGGGCAACGTCGGATATTCATGCTTCTTGAGTTTTCGGTCCTTCTATAGAAGGGTTTGTTAGGACAACATGACAATTTAACCATGGCCAAATTTTCAGACTAATGTTGTATTTGAAAGCCAAATAAGGCCACCTTACGACTATACACTAACTAATACGAGGAGTGGTGTACCTTTTTCTAGTTATGTTAACTCAACAAACAGCACATAGCTGGATACTCAGCTAGACTAGATTAATATCAACAAGGATATGCTTAACATTGCCAGGGCCGCTGCGAAGAAGGTAGGCTCTCTCTACCGTGCTAGAAAACTACTAACACCCGAAAGTATCCTGTACCTCTATAAGGCCACCATTCACCCATGTATGGAGTATTGCTGTCACATTTGGGCTGGTGCATCTGCTACTAGTCTCTCGCTCCTAGACAAGGTTCAAAAGAGAGTCGCAAATCTGATAGGCCCTGAACTGGCATCTAAGCTTCAGCCTCTGTCCTATCGACGAAATGTTGCATCCCTCTGCCTGTTCTACAAGTATTTTAATGGTGATAAATACGGACGTTCCGTTATGGGTGGAAAAAAATTTTAAAGAGGGAAAAGCGAGTATAATAAAGCAAAGTTATTGAATAAACAATGCCGGTAGCCATTAGTCGCGTGCTCTCGTGTAATGAATGCGTGAATGTAGGGTTGACATGAAATTCTTAAAGATAAACTAAAATGACCGAAAAATGGGCTGAAATAACTTAAATAAATAAAAAGTAAATGACTTAGAAAGGCTTTAATGAACTTAAGGATGAATTGAATGACCTTAAGAATGACTTGAATGTTTAAAAAATAACTGGAATCCTTCAAAAACAACTTGAATGATCTGGAGAATGACTTGAATGACTTTGAGACTGACTGGTTGTAAAGTGGGTGATCATTTTACATTAAATTAATACAGAAAAGTGATCCCCCACTTTATATCACAAAGTTACAAACATAAGTACAGCATGTAGTAAGAACTGATACTACGCTTTGATCTTGTCCAAAAGGCCAAGAAAAGGGTATTTATTTGCTCTCCACCGAGCAAAGATCTTATACATTGACCAAGGTCTTATATGTGGGGTTGGTATTTATTTGCTCCCCCACCGAGCAAATTCAGTACAAGTCCAATTTTTAATGTGATGAGTGAAGGGGAAATGGCCCAGGGAGTAGGGAGCTGGATTGTTACAATTGGCATGAAGGGTTTCCCTTACATTGACCAGGGTCTTATATGTTAGGTTGCCCCCACATATGGTCTTTGCTTGTGGTATCTGTCGGAACAGATACTACACTTTGATCTTGGCCAAAAGGCCAAGAAAAAGGTATTTATTTGTTCCCCCACCGAGCAAATTAGGCACAAGGCCGATTTTTAATGTGAGAAGTGAAGGGGAAATGGGGACCAACTCCCCGGAGAGTAGGGGAGCTGGATAGTGACAATTGGTATGTAGGGTGGCCTCTACATTGACCAAGGTATTATCTTTGGGGTCGCCCCCACATAGGGTCTTTGCTGCAGTATCTGCCGGACATCTGGTCTTTGCTAGTCATAGCTAGTCATAGCTTGCAGTATCTGCCGGAACAGATGGTATTTATTTGCTCCCCCACCGAGCAAATTAGGCACAAGGCCGATTTTTAATGTGAGGAGTGAAGGGAGGGGGAAGGGAAAAAGGGGACCAGCTCCCGAGAGGTGGGAAATGGGAGCTGGTTAAAGATCAGGCATGTGGGGTTGCCCCCACATCTGGTCTTTCCTAGTCATAGCTAGTAATAGCTTGCAGTATCTGCCGGAACAGATGGTATTTATTTGCTCCCCCACCGAGCAAATTAGGCACAAGGCCGATTTTTAATGTGAGGAGTGAAGGAGGGGGGAAGGGAAAAAGGGGACCAGCTCCCGAGAGGTGGGAAATGGGAGCTGGTTAAAGGTCAGGCATGTGGGGTTGCCCCCACATCTGGTCTTTGCTAGTCATAGCTAGTCATAGCTTGCAGTATCTGCCGGAACAGATGGTGTTTATTTGCTCCCCCACTGAGCAAATTAGGCACAAGGCCGTTTTTAATGTGAGGTAAAAACCAGCTCCCCTAAAAGTAGGCAAAAAGGGGGCACTCTGGTTACCAAAAATAATAATTGTCCCAGTATAGAGGGTTTCCCCTCCATTGACTGGTACAAATTATCTTAAGTGCAGCATCTGCCGGAACAGATGGTATTTATTTGCTCCCCCACTGAGCAAATTAGGCACAAGGCCGTTTTTAATGTGAGGTAAAAACCAGCTCCCCTAAAAGTAGGCAAAAAGGGGGCACTCTGGTTACCAAAAATAATAATTGTCCCAGTATAGAGGGTTTCCCCTCCATTGACTGGTACAAATTATCTTAAGTGCAGCATCTGCCGGAACAGATGGTATTTATTTGCTCCCCCACTGAGCAAATTAGGCACAAGGCCGATTTTTAATATGAGGAGTGAAGGGAGGGGGAAGGGAAAAAGGGGACCAGCTCCCGAGAGGTGGGAAATGGGAGCTGGTTAATGGTCAGGCATGTGGGGTTGCCCCCACATCTCGTCTTTGCTAGTCATAGCTAGTCATAGCTTGCAGCATCTGCCGGAACAGATGGTGTTTATTTGCTCCCCCACTGAGCAAATTAGGCACAAGGCCGTTTTTAATGTGAGGTAAAAACCAGCTCCCCTAAAAGTAGGCAAAAAGGGGGCACTCTGGTTACCAAAAATAATAATTGTCCCAGTATAGAGGGTTTTTATTTAAATGCTGCCCACATCAGCATTATGTGGCACAAGGCCGGAAAGTGGGAACCCCGCAGGCTCCCCTAAAGGAGGGGCACTCCTGCAATTTTAAAAATTGCCTGAGTAACCCCGTCGGCATTCCCCGGTCGGGGCGCCTCAGGCAGCAAGCAATAAACTTGCCCCACCGGAAAGCCCGGTGGCAAGGCCTGGGAGGGTGGACCTCCTAGGTATTACCCAGGCGGTTCCCAGTATAGAGGGTTTCCCCTCCATTGACTGGTACAAATTATCTTAAGTGCAGTATCTGCCGGAACAGATGGTATTTATTTGCTCCCCCACCGAGCAAATTAGGCACAAGGCCAATTTTTAATGTGAGGAGTGAAGGGAGGGGGAAGGGAAAAAGGGGACCAGCTCCCGAGAGGTGGGAAATGGAAGCTGGTTAAAGGTCAGGCATGTGGGGTTGCCCCCACATCTGGTCTTTGCTAGTCATAGCTAGTCATAGCTTGCAGTATCTGCCGGAACAGATGGTGTTTATTTGCTCCCCCACTGAGCAAATTAGGCACAAGGCCGTTTTTAATGTGAGGTAAAAACCAGCTCCCCTAAAAGGGGTCACTCTGGTTACCAAAAATAATAATTGTCCCAGTATAGAGGGTTTCCCCTCCATTGACTGGTACAAATTATCTTAAGTGTAGTATCTGCCGGAACAGATGGTATTTATTTGCTCCCCCACTGAGCAAATTAGGCACAAGGCCGTTTTTAATGTGAGGTAAAAACCAGCTCCCCTAAAAGTAGGCAAAAAGGGGGCACTCTGGTTACCAAAAATAATAATTGTCCCAGTATAGAGGGTTTCCCCTCCATTGACTGGTACAAATTATCTTAAGTGCAGTATCTGCCGGAACAGATACTACACTTTGATCTTTGATCTTGGCTAAAAGGCCAAGAAAAGTTTAAAAAGCTAAGAACATCATCTATTAACAACAGACCTTTGATCTTAACCAAAAAGGCCAAGCACAAAAGTGTTACGGACAGACCGACCGACCGATGACAGACCGACGGATTGGCTTATGGAGTCGCTTGCACGCGACTAAAAATATCATAATGTTGCTTTATTTTATTCGTTTCCCATAACGGAACGCAACGTAACTTTATTTTCGATTTCCCTTTTTTTTATCCCTTATGAGAAAGCGAGGGAAAAACTGATTAACTGATCCCCTTTTTTATTTTTTCTTCCTCGCCTTTTTCTTTATTTTAAAACGCATTTTACTTTCATTATTTTAATATATATGCATATATATATATGTGTGTGTGTGTGTGTGTGTGTGTGTGTGTGTGTGTGTGTGTGTGTGTGAATGTGTGTGTGAGACTCTGTGTGTGTGCGTGCGTTCATGTGTGTGAGTATGTGTGAATGCATGTATGTGTGTGTGCGTGTGTCTGTGAATGTGTGTATGTGAGACTGTGTGTGTGTGCGTTCATGTGTGTGAGTATGTTTGAATTCGTGTATGTGTGTGTGCGTGTGTCTGTGAATGTGTGTATGTGAGTGTGTGTGTGCATGTGTGTGAGTGTGTGTGAATGTGTGTATGTGTGTGAGTTTGTGTGTGAGTGCATGTGTATCTGTGAGGGTTTGTGTATGTGTGTGAGAGAGTGTGTGTGTGGGGGGAGGGGTATGCGTGTGTGTTAAAAAGAACAACCAAGAATTTAGCAAAATCTTATCTTATATATAAAAGGCTATATGTCTGTCTGTCTGTCTCCATATTTTCAAACTCTATCTCCCCCGAAACTAAAAGTTGCAGAGCGACGCTAGGGACCTCAAATGATCGGATTTTTTACGGGTCATTTCTTTTATGGGTCTTTAGCCAGATAAAATTGTTTTTAAGGGGTCAAAAATGGGTCAAAATTGAACATTTTTATACATTTTGTACATTCATCTTAGTTCATTTTTTATTTTTAAGCAATTTATATGCGCGTCGCGTTGGTACAGGATAACGTCACCAGCTTTGAATGCTACGGTTTCGATTCTAGCTGCTGGTATCGTAATCATTTTTTTTTTACTTTTGATATCACAACTCTAAAATAACAGATACGAAATGTGGACAAATTAAAATATCATAATTAAGCGTATTTTATTTTATTTTTAGAACTTATGTGTTTTTTAGATCAAGTATTTATCGCTTTCTTGGTTGAGGCACGTTCTGGAAACGCAACCAGCTCTCCGGGTGTTAGACACAATATCAAACGATAGACATATTGAATCATCGACACAACGGGTCGATATGTCGCCGGTTATAACCGGCTGACATAGGTCGCTTCTTGTCTTCATTGCGTCGTTACAGGCAACATTTCTTTTGTCTGCATTATTGGTTGGAACCTGATGCTGAAATCGAATGCTTGAACAAAAATAGTCAACAAATGCATTTTTATAAAAAATATATAATTTATTTTACATTTAACAATGAGGGAGTATATTCAGTCGACCCATTGCACACCAAACTAGTATATCCCGCGTGTACGGAGTGCAAGTTTCAACTGTTTTTAAAACAATAATAGTTGATTCTCTCCTTCAGGTATACCGCCTACTAAACAATTGCTCTTTGTTTTGTAGGTTGTAGGAGACATGTTGAGCATTATTATGATAACAATGATAAAAAGTGTTCGAACGTAGCAAAACTCGGCTGTCGCTAAAAAAAGAGAAAGAAACTAAAATGAAAGATTATTAATCGCAAAACAATGAATAAAAAGCGCCGCCTACAAATCTTCCAATGAATGGGGTACGGCTGTTACAATGAATTTTAGCTTTTTGTAGTTCTTGCGGAGAAGTGTCGAGGTTGTTCAACTCCTCTGGGACAGACAGGCCTAGAGTTGTTTCGCTTCAGTGATCTAACGAGAACCGGTGTGTCAATGTAATTAAGCTGTATCTATCTACATAATTATAAAACTTTGTGTACCTTGCTTGCTTGCTTACTTGCTTGCTTGCTTGCTTGCTTGCTCGCATCTTGTCTTTGACTAGCGAGCGAGTGCATCTTTTATAAAAGGGGTGACAGGTAAATTTATTTATGTATTTATCTACATGTCTATATATATATATATATATATATATATATATATATAGTAAGTTATAAGCCTGAAGAATCCTAGAGTGGATGAAACGCGGAATATTAAGTGTAGCTTAATCGCCATATACATTTTATAACTTACTAAATAGCTCTACCTACGTATTAAGCACTTTTGAAGTACATACTTAAAGTTTACGCATAAATCTATACTTTCGTATATTAATGTTATGTGAGTAAATTAAGTAGTTATATATATATGTGTGTTTGTGTGTGTTTGTGTTTTTTCTGGATATCTTTTCTATTCGCTATTTGTATAAAATGGCGCCAAAAAGTTGTTGTTCAGCCATATTTTTCCCAATATATTATACTAAATTTAAAACCTCTAATTTAATAATTAAAAACAATAACAATACTAACACCACACTAAACCAAACTAATGTAGTGTATGAATTTATTTGCCCCTTCGAAGAATGTCTCCGAACTCACTCTAAAAACTCATACAACGCATACATAGGCCACACCAAAACAACTCTCTCCCGGCGACTAACCTATCATTTAGCTGACAATAGTGCTATAAAACAACACCTAACACCCCTGAGAAAAAACTTCAGTCGTCCGACATTAGAAATATCTAAACTAACAATACTAAAATCAGACACCTTAACAACTGCACACGATGACTAAAAAAAAAACTACAGACCCTTTTTAACCGGATCTCATTTAACACCGGGACAAATATACTAGCAATATTAAATAACTAATAAGAAACTAAATAAATAAAGTATACAATAAGAAAACTGAAATTAAAAATAAAAATAATTCGCCCCTAATCGTCTTCCACGCACCTTTATAGCCAATAAAAGAAAATTATAAATACACCAAATAACTAATAAATACACCAAACCTCAAAGGAAAAAAAAAAAAAAGAAAACGATAACAACCACAATCGTTCCTGATGATAATCGGATGCACCGATAGAAAGTGCTTGAAAATACTATGAATGAACAACAACTTTTGGGCGCCATTTTTACAACATGTCGTCTGAAATAAAAAAGACGTCTCGACGAATGTAAAAGATATTCAGAAAAATAGGAAAAAAGAATAACTATGTCGTGTTAAACCAGACGTGCTTGAATAATGACTTTTTACAAAAATATACAAATATATATATATATATATATATATATATATATATATATATATATATATATATATATATTTGTGTGTGTGTGTGTCTGTGGGTATATATATGTGTGTATATATGTGTGTGTGTATATATGTGTGTGTGTGTATATATATATATATGTGTGTGTGTGTGTATAGAAGGCGCATGAAAAAGAGGAAAGAAAATAAAGAAGGGAGCCAGATGACCATGTTCGCCCACGCTTTATCATATATATATATATATATATATATATATATATATATATATATATATATATAGTAATTGTCTGTATTTTTTAGATGAGGTGTTTTCATTGATTGAGATTGTCGGACTGACTTCCTCATCTTGGTTGTTATTGTCACAACGTTTCGGCCGTTTTGCCCTATCGAACTTGGGAACCGTTTGTTAGGAGTCTCGAACCCAACCCTTTATTATTATTACGAGGGTACCGTGTTCGGACTCCAGCTAGGCTTTGGGACATAGTTGCTGATTCTCTGTTTTTAATGTTACTTTTTCACTGCCTTCGTTCAGGATTGAACTCAGCACCTTTTGGGTAACTGTAAACTTTGATACAACGTCTAGGACCACTCGGCCATATGTCCTAGTGTCCTAGTGGTCCTAGACGTTGTATGAAAGTTTACAGTTATCGAGCTTTTAGATCTGGCTGAGATAACTTTATAAATATTAATTCTTTAATATTTATAATATACTTTAATTTTACAATCTTGGATCATTTTGGTAAATTTAATTGTAATTTTTATTTTATATATATGTGTGTGTGTGTGTGTGTGTGTGTGTGTGTGTGTGTGTGTGTGTGTGTGAGGGGGCCTTAAAGGCTAAGGAATAAGGATGGGAGTTGTATGATTTCGTTTCGAATATGACTGATGGCACCCAAGTACTATATTATGACCGGGCAACACTAAGTAATTATTCAACCTAAGAAATAAATATATATTTAAAAAATAATTATTAATCGCATTTCCGGTACAGGGTCAAACGATAAAATTGTCGCCCTAAATGAAATCAACACTAAATAAAGTGATAGTGTTGTTTTATTCTAGAAAAAAAAAAGGCACCTGAAATAGTAGTGCTGTTTTCTTTAGAGCGACACTTTTATCGTTCCACCCTATATATATATATATATATATACTAGCAAAAGTACCTGTCGTTGACTGGTTTCAAAATCAGCCTACAGAAAATGGACTCTGATTTATGAAAGTATGATAGGTTATGAAAAGGAAGGGTTGTAAAGAGATAGCTTCGAATTTGGGGGTTTCAAAACCAAAGCAAA
Organism: Euprymna scolopes; assembly: GCF_053919585.1. Lineage (NCBI taxonomy): Eukaryota > Metazoa > Mollusca > Cephalopoda > Sepiida > Sepiolidae > Euprymna > Euprymna scolopes. The sequence continues at coordinate 25,117,811 of NC_136492.1, read as the reverse complement.
ATATGATGAAAGTAAAAATAAAATAGATAAACCCCATAATTTATTATACCATACCTGTTCACACTGAAACACTTATTACAATATTCTATGGATCTATATTAAAAGACCTTGTTAAACTTTGTGATATATTTCCATTCTATGAAGGTCAGGCGCGAACGAACACCCCATAATTTTATTATACCATATTTCTTCAAACTGGAACATAATTATCAAAGTATACTTATGCAAATAGATATGAAAAGTCTTTATTAAAGTTTGTGCCTCTTTCCATTCTATAGAGGCCAGGCGCGAACGCAGACCCCACAATTTTATTGTACATCCCTATTTAAGTTAAAACATACTTATCAAAGTATTATTATGTACATCTATATCAAAAACACTTGTAAACGTTTTTTTGTATTTTTAAATTTTTTATTTCCATACTTTGTGGACCAGGCGCGAACGCAGACCCCACAACGTTAGTGAACCACCGTTCTGCCAGATCAAACATACTCATTCCTGTGTCTCGATACATCTTCTATCATTATATGTGATCAGTTTTCTATAGTAGTCAATCATATAGGAGCCTATTCGTGACCAGACACACACACACAGACGCTCAGCTTTATACATATACGCCATATACATTTTATAACTTACTAATATATATATATATATATATATATATATATATATATATATATATATATATAACGTGTGTGTGTGTGTGTGTAAATATTATCTCGTCTTCAAAACCTCTTCCCTGGACCTCTTTCCCAGGGAAGATACGTCGAAAGCCTGTCTCTGCACTGTTTTCATGACAAGTGCTCGACTGAACTCCAATCTATGGCCCCCACTCTTGCGAAAACTTCACAAAAACACTCGACTAAAATCACTATATATGATTCTATGAGCTTCTTTCACAGAACTCCACGGCTGTGGAACACTGTTCTGCTGGCCTGCTTCTTGGTTGAATACAAAATGCTAGTCTTCAAATCCAATGTAAACAAGTACTTGTTGAGCCGTTTCCATAAATAATCAAATTCTACTTAATTTACTTTATTAGCAATAACTACACTATCACTTTACATTCTTAAATCCTTATCCTCGAAGTCATGGATATGGCCTTAAATTATTGCCGATGGTGAGGCCCCAGCTTGCACTCTTTGGAGAGTGTGGAGCCACTCTTTAATTGCCATTGCTCTTAGGTCCACTCTGACCCGGAGTGCTAGTGCTTGTTAGGGTCCCAACTATGGGTTAAATAGAAACCGACTAAAAAAAACAAAAAAAAAAAAAACAAATATATTCTATTAAATTTTTTTCTTCAAAATAACTGGATTCGGCATTAAATGACCCGAAAAGGGTTGATATGCCGTAAAACAAAAACAATCAACCAACCAATCTTATCCTCGAGTGGCCTTCGGGCCTTGATAAGTGGTAAATCCCAAGTTATATATATATATATATGAGAGAGAGAGAGAGAGAGAGAGAGAGAGAGAGAGAATTGCACGCGTCGATCATATATTAAAAAAAGAAACGTTGGCGGGTGGCTGGAGAGTAAGTTTCGCATTCTGAAATATTTAAGTCATGAGCAATCGATTAAAAAATATGGATGCGTCGCTAGCAAAACGTCGCGGCACTAATATGTACTTGCTCCTCAACTGGCTATCACTTGGCTGATCATCTTATTAAATAGATTTCTATTTAAACCACGTGGATGGTTTTATAAACAATTACATCAGGTGTGTAATTATTTTCTGACAGGTTAATAAAAGATTTCGATACTGAATCCGTTTCTTCTTCCTCCTCTTCTTTTACTGCGCGTTCTTCTTTTTCTCTACTCCTACTACTGCTACTACTTTTTTACTTGTGATTTATCGTCTCTCGTTCCTCTTCTTCTTCTTCTTCTTCTTCTTCTTCTTCTTCTTCTTCTCTGGTTCTAGCAGATCAGGCTGTCTGAAAATATTGGCTTCCTTTCTGTTTTTCTACTTCCTTTTGCAAAACTTAATTATGTTCTGTCAAACCAAAAACACAAACAACACCCCCACATTTTGCCTTCTTCCCATCTCCCCCGCTTCCTCACTGGTTTCCTAACTTGAAATGGACCAAACATTAATACTGTAACCCTTTTCCCCTCTCCCATTGCAAAACTCATTCATGTTCTGCAGGACAGAGAACAAAACCGATAAAATCCACTATAAAACAACCAAACCAAACACTACAAACTAACAATGGAAGATACAAAGAACTTGAAGAATAAAAACCTTCTACAAAATAAATGGATGAAACATGAATACATTATAGATAAATTTGGAAAATAACTGGATTCAGCATTAAATAAGCCGAAAAGGGTTGGTATGTCGTAAAACAACCAAATCTTCTTCTGCCATTACTTCGTCTTTTATTCTTTTTTTTTTTTTTTACTTGTTATTTTATCCTTTCTTTTGTTTAACTTTTATGGCTTGTTCTTCTTCTTTTTCTTCTTCTTTTTCTTGTACATACTTGAGTTCTTCCTCTTTCTTTTTTGCCTTTTCTTTTGCTTCCGAAATTCCGTGCAGATTCCGCGTTCGGCAGACAGACTATCGCGCTCAACAAAATGTTGTCTCCCTAAAGAACAACACTAAGTGGTAGTGTTGTTTTATTCTAGAAAAAAAAATAAGACACATGAAATAGAAAACCAGTATTAAATATACGCATATTCTATTTATTTATAGATCGATTTTCGTCATTATCCAGACGATTTCGTATTGTATTTAAAACAGCTAATATTCAGTCACGATCGATTAAGCTTACGTGTAAACGAGTGAGCTGAGTCGAGACGTACCAGCTGGCATAATCTGACTGAATCGGTTTAAAAGAGCTGCGATAAGCGACGCGTTGAATAAAATTTCATCAAATTAGTTATCTCTAGTTAAATTTTCCTCAGTTGAAGGGAAGAAAACTAATTACCTCCAATGTACGCGTATGCAGTTTTCTTTAAAGGAAGGACATCCGTTGTCTATAATATAAATCTCACCCGTCTGTTTAAATGTATGTATGTATGTATGTATATGTATGTATGTCTAAAACTTTCGACAGAGGTGACGGATTTTCACGGGATTGTTATCGTTTTGAAGCTTGACCCTTCGTACGACAAATATCGAATAACTGGACAAAAACATTAATTCTTCACCCTAAACTGGGCGGTTTTCTAATAGGAGAAGTCGGGGGGGGGTGTCGCCATTTTTGCAAATCATCGTATCGGTTGGATTGACTGTTCTTAATTTCAACCTTCCGAACTTCCGGTCGGACGATGGAGACATCGGCAATGACGTCACGTTTTTGTTTTCCTCCTTTGCGTTACGGGTCCGAGCCAACCTGCCTACAATCATTTTTTTTCTCTTTATCCACCCAAACTGCCTACTGTTGTTTCACCTCCCCTTCCCCCTCTATTACTAATTTATTTTTTTAATCCCCCGGAGGTTCCTTACTCGACCAAGGCAACGTCAGGGAACCCCGCTACTATTCCACTTTTCAAAAAATACCTTTTTATCCCCCCCCGAGGTTCCTTACTACACCTCCACACACTCGGGCAACGCCGGGTCCCCCCGCTAGTCTATTATATAAAGGCAAAATGTGTGTGTGTGTGTGTGTGTGTGTGTGTGTGTGTGTGTGTGTGTGTGTGTGTGTGTGTCGCAAAACTTCCAACAGACGTGTCGGATCGTGACAAAATTGGTATCGTTTTAAAATTTATGTCTCGGACGACAAATATCCAAAAATTGTCCAAAAAGATTAACTCATTCACCGTCAACTGCGCCGTTATTTACAATAGGGGTCATTTTTTTGGTCTACGTTTTTGTAAGTCATTAAAATCTTGCTTCAACAACGTCGCATAAAATACGTTGTTTCAACCGTCCACGGCGTTACAATCGCGGTGGGCGCATCGATAAGACTGTTTGCTTTTTTTTTCCGCCTCCTTTTCCTACTGCTCGTTACGGTTCGAGCCTTGCTACTACTCCTAATTGTTCTCTTTTTTGCGCTGACAATTTTTGTTTTTGTTTTTGTTTTTTTTGTTTTTGTCCACACACTCGGGCAACGCCGGACAACTAGGCTAATCTTTACTAAAAATATAGCTACAGTTTCCTCTAATAAACGGGGTGTCGGAGGGTAGATGAAATGAGCAAGCTAGGTTAGTAATTGATCGCCGCAATGTTGTATCTCTGTGCATGTTTTACAAGTACTTGAATGAAATACGCTCTGACGAACTCATAGCACTTGTGCCCCCTCGACGTACATACTGCCGGCCAACCCGACAAGCAAAAAAAAGAACGCCCCGTTCAATGTTAACATCCTTAGATGTCGAAGGCTTCTATACTAATAGTTTCTATTCTCGGACTATTAGACTCTGAATCCCCCCACCCCACCCGTTTCCTACTTCCCTGACTAAACTCATATGCAGAAGTTTAAACATACTGTGACCATATAAATCTGTTGCAATAATTTTTATTATTTATAATACGGATAAATATTTAAATGCTGCCCGCCACAGCATTGTGTGACACAAGGTCAAGAAAGTGGGGTGTCAAGCTAGCTCCCTCTAAAGCAGAGGCACTCTTGCCTAGCAAAAATTACCTGAACATCCTCGTCGGCATTCCCTGGTTGAGGCGCCTCAGGCAGTAAGTAATGAACTTACTCTACCCGAAAATCGGGTGGCAAGGCCTGGGAGAGTAGACCTCCTAGGTTAGACCCAGATGGTGTACCTCAGTCTGACAGGTACTGGGCCAGTTCTTGGCCCCCTATATATCGGACTGATTGTCAAGAACGGATTTTTTACTAGTATTTTTCTACCAAAGTCTCAAAGCAACCGAAGCCACAAGAAGTGCTCGTGTGAGCTCCAATCTTTGCCCCCCCTCGCCAATCTTTCACGATAAACACCCGTATATCTGAAACCTCTGTCAATAATTTTCCCCACTCTTTATCTGTGTCTAAATCAAAACGTAGATTCCATGAACAAAGCTACTTTCTTGGAAGTGCTCGCCTGTGGAACTCTCTTCCGTTTGCCTATTTCCCACCTGACTACAATTTGGATGTCTTCAAGTCCAACATAAACAAATTCCTGATGAACCGCCCCCCTTAAGTAAGACACTTTATCAAATTTCCAATATTAACGATGACTACAATACTATCCCATTGGTTTCTGTACACGCAATAACCCTTATTCCCGAGTGGCTTCCGGGCCTTGATAAATGGTAACCACCATGTAAAAAAGTGACTCATTCCCATGATGCATAATGGATGTATGCCCCCTCAAAGTTGGGAGATCTTATTTATAAACACTGCTGATAAGAACTGACGAATTAAATTAATTCACGTTCTGTTGTCAACCAATCAGAAACCAGGATTGCTCCATAAAAATTAAACCTTTTTAGCAACCGTGCATATGTTTTCCTCGCGTCAACACGAGAAGGATCTTTTGCTTCTTGCCTGCAAAATTATAAACTCCACAACCTGTACAGAAAAGATGCCTACCGAGAATTCTTCATCTCCGGTACTTGTACAAAATAACTACCCATGAGAAACTCTTCAGAAATTAAACATGGCTTCCAATTCAAGAATCCCACTACTTAACTGCCCACGATCCCCCAATTAGACATGATCCCTGATAGTAATGTAAGGGTTTACAACCAAATTGATATACGCCTGGTTTGGGGTGAAAAATGAAAAAAAAAAAAAAAAAAAAAAAAAACTTGGTTTTCAAGAAAGAAGACTAGGTCGCTACCAGGTTTCCACTAATGAAAGTGGCATGAGTTGCCTAGAAGTAGAATAGTATTAGTTTTTTTTTTCCTAATCATGTCACGTTGACCGGGAACTGACACGTTGTAGCCTCAGTCGCAAAGCAGACAAAGAACGGGAAAAACTTCAACTCGCTTTTTGCTGTGGTTTCAACGAGTTTATTTCCTCATTCTCTGCAACACGTAACTTCTCGTAACGAGTGTGACGTCTCTCACGTGAGCGTCTTCTCGAAGGTTCTCTCGAACGTGTTCCACGTCTCTAATATGATCATCTTTGCAAACGTGCTCGTTCCTTTTTCTAGTCTTTTTCCCCTTACCGTGGCGTCATTCCGCTCACAGCTCGGTATTTGCATATAGCCGTTCTTGCTGCGTTACAATTAAACAAAAGCCTAGAATTATTAGGTCAGAAATAACAAAGAAGACACAAGCTTCTATTTATAGATCAATATGGGATTAAATTTAGAATATTCCATACAGCATTTCCAATAACAAATAATCAGTTAAGATCGATTAAACGTAATTGTCGCTTTTTATTCAAACAATTTACAGTGCGGTTCGATTTTTCATGCAGAAAATCGATCAGCAAAAAAATAAAAAAAAAATGCGAATATTATCCACCCAAGCAAGTGCGAGTCGGATCGATTTCCGATAATCGACCCAACCCGTTCATTTGACGTTGCAAAAATGTCGACATAGCAACAACACACAATTCCCTTCTCAGGGCAGTTATATCGTTTGCGCAACGCACATTGAGAGTTAAGGCTAGGGTAAGGGTTAGGGTTCTGAAGGTTTAGCGGCGCACGAAAAGAAAGCAATGAATCGGTCCGTTGAATGTGAAAAAAAAAAAAGAGAAAACTGACAAAGGAATAAAGACGGGTTTTCGTTTAAAGTCTTTCGTTCCAGTCGACGAATAATAAAGTGTTAAGGGTGAGGGCGACAAACTGGCACAACAAGCTGTAACATTTTCAATCATAAATAAAACAATTTCTACATACATGCAAGTGCTTATACGTGTTGGTCTTTTTTACGCACTCTTCGCTTCTTTTCCTGGAAGAAAATAACACAAGGAGACGTTCGCTGAGAGTTACCAGATATGATTTTACCGGGAAAAAATTTACTTCTGAGAAAGAAAATAATGTTATTTTCGAAAGTTCTTTACTTTTTAACCTAAATTTTCTAACTTAAAAATATATCATTTCGCTTAGATTATCGAGTTGTCTATATTAACAAAGATGTCTCGTTGTGTATCTGTGGTTATATAATAATTGTGTGCACGGTTCCCACATTGACATAAAACAGTGCAGTTATTGTCTCTATAGACATACGACAATATTTACTTATGAAATTCTTTATTTGGCCAATCAGATATGGTGATCTGACTTTCTTACTCTTCTCATCGTCCCTCAAAGATTCATTGCTTTCCTTGAATATATTATGCTGCTCAAAAACTGATGCTCGATTCATGCAAGATGGTCAAAAGGCCGTCTAAAGCATTCCATACGTTTCTGTGCCATTTTTTCCAAGTTTAAAACAGAATTTTATTGCGTATGGGCCAGATATTTGAAATTCACCAGCTGAGGCAATCAGGCTTTAGTAGGTCGTATTCTAATTCTTGCTGTAGCTGTTCGTTTGAACCTGAAATCATAAAAATTGGTCGGTCATCTCATATGATATATAGTAATAACATACTGAATTTTCAAGTGATTAGAACAATTTTAAATGATTGTAAAACAAAAGTAAGTCTGCCACTTATAAGCTTTACTATTATATAAAGTCACTTTTTGTGTCTGTGTGAGTTCCTTCCTTATATTTTCCGAAACGGCTGAGCATGTTTTTTTTTGCAAATTTCACACAAAGCAATTTATATGTCTGGCAGTGTTCTTAGATATGTTTGGTACAGAAATTCATCCGATAAGTATCGAAAATCGAAAAAAATACAATCTTAAAAATAGCTTTTCTCTCTTATAGGTAAAAAAAAATAATAATTTTTAAGCGGAATATTTCACGTTACACTATTTATATATATATGAACAAACCGCGCATAATACTTATTTGCTTATTATGCGCGGTTTGTTTATATATATATATATATATATATATATATATATATATATATATATATATATATATCTTTCTTTTTTTTTTACATATCGAACATTTTTTTTTTACACATCCAACATTTTTTTTACACATCCAACATTTTTTTTTTACACATCCAATATTTTTTTTTTTTTTTTTTTTTTTACATATCCAACATTTTTTCACTTGTTTTTCTTGGCAATTTATGACTACAATAAATTGCAGTTTCACTTAATGCCATAACCAGCAAATTCTAGCATTGCTAAAAATATAATTGGCTGATTTCTTTCTGTCCTCTGTTTAGAAGAATAGCTAGAATAGCATTCTTTGAAACTCCATGGAATAAGGACTTCGTAAATTGTTTTTTGGCGTATTCAGTTTAACAATTTGATTGTAAATTTCAACTTTATTTTTTTTTCTCTTATAATATTCTCGTTCCTTTTTGTTAGATAGGAAAACTGATGAGAAAACTGGTCCCTTATTTATTTGCTAAGGGACCAGTTTTCTCCTTAGCAAAAAGGGACGAGTTTTCCGGGTACGGGTTTTCCGGGGACGAGTTTTCCTAAATTCGAGACATCAGCAATAAAAAATATGAATGTGAAATACATACACCTGTGGCTTTGGAATGTTTACTATCGATATATATATATATATATATATATATATATATATATATATATATATATATATATATATAGTAATGTGATTGATAATTTAACATTCAAATTAGAATTAAAAATTAAAAATCTGTTTCATAAGAAGGAACAACAACAAAGTCAATAACAACAACGATCGTACAAATTATTGACTTTTTTGTTGTTCCTTCTTATGAAACAGATTTTTAATTTTTAATTCTAATTTGAATTTTAAATTATCAATCACATTACTAAATATTAAAGTAGCTCTAGGATATTTGCCTATCGAGCTTATTATATATCTGAATTACAACGAGCACTGCTCTTTTCTTGTATTTTAATTAAATTAGTAATTTTACTATCACATTGAAATACACTCTGCTCTTTAGACTACTGTTCTAACCCCCTTTATATATATATATATATATATATATATATATATATATATATATATATATATATATATATATATATATATATGATTAGTTTTTGGAAAAGAATTCCAGCAGAGTGCTCAATTAAAAGGAAAATCCAAATTTTAAGAGCGTATTTATACTTTGTGTACAGAAAGTTGTTAGTTGAGACAGATCATTAGTACCGTCGGTTTCAAGCCCGATAATAAGGCCCGTTTAAGGTATCCTTATCAAGAAGCTCTCTTATAAGATAGACGAATATTGGCTGAAGAGAGCTTGATAAGGATACCTTAAACGGGCCTTATTATCGGGCTTGAAACCGACGGTACCAATGATTTGTCTCAACTAACAACTTTCTGTACACAAAATATATATATATATAATTATGCATACTTCGGCGTGGCGTTGAGCGTTTTCTTTCTCCCTTTCATCCTCGGCGTAAACCACTGCAGGGCTTCGTAGTCATCTCGGCTAATTACAATTCCAGCCCAGCTATCATTTGCCTCACCTCCTCCTGACTCTCTCCCCCTCCTCTCTTTTTCCGTTACTCACCGCGTAGTATGACTCTTATCGGCTTGTCTTCTCGCCCGTTCATTCACTAAAAAGCTCGTTCTTTTGGCGAGCAGGCAAACAGATTGGCCTAGATTTCGGCTCAAGTCCAATAACAGGTTGGATACATATTGGACGGAAAACGTCTAATGCGTCGGAAGACTTACGAGTCCGATCTTTTTTTTTTTTTCGTTTCTAGCTCAAATATGCATTCTCGTTTTTATTTTTTTTATTTTTTTAATGTTTTAGCGAGTTTTTATAACAAGTGCTTCCGTTTGTGCTCTTTTAACTTGCATCTCCGCGAAAAAAAGATGAAGTGAATGAATAAGAGTACAGAATAGTTAACACGTACACAACAAGTCCAGAAAAGATGAAGTGAATAACAGCGCAGAATAGTTAACACGATAATTTTTAAAACGTAAAAGGAAATACATAATTTATATCAAACGCATTAGAATAAAATTCCCTACAGAACCCAATTAATTTTAATGTGTGGAAACCATTCGTAGCATTTTTTTTTTTTTTTTTTTACCGATAATGTTTGCTGGTTTTGGTTTATGACACATTTCCAGTTATTTATGCCGAATCCAACGAACAAGGGTTAAGGCTTGGTTGACAGTGTTGGACCTATTAGACTGGGGACTCTTTTGGGGGCCTGTCTAAAAGGAAAAAGACTAGTGGTAGATGCACCAGCGTATATGTGGCAACAATACTCCATACATGAACGATAAAGACTGATGTAAGGTGTCAGTAGTTTTTTTAGCACCGTAGATGGAGCCCGCCTTCTTTGAAGCAGCCTTGGCAATATCTTCAATGCATTTGTTCCAATTCATATTGTCTAGGGTTATAATCAGGATTCGATTCTGGGGTTCGGGAAGGAGTGAGTCACTCTCTCGACAACAGCACGTTTCTGCCCTCTTCTTTTCCAATCGACCACACCTGGCCTTTCGCCACCAATGTCACACCGCACAATCCGAACGTCAGCAATACAAAATTCTTTTCAAGAGAAGATGTTCACGACTCTTTTTCTCTCTGCTACCCGAGGGAATTTTTCCCAGCTTTTATATCCTCCTATCTAGAAAAAAAAAAAAAGGAAGAGACGGGGGGGATAGCTTCTCCCATCATGCTCTGCCTTCCCAAGAGGCCCATCGCGTATACAAATGCGCTGGACATCCTTTCCTTCTTCTTTCCCAAAGAGCGATGCAGATACGCCGGTACGTTTCTTTTCTTTTTTTTTTTTTTTGCTTTTCTAACCATATACCCTACAATGAATGCTAACATTTAGACAAGCCCGTTCCACAGCAGCCCGTTCCACAGCAGACATCCTAACTGTAATCTCTGAACGTATATACCATTCACTGGACAAAGCGGGGGAGGACAGAGCTTTTGACAGGGTATGGCATGAGGTTCTCCTCAGGAAAATTAGATCATTCGGTATCACTGGTAGAATACTTAACATAATTAAATCCTTCTGAGATAAGAGAAAAATCCAGGTTGTCCTCGACGGTCGTACATCTAAACAATATGATATAAATGCGGGAGTGCCCCAGGGGTCTATCCTTGGACCTGTATTGTTCCTGATATTCATAAATGACCTCCCCGACAAAATTGCCTCTGAGATGGGTATATATGCTGATGACACTACACTCTATGGCAGGTACGACAGGAAGACAAATGAACACATTTCTAAAGAAATGGCAGAAACACTAGAGGAAGACCTCCAATCTGTGGTGGAATGGGGACAAAGTGGTTGGTCGCGTTCAATGCTGCCAAGACTAAATTAGTTTCATTCAATAATTACAAGAAACCCTCTCTACCACCTATAGCAATGGCCAACGACTCTTTATCTGAGAGTACATCTTTCAAACTCCTTGGCCTAACGTTCACAGGAAACATGAGTTGGAACAATTACATTGAAGGCATTGCCAGGGCCGCTGCAAGAAAGGTGGGCTCTCTCTACCGTGCTAGACAACTACTAACACCCGAAAGTATCCTGTATCTCTATAAGGCCACTATTCGCCCATGTATGGAGTATTGCTGTCACATTTGGGCTGGTGCATCTGCTACTAGTCTCTCGCTCTTTGACAAGGTTCAAAAGAGAGTCGCAAACCTGATAGGCCCTGAACTGGCATCTAAGCTTCAGCCTCTGTCCCATCGACGAAGTGTTGCATCCCTCTGCTGTTCTACAAGTATTTTAGCGGTGAATGCTCTGACGAACTGCAATCACTTGTGCCCCCACGATGTGAGCACCCTCGATAAACCCGACAGGCTGTAGAGATCCCTAGATGTAAAAGATCTTTCTACTCCAATAGCTTCTTCCCCAGAACCGCTAGACTTTGGAATTCCATTCCAGGTCCCTGCTTCCCAACAGTACTGACGTGCAGAAGTTCAAGTGTAACGTGAACCGACATCTTGCTGCTCAAATCCCTACATAGTACTCCAGTAGTTGTTGCCCCTGATAGTAGCCCCCTACACCAAAGTGGCAATTTGCCTTGTTTGGGGTGAAAATGTAATAAATAAATAAAAAAAATTTTTTGTTAAGCCGACGCGTTTGAACGATGATCTCTTAAGTAGAGCGTCATTAGTTATGGCAATCGGTAGTTAAGAAGGTTACTTGTAATTGTTAGAAAAAAAAGAAGCTTAGTTTTAGCAATATTAAATGTTACCATCCATTTATGCAAACAAATATCTGTGTTAGCATCATTTGGACCATTATAATTGTAACGTGACTATTACGCACGAACAGAGTTCGTTACATTTCAAACCAGAGACGTGCAAAGAGAGGGGTGCTAGGGAATCCCAAGCACCAACCCCTTTTACTTCTGTTTTAAAAGTGCCCTTTTCAGAGGAATGTATTATAGGCCTGCTTACCACAGAGACAGTGTTCATTAGTTTATTTTTGCTGTTTTTAGTAGACTTAAGCACCCGCCGGAAGTAGTTCTCTGAATGTTTCACACCTCTCTTGGGCTCCCACTCCGTCCGCAACTGACGAAAAGAAAAAAATAAACAAAAATAAATAAATCCGACGCAGGTTTTTTTTTGTTTTGTTTTGTTTTGTTTGTTTTTTTCTGTTTTAGCAAAAGGCAGTTATTACAGTTACTTTCCTTACAATGCTTGCTTCATTTTTTAAATTTTTTATTTTGTCTGCCATAAGATTAAGAAAATCCCGCCGTCTCTACACCAGCTTAAAAGTCTCTCGCCACCACCACAGGGCCACACGTTCATCTTACCTGACTTCCACTTTGATTCTCTATTGGACAACACGCCGGCCATAACCAACCATTTCTCGTCTTAATACGTAAATTTTTACCGACGTGCACTTTGCTTCTCTTTGACTGTGTGCTGTCCTTTCCTTTTTCTTTCTTTAGGCGATTCCATTCTTTTAAAAAGAGATAACAAGTGAATATATATATATATATATATATATATATATATATATATATATATATATATATATATATATATATATGTGACTACTTCATTTAAACACATCAATTAATATACGGAAATATAAATTTATGCGTTAATTTTTAGCATTTATTTCAAAAGTGCTCATTGCATATGTAGAGCTAGGTAGTAAGTTATAAATATATACGAGGGGCGTGCAATAAGTAATGCCCCTGACGCACTTCCAGTTGTCTTATCTAGCTGAAATTTTGCATGTGCAGTGATTTATATCTCTACGGGTTATGTGGAAATTACAGCTCTGAACTAATTGTGGTTTCTGTTTTACAGGTGTTTGAACTGAGTCAGGTGTGAAATGGAGCTTGTTGAATGTCGAGCAGTGATCCGGTTTTTGTATTTGAAAGAACGCACACCACAGGAGACTTTTGATGAAATTAAAGGTACTTATGCTGATAATGCCCCATCATATAACCTTGTAAAACGCTGGCATCGTGAATTCAAACATGGTCGGAAGTCTATGGAAACAGCTCCCAGACGTGGTCACCCCCCCCCCCTTCTGCCATTGAGGAGGCATCTGTCCGTCAAGTTGAGGCTGCGATTTTGGAAGATCGGCGCATTACTATTCGCCAAATAGCCCAAGATGTCAAGATTAGTACAGGGTCTGTGGAAACTATCATTCATGACCATTTGCATATGTATAAGGTGTCTGCCAGATGGATTCCCAGGTTGCTCACACCATTCCAGAAGCGAGAACGCGTCGAGTGCTCGGGAATGAATTTGGAGATGTGCCAAGAAGTTTTTCAAAAGACTGATTACACAGGATGAAACCTGGGTCCATCACTATGATCCAGAGACCAAAGCCCAGTCAATGCAGTGGAAGCACTTGGACTCAGCACCTCCAAAACACGAAAGGGTGCAGTCCTCCGCTGGCAAGGTCATGCTCACAGTCTTCTGGGACCAGGACGGAGTAGTTATGGCCGATTTCCTGACAAAGGATATCACAATTACAGGAGCCTATTATGCTTCACTTTTGAGGAAATTAGGGGAAGCTATCAAAATCAAGAGGCGGGGCAAGATCAGCAAATGTATCCTCCTCCTGCAGGACAATGCTCCGGTCCACAACTCACATGTCGCCAGATCATAAGCACGGACGTGTGGTTATGAAATCCTTCCCCATCCTCCCTACTCTCCTGACCTTGCACCCTCTGACTATCACCTCTCCCCAGCCATAAAGTTGTTTTTAAAAGGAAAGCGTTTCCCAGATGATGCAGCCTTGATTTCTGAAGTCACGTCGTGGTTGGAGGACCAACCTGGGATGTTCTATAAAAACGGTCTCCAGAGCTGCATCAAACGATGGAAGGAATGCATAAGTCTGAGTGGTTCCTATGTAGAATAACTGTGCCAAATTTCGTAGCTCTACTGCTATGGGAAGTGGGTCAGGGGCATTACTTATTGCACGCCCCTCGTATATGGTAATTAACCTACACAGAATATTTCGCGTTTCATAAACCTGACGAATTCTCACGAGAATGAAACGCGAAATATTCTGCCATATATATATATATATATATATATATATATATATATATATATATATATATATACTAGAATTTCAGCCCGGCTTGCCCGGGTGTTTGGAGGTGTATGTTGAGCAAAACAAAAAAAGCTGTCATTTTTTTTAAATATATATATATTCTATTAAAAACTTTTTCTTCAAAATAACTTGATTCAGTATTAAATAACCTGAAAAGGGTTGATATGCCGTAAAACAAAAACAACCAACCAACCATGGCACCTAAGGCAAGTGAATCTTTGGTTTACTTTCGACAGCTCTGTACCTCTTGTTTTCCTTATTTAATCCTTTAGTCCTCACATTCCATGCGACAAAGAGACAATCAATGATCTCCAAAATCACATCCTCCGGGATCTACTCTGGGTCCAACTCTCTTTCTGATCTACATTAATGATCTTCCAAATCACATTCTGAGATCATCCGTAGACATTTATGCTGACGACACTACCATCTATGGCAACACATTAAAAATCAAGTTCTCTCTGATTCTTTTTCCTCTGAACTTGAGCACGTGGTACAATGGGGAAAGAGGCGGCTGGTTACTTTTAATGCATCTAAAACCTAGCTTCTATCTTTACATCATCAACGCTCTGATCCCCATCTGGAATCAATTGAAGTGAATGGCTCTTGTTGGGGGGGGGGGCTCCGTGTTTTAACAAGCTTCTGGGTTTGACCTTTACTCCTGATCTGAAATGGAACACGTACATGAAATCTGTTGCCAAGGTCGCTGGAAGACTCGTGAGATCATTCTACCGCTCCAGTAGATATCTAAATGCAGATTCAATTGTTTACGTATATCAGGTACGTCCAAGGATGGAGCACAGTTGCCACATCTGAGGAGGAGCTACTAGAACGGTCATATCCTGCCTTGAGAGAGTTCAAGATAGACTTCGTAGCTTAGTGGGGGTGCCCTTTTCCTTTCCCTGCAACCTTTTTCCACAGAAGAGATGTTGCGAGCCTGTCTCTCCTCTATCGTTATTTTCATGGCAAGTGCTCGTCTGAGCTACAATCTATGGTCCCCCTTTACCAAACTTTCACGAAAAACACACGTCTAGTTACAACCACTATCAATAATTTTCCCCACTCTTTATCTGTTCCTAAACCTAAACGTAGATTCCATGAACAACGCTACATTCTACGACCTGCACGCCTGTGAAACTCTCTTCCGTTTGCCTGCTTTCCAGCTGACTACAATTTAGTCGTCTTCAAATCTAACGTAAACAAATTCTTGATGGGCCGCCCCCTTGAGTAATCCAAGTTACAAAATTTCCACGACCAACGATTACTACGATATTGTTCTACCCACTATACACTCATTAACCCTTGTCCTAGAGTGGCCTCCGGGCCTTGATAAGTGGTGACTCCTTTGTAAAATAAAATAAAAAAGAGAAGGGTTGCAGTTTTCCGGGCCAGAATGTATTTCATCAAAAACTTGTCGTCGATAAGTTTTTGACCTTGAAGTTACTGCCCAACTCCCCACATAGTACCCTTGTAGCTTATGCCCCTAATAGTAGCCCCTACATCAAAGTGGCAATGTGCCTTTTTGGGGTGAAAATGTAAAAAAAAAAAAAAATTTTTTTTTTAAAGTATTACTTTTTAGTTTTTTATATCAAGTGGTTTCGTACCTTGTCTGGAGCGATTTCCATTAAAAAAATAGGTTCAAGACTCCTTTTCACCATCTTCCTGAGGAAGAGGCTAGTAGTCGGTGCCCCAACCCAAATGTGTAAGCAATACTCCATGGATGCGGTGATGATATCTTTAAAGAGATAAAGAACACTGGCGGGTGTGGAAAGACGTCTAGCCCGATAAAATGAAAACACCCTCTTTGCAACGTTGTTGGGCCGAACGGCTTGAAGTTTGGACTCTCAAATAGTGTGCTATTGGCCATAGCAATCTGTGATTACAATGGTTTATTTTAATTGTTAAAGAAAAGGTGCTTTATCTTAGTAGCATTGAATGTAATCATCTATTTTTTGCCCCATTCTGCTACAGACTGGAGGTAATTTTCTAAAGATTTAGTCATTCCTCAGTTGCTCAACGAAAGTGAAGTGTATTGTCGTCAGAAGAAGCACCCATCTCGAACTCAATTGCACGAAGTTCAAGGAAGTACCTACTGAAGACCCGCGATCCCTCCTCTTTGTGGCTAATTCTTTCAGCGTCCCCTCTTTGGACTTCACTTGGTCAGGGTTTATCTTTATTTGGATCGACTACCTGCCAGGCCCTAAGAGAGGGCTCTCTGTTAATGACTATAGCTTCTATAAAAACATAACTCCACAAATAATGCGCAGTGTGCGCACAATCACTTTACTTATATTGGAGTGTCCGGTCTGGACGTGAGTTTAGTCAGACTTATGATCGTGATACTGAGATCGATTAAATTTGCATTTCCATCCGTACAAAATTTAGAATAAATGCCACCGTGGAAGGTATCGAGGAATTATGGATAGCTATCTAATGTGAAGGCCGACACATCAATTTTTTTTAAAGTGCAAATATAAAATAACATGAATTTCAACCACTTGAGTAATATTTATTTATTATTACTACAACACAGTTTTTTTTTTTTTTTTTTTAGGGCGGGGATGGGGTATTCGGTGGGGTTGGGCTGTTGCAAACAGATTCAGTTTCTTTACTTAAATATAATGATAGTTTTTTTTTTTCACAGAAAATCTATATAAGGGCAAAAAGAGCATATCTGAGAAAATAGACCACATCCTGTCTGCACATCCCTCGGCTAACATCCACATCTGTGGTGACTTCAACGTCCATAACGTGGAATGGCTGACCCATTCAAATAAGACCGACGATGAGGGGAGGTTTTGTCATGATTTTGCCATTGCTTACGACCTCACTCAGATTGTTCGCGAACCCACCCGTGTGCCCGATACACCCGGTCAATATGCAAGCCTCCTAGATCTTTTTCTCTCAACTTCCCCTGAGCTATGTTCATGTTCCGTTCATTCTTCTCTAGGATCCTCCGACCACTCCGTCGTATCAGTTAAGATAAAAACGAAATGTAATAAGTCCCCAGACGTACCCCTCCACCGTACTGTATACGATACTCTATGGCTGACTGGGATAGCTTCTGTACATTCATATCTGATTTACCTCTGCACTCCATGTTTAAAAAGGAAGTGTCCTCTATAGTATCAGATCTGACCGAATGGTTAATTGTAGGCATAGACCAATTCATACCATCTAAAAAATTCCAACAAAAACCTAACAGCGAGCCATGGTTCTCCCCAGAATGTGCTGCTGCTATCGCGCACAGAAATCACTTTTTTCCATAACTACCAACGTAATAGTTGCACTGAGACTAAAGCTGCTTTCAGGTCTGCCAGCAACCACTGTAAAAGAGTAATAAAAAATGCAAGAGAGCTATATGCCCAGTCTGTTAAATCCAAGGTAGCTGATCAGCGGCTTGGATCCCACCAGTTTTGGCAAATAACAAATAAGATCCTGAACAGAAAAGTGCGTTCTATACCAACCATTATCAATGGACCAGAGATCATCTCGTCAGCATCAGACAAGGCCAAACTATTTGCAAAGAACTTTGCAGCTAATTCTACCCTATGCAACGAAGGCCATCAACTCCCCATATTTCCTCCTATAACACAGAACACGCTAGGTAACATACAAATATCCGTGCATGAGGTCGCCAAGCTAATCAAGAACCTTGATTCCAGTAAAGCAACTGGCCCTGACGGCATCCCAATTATAGTGTTAAAAAAGCTTCCACCAGAACTTGCTCCCATACTTACGAAACTATTTAAGCGCTGCCTTAAGGAGAAGTGCTTTCCGACTCCCTGGAAGACCTCATTAGTTTGCCCTGTATTTAAGAATTCAGGTGATAAGTCATCTCCCTCTCAGTACAGACCAATAAGTCTCCTGTGTGTTATGAGTAAGTTGCTAGAATCCATATTAAATAGAGAAATAGTCAACCACCTCAGCAGAAACAACCTTCTTAGTGACACACAATATGGTTTCCGCTCTGCAAGATCTACCGCAGATGTGCTGACGGTTATATCTCACAGGATTAGTGAATCTCTTGACAAAGGCTTCCTTTCTAGGGCAATTGCTCTTGATATATCAAACGCCTTCGACAAGGTATGGCATAATGGTCTACTTCACAAGATTTCCAGTTACGGTATAACTGGAAATGTTTTCTCAATCATTAAATCATTTCTCTCCGATAGGCTCATAAGAGTAGTGGTCAATGGACAAAAATCAGAGGCCTGCAGTATTAATGCTGGAGTCCCTCAGGGGTCAATCCTGGGCCCAACTCTCTTCCTGATCTACATCAATGACCTCCCTAAACACATACTTAAATCATTCGTTGACATCTATGCTGATGACACGACCATCTACGGCAGCACATCAAAGGCTGTAAATGACAAAGTTCTCTCTGATTCTCTCTCCTCTGATCTCGAGCGCGTGGTTCAGTGGGGGAAGACGTGGCTGGTTACCTTTAATGCATCTAAACTCTTATCCTTACATCATCAACGCTCTGATCCCCATCTGGCACAAATTGGGATGGATGGCTCTCGTCTGGGAGAGGCCCCGTGTTTTGACAAGCTTCTGGGTTTGACCTTTACTCCTGATCTGAAATGGAACACGTACATCAAGTCTGTTGCCAAGGTCGCTGGAAAGATGGTGAGATCCTTCTACCGCTCCAGAAGATATCTCACTACTGATGCAATTCTCTATCTATATAAAAGCCAAGTACGTCCAAGGATGGAATACTGCTGCCATATCTGGGCAGGAGCTGCTAAAAACAGCCTATCCTGCCTTGACAGAGTACAAAATAGACTTCGTGGCTTAGTGGGGGATGCCCTTTTCTCTACCCTGCAACCTCTCTCCCACAGAAGAGACGTTGCGAGCCTATCCTTGTTTTATCGTTATTTCCATGGCAGGTGCTCGTCTAAACTTCAATCTCTGGTCCCCCCTCGCCAATCTTTCACGAAAAACACCCGTCTAGCCGAATCCACTGTGAAAATTTCCCCCACTCTTTATCTGTGCCTAAATCAAAACGTGGATTCCATTCTTTCTTAGAACTGCACGCCTGTGGAACTCTGTTCCATCTGCCTGCTTTCCACCTGACTACAACTTGGATGGCTTCAAGTCCAACGTTAACAAATTCCTAATGAACCGCCCCCTTAAGTAAACACTTCATCAAATCTCCACACTAACGTAATGTACTTGCAATAACCCTTATCCCTGAGTGGCTTCCGGGCCTTGATAAGTAGTGACCACTGTGTAAAAAAGAAGAAATTAAAGATGCCTCCAGAGCACTAAGGCTTTTCCGTGCTTGTTAAGATAGAGTAGACGGATCGTTTATTTTTTTAATATGTTGTTTTTTGCTTAAAACAACAGTATTTAAGTGGCATGTCAAAAATAGTAATATATATATATATATATATATATATATATATATATATATATATATATATATATATATATATATATATATATATATACGAAAATTAATCAAGTGGGGAGTTATTTATAGTTATAAGTAATTTTTACGGAAAATTGGGGGAAATGGCGTTTTCCCTAGATGTGAACACCTTAAAGACTGTAAATACAGGGTGCATACATATCTCCCTTTTCGCTACTTTAATAGCGACGTTTTATTTTAGCCGATAACAATAGACTTAATTCAACAGTTATTGTTTTTATTAAATAAAAACAATAACTGTTGTTCTGCTCGATGAATTTTCGTAATTTTTAGATATATCACTATTTTCGACATGACGATTAAGTAAATACTGTTGTTTTGCTTTAAAACCACATATTTGAAAAAGATCGATCCGTCGACTCTATTGTAACAGGCACTGGCTTCCTCTCCCACACCCTAAGAAAATTAGGTTCCCACAATTCCGGGCGGATGTTTCTGGGTAGCCGTTGTCGGTTCTAATTGTTAGTCTCCTTAGTAAAAACTCCCACGTATTTATCTAGTAATTTCTAGTTTTACGAGAACATCTCTCTCTCTCTCTCTCTCTCTCTCTCTCTCTCTCTCTCTCTCTCTCTCTCCCACCACCCTCTGTCTGTTTACTCTCTTCTCTAGGCATCCTATTTTATTTATGATTACGATGAGCACAAGTCTCGAATCAAACAAAGCCGTTTAACTCGGTTGTAGACAAACAGCAGACGATTTGATCACAGGCTTCACTAACGCTTCATTTCTTTGTACTTTTAACAGTAATGGCTACATGCAGGCTTATCCCAACGGGTAGACGCATCAAGTCATAAACTCTCAATGTAACGGGCACCTTACAGAGAAAAATATGTTAGCGAATAAGCAATCCATCTATGTACTCATCTCTTTTTCTTCACACACACACACACACACACACACACACACACACACACACACACACACACACACATATATATAATCAGAAACTTAGATAAATAAACCATCGGTACCGGCGGTTTCAAACCTCATAAAAGGGAACCGTTTTAAGTCCCAATATCAAGCTCTCTTCAGCCAATCTACTTTACCAGTCTATACAGAATATCTATGTAACTCTGGATGCCTGGCATTGCCCGGTCGTACAATGCGTTTAACCATGATATCTTAATTTATCCAGATTGCGTATGTATTGTTATAAAATCAGTCCTCTATTGATTATTATATATTATGAGGAATAATGTGCCCTTTGGACTACGTCGCCTTTTTTTTTTCTTTTTTAAATAATAGTAATGATAGTATCCTTCATCGAATTCCGTCTGCGTTTGTTTACAATATCACGTCAGCTGATATTTGTGTCGACGATGATTGCTCTGGAAATGTCACTTCTGATTAATGTTTACTTTTAAAATATGCAAACGAAGAAAATGATTTGCGGCGATTTTAAATGGTACATCTTCTTTTATTGTAAATTAAACTCATTAATAAGAAAAAAAAAAGAATAAATAAAATGGTGAGGTGTACACCCGGGCTCGAACTGGGTATCATTAGATTTGTAGTCGAATGCTCTACAATTGAGCTATATCCCCTGATAAAAATAATACTTTTCTTAAGAAAAAATAATTGCTAAGATTTTATTATCTCCCTTGCCGGTGTCACGTATAAAAATTCCCCTGTAATAATTATTCTTTTTTATCTATAAAAAAAAAAAAAAAAGTACATTTAGGATCGGATTTTTCGATTTCTATACTTATCGGATGAATTTCTGGGCAAACATATTTTAGAACACTGTCAGACATATATCTTTCTGTGAAATGTGCAAAAGATAGCCTCAGCCATTTCGGAACCTATAAGAAAGGAAGGAACTCACACACAAAGTGACTTGTAGGTATATATATATGTATGTATATATAATCCTTCAGGGAAGGGCGAATGAACTCTTTTTCTGGGTCAACGGCCAACTAGCACCGTGTATATTTGTGTGTGTGTATATGTGTATTGGCGTAGAGAGGGCTCCCGTAAGCCGTGGTGAAGGCAACCTTTCTAGGAGAAGCAAATCTCTGATTAAAAAAAAAAACA
This sequence comes from Euprymna scolopes, assembly GCF_053919585.1. NCBI lineage: Eukaryota > Metazoa > Mollusca > Cephalopoda > Sepiida > Sepiolidae > Euprymna > Euprymna scolopes. Next base: position 25,095,915 of record NC_136492.1, on the reverse strand, counting down.
TAAAGCGGAAGACCAATACCCGCATTAAGCTGGTCTGCAGTTTAATTTGTTGCTGGCTATCTTGCTCTTGCTTGTTGCTGGATCTCAACATTTTGAACAGAGAGAGAGACTTAGCTGTCGTACAAAGCTAAGACTCTGTAACATCATCTTTGTATAGATACTCCATTGGACATTTGGGCTCATGGATTTTAAATGTCTGAGGGAGTCGCACTCGTCTGAGAAGACGTTGCAATCATACTGTACATATATGGTAAAAAAAGGATAAAAGTGGTCAATACGTTAGTAGAGCTGAATATGTTTTTATTATTTCAACCTCCAGTGTATAAACTTAATTCATTAGGAGTTGTTTCAATAGAAAGGATAAAGATTTCCCGTTTATATCGTCATTTAAGTTAAAAATAAAAATAAATCCACTCTTTCCTGCTGCTTGTCTCCTGGAATCCACATCTCAGTCTGCAACGCCAGTTCCTGAATTCCTGAACTAGCTTTAGCTCCAGCTCATTTCCAACGATTCCAGAGACTCCAGCTTACTCATGGGCCCTCCAGCTCACTCCTAGAGTTTCAGTTACTCCAGTTTATTCTTGCAGCGTGTCCAGTACTCCCAGCTAACTCTTGCAGCTTCCAGCGACTTTTGCAGCGACTCCGGCGCGCCCAGCTATCTGCTGCAAAAATAGAACGCGATACTTGCGTTTGTTATCCTTATTTGCTATTAGCGTTACATCTCTACTTTATTAGTTCACGCCGCCTCTCACTGTTTTCATCGTTCGTTTGCCTTATGTTAGTTTTTTTTGTGTTTTTTCCCCCGCTTAGTGTTAACGTTGTTTTCTTTTTTTACTTCGCTTATAATGTTACAGAATGGATTGAGAGAGAGAGAGAGAGAGAGAGAGAGAGAGAGAGAGAGAGGAGTAAACGTGGAGTGTAGACACGTTTACCAGAACCGAGGGTCAGCTGACCAGATTACGTATGAGTGACGTGGTCAGGTTGGCTAGATCTGAGAGACTGGATTTGGGCTTTGAAGAAGACGGACGGCTTAATAGCTGTTTCCTCCCCTTCACTGGGAGTGGGGGACGCTGACGTGTTCAAAGCAAGCAAGATTTACTTCCATATTCTGTGTCGACATCTGGGAGGTAAATAAAAAACTATAAAAGCCATTCATCGTCTTGGAGTGATAAATCTTCGTCTAACAGGTACCAGTCTCCCGCTCAAGAGAAGATGAATTCCAGATGGATCAACATCGACGACACATGAAGTAAGGTATGTCGAAGAAAATGCATGTAACACACACACAAAAGCATATGAACAATTAGAGATGAACACACACAACCGCATATGAAACTAGACGATCATACGCACACGGAATTCTTTTATGTTATACACCAAACGTCAATTTGGTGCCCATCTATGATAGCCCTAGTGATAACTTCAATGATAACTATATGTAACAATAACAAACAAACCTATGTCGTCGACGTAACACTCGATGACTTCCGGCCGCACACCTGTCAATTTGGTTCTTAAATAAATTCAAACATCTTTCACTAACTCATTCTGGCTGGCCGATTTTATTTTCAAACTTCGTCTCAGGGCTTCGGGTTCGATCCCCCCACCTCCGGGTTCTTTTTTATTTAATACCACACACACCTCCAAACACCCAGGCATCGCCGGGTACCCCCCGCTAGTTTATTATAAATCAAAATCAGTCTATTGATTAAAATATATCTAAATTGTAAGGAATAAGATTAAAAGTTAGAAAATGCGTTGTTGCTATTGATTAAAATTTGAGTTGATTACAATGTCTGAATCCAAAACGATAATCAACTTTTATGCATCATACGAATGTCAGAACATCCAACCTTTTCTCTTTAACAGCGGTTTTTTTTTTGTTTCTAAAAAAAATAAATTAACCAAATCAATCATAATTAAAAAAAAAAAATTTAATACTTATTCTTTGACATTTATCAAGTTTTATTACTTTTATAGATTCTTTTATACTTATTATCTTTCCAACAGTACATATTGCAGAACACGGACCAAGGCGTTTATGGTATGTCTGTATTAAATTGTTGAGTGAAAGTACAGAATAAAATGATTCGTGATCTGCATTAACACTTTTAAATTAAGTAAATGTTTTTATAACAAATGAAAATAAAATTCTTTTGAATAGAATATTTTTAGTTGCAAAATTGCTTAGTTAAACGTTCGGTAAACCTAAGGAATAACTGAACAGCGGAATGTAAGCAAACGGTTAATGAAGCCGCTGTAAAATTAATGAGTGAAATGGTAAGGGAGCGGTTATTATTTACTGAGCGATTGGGGCGTAGCGAAAATCACGAAGGCTGAAAATGAAATAATAGTGATTGTTTGTGCCAGTGGTTATGTGAAATTGAGAGGGGAAACTATCGTCGTATTCCGTGTTACTATTTGTTTGAGAGAGTGACTCTCGCAGGAAATATTATAGGAATTTACGATATTGAAGAACATCGATTGATAATATCCAGAATGCATGCATCAAGTATTGTTAAGTAGCGTGACCATTTTCGAGTTGTGTCTGGCACTTGCGTTTGTAAGACGATAATGTATTGTTTTTTGTTTTTTTTTAGTTTTTTTGTTTTTTTTTGTAATCGTCGCCAAACGCATTTTTTTTAAATTACATACGTGCCTGTAGACGATTTCTAGGAGTGTAGAATGTTCGTGACTGCGGCGAATTATTTATTTTTTATTCAATTATTTTTTTTTTTTTTGACACTCGAAAAGAACGTTTAAATATTGGCCTGGAAAATATGGATCGCAAGAGAAATTATGAATTATCCTTGCTATTCAACGAAACACACATACATTATATATATATATATATATATATATATATATATATATATATATATACTAGCGGGAGGTACCTGGTGTATCCCGGGTGTTAGGAGGTGTGTGTGCGTGTGTGTTGAAAATAGGTGTAAAAGAAAAAGAAAACTTTTGGTCAGAAGGTTGGATTGAACCCCGAAGCCTTGACGCGAAGGTAAAAACGAAAGTGGAAAAAAAAATGCAGTGACCTAACCATCTGCGCCACGAGGGCATTATAAGGGCATTATATGAAGGTTTATGAAGCGAAATAAACAGGTGCGAGGAAGTTTGACCTAATTTTCGCTGCAAGCCAAATCATTCACGGACATACACAAGAAGAAGCGAACACACACACACACACACACACACACACACACACGCGCGCGCGCAGATACTTTTTCGCTTTTATATTTATAGATGCCCCCGCCCTGGTTTAGCTAATATATGACGGGAGTAAATTTTCTGTAAATGAAAACAGCGGACTGTATTTTGTAAACGCAATAAACCGGTAATGATTTATGTTTTACCTCCCCCACGGCAAGCAAAAGGGCCCAAATACGTTTAATATTATATTTATCTGTCTGTTTTATGCGCGTAAAAGAGAAAGGAATAATGACAAAAGCTTGTGGAAAAAATGTAAGAAAGGATGTTAAGAAGTAATTTATAGGTGTTTAGGGCCCAAGAAAAAGGAAAAAAAAGAAAAAAAATGAAGGTAGTCATTCATATTTTGACCCTAATTGTCGTGAATTCACATCAAGCATTGATCGGATCAGACCGGCAATCATCGATTTAAAAAAGAAATAGAAAAGAAAAAGCCCAAAAAAGTTACCGTGTAACATACAAATATGTTTACTTTATATTAACTGTTTTTTTTTATAAATGAAAAAAATAAAATAGAACCTGAAAACTTACCGTGTATAATGAAAATATTTTTAACTGTATAATTGTTCGGTGTAAGTACAACAGTGTGTTATGTGTTTTGTTTTGGTTTCTTTTTCTGTATTGTTTTCTTTGTTGTCGCTGTCTACCAATTGGAATGTCGTCTGATTCCATGTCGATAGCGTAGTAGTAATTGTGTTAATGAAACTCCCAGAAATGTAATGTATAGAAATAAATAATGAATAAGTAACTAATCCGAAAATAAGACGTCAGCTCTCCCCCCTAGCATCACGTCTGTAATCACTGCAAACATAATAGAATGAAAAAATACAGTAAATAAAATATTAAATCGACTAATCATTGCAAAATGTGAAGAACGCTGGCAGCTGACTGCTCAAATTTGTTGTAAAACTTGGAATCCAATGTTAGTTCGTTTCGTTTAAGTAAGCCTTCGAATCACCCCCCCCCAAAAAAAAGGGATAAAAATATAAAAGGAGAAAAAAAGGAAAAAAAAGAAGTAATATAAAAAAATGACATAAGTAACCCATAGAATAGCTAAAATCTATAGGTAAAATGCCAATCCAATTCTTTTAAGTAACTAAGAACTCAAACCGGTGTTCCTCGTATATTCCCCCCTGTGGACGTATCAGCAGCAGGTTTAAGTGGTCGTGGAGGAGTATGAATGTAATAGAGAGAAACGGTTTTACCACTTCCATTGATTGTAACTGATTTTTGGGCGTGAACTCTCACCAGAAAAAAATATAGGGATCTAAGATTATCGAGGAAGTGGATAGGTAATAGGCCTATAACACACCCGAGATATTTTGCTGCAGTCCGTGCATATTACATTCGCATGAAATGTCTTTATTTTTAATCCTATTAAGGTCAAACTCAGAGGAGAAAAATGAATTCATTTTATTTATATAAATAGATAGAGAATAGAGATTATTGTTTTATAATAAAACATTTAAAACATTAAACAATACAAATAATACTTTGTTTAACAAATAAAAAAAGAAATGAAAAATGATTAAATGTGTTTTATTTTATAATTTAAAACTTTTATAACTAGATGTACCCTGCCACGCGTTGCTGTGGCTAAATTTGGTGTAATGGAAAATTCTAATAAAAAGAGAAAATGCATGTTTCTTACATTCTTAGTACAGCAATCCACTCCAAAAAGTAAAAAAAAAAAGGCGAAAATGAAAAAAAAAATGGTACTCTTGCAGAATTGGATCCGGATCCTCGGGAGTAACCGTCAATCATGGCTTGGGCTCGACCAACATTGAGTTGCTAAAACGTTGAAACGCTAAATAGAGGGTTTTTTTTTATTGTATTTAAAAATGTGTTTTTAATTAATATTTGGGTGAGGGGAGGGTTACTATACACAGATTCGAAAAAGTTGTCCAAAAACGAATAAATGAAAGCAAAGGTAAGATAAATTACGTTTCTACCTAACTGGATAATTTTTTTAGTGTTTTCATTTAATGCAAAATGTTTAATCGGCTAAAAGAAACTCAGGGTTTATCGATGTATTTGAAAAAAGACGAATGGTCGCAGACTCTGTTGAATACGTTAAGTTTGGGAAAATCAGTTAAAAACTATACAAAACAGTGTCAGACACCCACTGATTATATGGTATCGTGACATAGGCTGGCATATTCGGTGGGTTTCTGACAGTATTTTGTATAGTTTTTTTTAGTTTTAAATCATTTTCCCAAACTTAACATCATCAACAGTATCCGCCATCATTTGTATTTTTCAAATACACTGATAAACGCTGTTTTTGGAGCCGACTAAACGTTACAGTAAATAAAACGGGTCTGTATTACTAAAAACAGAAAAGAAAAAGTTGTCGAAAAATAAATATATAACAAATAAATGTTATCAAAGGCAAGATACATTACTTTTCTACCTAACTGGATAAGATTTTAGTGTTTTTATTTAGTGTAAAATGTTTAATCGGTTCGAAAACATGAAGCGTTTATCTGTATATTTGAAAAATACAAATGGCGGCAAACTGCGTTGAACACGTTAAGTTTGGGAGAATGAGTTAAAACTAAAAACTATACAAAATACTGTTATGGACTCACTCAATATATGTTACCGTGACATAAGCTGACATATATTCGGTGGTTATTTAACAGTAATTTGTACAATTCTTTTAGTTTTAACTCATTTTCCCAAACTTAGCATGTTTAACACAGTGTCTGCCGCCATTTGTAATTTTAAATATAGCGGTAACCGCTGTGTTTTTCGAGCCGAATAAACATTTTACATTAAATAAAAACACTAAAAAATTATCCAGTTTGGTAGAAAAGTAACATATCTTGCCTTTGATAATATTTGTTGTAAATTTATTTTTTGACAACTTTTTCGTACAAACCCAATAAAAATACTAAAAATTAGTACAAACCCAATAAAAATACTAAATTATCCAATTAGGTAGAAAAGTAACTTATCTTGCCTTTGAAAATATTTACTTGTTATATATTTGTTTTTGTTGACAACTTTTTCAAGTCTTTGTGCAAGTACAAACCCAAAGGTGTATTTTTCTGTCTAATTTTGTTTTTAGTACCGCGCTTAAATTTAAATTTCACGATATCTTTTCTGAGGGAGGGTATTATTTTTACATTAGGTCCACCTCCATAATTTTCGACCATGCTGAATAAGAAAATCTCATTTAAAATTTGCAGAGGCAAGTAGTTTTCGAGATATAAAGATCTGTACTATGCACTATAATCCACTGGCCGCAACCTCCCCATATTAAGAACGGCTTTCGGAATAAACAACACCCATGCCTAACCACGTGTTTTAACCTTTTACCTGTCTTTCGTCTGTTAAAAACCGCTTTTGGAATAAATACCACCATTCTCCCCATGTTAAGAACGGCTTTCGGAATAAACACCCCAACCTACCCATGTTAAAAATTGTGAAGGTGGACCTAATGTGGAGATTTACCTTTTGTTTTTTTAATAAATTTTTAGTTGAAAGCACAGAATAGTGACACAACACCATCCCCTCCCCTTGGTAAGAATGGCTAAAAAAATAACGGTTTTCTTGGTAGAAACTTTTCTGTATTTCACCTAACAATTTCTGGTGCTAATGAACTTACTGATCAGCGCTATTTTTTAAATCGTATTTCCAAGTTTAATTAAAGTTTTATATGTTTTTTTTATTCAATTGTAAGGATAAAGTACAGAATAGGTACAAAACTCTCTCCTCTCCCTATGTTAAGAATGGCTTTTTAAATAATAACGTTAGTATTTCAGCACGGATCACTCTCTGCATGAGTACCTAATATTTTTATTTATTTTTTCAGCCATTCTTACCATAGAGAGGGGTGGTGTTTTGTAACTATTCTGTGGTTTCAACTAACAATTTATTATTTTAAAAAAAAATATCGTGAAATTATAAAAAAATAAAAAGATATTGTGAAAGTTAAATTTAACTTGAAAAAAAAAACAGCAACAAAAACAACAACGTGAACGGCGCGTTCAACATTGTAGCCGGAACTTATTTGGCAATAAGGTTACATTAGTCGATTAATGGGTGCTCATGCACTTACTGATCCGCGCTATTTTTTAAATCGTATTTCCAAGTTTAATTAAAGTTTTATGGGTTTTTTTGTTGGTATTTTTTTAGATTAGGTCCACATCCACAATTTTCTTTTAAATGACGACTTTTATAGGTTTCCGACTATGCTGAATACGGAAATCGCATTGAAATTTTGCAGAAATAAGTAGTTATCGAGGCATAAATAGTTGTTTTATGCAATGTATTTTGGTGGCCATCTTTGTTACGCGCATAGATTGTTTATGACGCGCGCCTATATATATATATATATATATATATATATATATATATATATATTATTTTGCGTTTTCCTTCTCATGTATTCCTCGTTTGTCTTTCATAGAGTAGGGTAGAACGATGAAGTTGTCGCCCTAAAGAAAACAACACTACAGCTTTATTTAAAAACGTTTATTGAAAAAAACATCACTTCAGGTGACTTGATTATGTAGCAGAGCTGACATCTATTCAATGTAGTCACCTACAGCCTCAATCGCCGCCTTGATATGGGTCTGGAACTGGGAGCATGCCTTTTCCACAAGCGGCAGCTGGAGCTCGGCGAATACTAGATGGATGGTGGCGATCAGGCTGGCTTTACTGTTGTGGGAGGTTATGTCGGTGGTGTTCTCGACTTAGGTCGGAGGATGAGGAGGGGTGCCAGTAAGAGAAGGGTACAAAGCCGTAACATTCCTTCTGAAGTTAAGTCTGGGTCTTTTTGAACTTGTGGGCAGGCGCCGAGTCCTGCTGCGCACCCAGAGTAAAATAACATGTAAATTCTAATGTGGAGGTTAAAGATTTTAAAACACTTGTCGAGATGGTCTTGTAAGAGATTTAGTTTTACATACACATGCCGACGCATAATAATTGAGAAGAACTTGAATGCCTACTGGAGAGAACTTAAATACCTATCGTATCTTTCAAATGCACAATTCTGGGAGTACTCTATTTCCTGCGCTGTTTTGACGCGTCGTTTTATCGAATGCCTCGAAGATTTTTTACACCACACTCTTCAGCACATCGGGGTACACTTTTGTGTTGACTTTCAAGCCAATTTGGAAGATGTGAAATGTCATGATGTGGCTCTCACTTGAAACCACACCAAAGACCATAACCGTGGCCGGAAACTTTGTTTTCATCACCCTGGGCACGTCCCTATTATTCGTGGCAATGTAGTGATGCATGTGAAAGTTCTGGCATTGATCCTGTTTTCATAACTTGGATAGGGTTGTACACCGGCACATCTACGATATCGCTCGTTGAAGATTGCGTCACTTTCAGTCATGAGCGAAGGTTCCTATCGCTCTTGGGATTTGTACAGAACTGGCCAACTGGTCTGAAACCAAAAAGAAAACCGGTTCTCATCAAACGGAAATGGAAATGTCCTCTTTTCTAGGGCGACAGTTTTATAGTTCCACCCTGTGTATTAAAATTACATTGTCAGTTAAGTCTTCATTCATGACAAAATTGTTCATTGATTCCATTTATATTTTTTTTTCTTCGCTTAATTTTCCATTTCTATAGACAGTTGTTCGCCCTTCTCATACTCTTGTTTTAATGCTACTTGGCCTTTTGGCCGAGATCAAAGTGTAGTATCTTTTCCGGCAGATACTGCAAGCAAAGACCATATGTGGGGGCGACCCCACATATAAGACCTTGGTCAATGTAGGGGCAACCCTTCATACCAATTGTCACTATCCAGCTCCCCTACTCCCCGGGGAGTTGGTCCCCATTTCCCCTTCACTCCTCACATTAAAAATCGGCCTTGTGCCTAATTTGCTTGGTGGGGGAGCAAATAAATACCATATGTTCTTCAGATGCGGCACTTCCATTTCTTGTTCTCTTTCAGTGGAGGAGAAATCCTTCACGACTGAGACAATTTTTATTTTTTGTACCTTTTCTCCACACTAAAAAACGACCCTGGTGTCTAACTCTGTCCCGTGGGGAGACATTGTAAATAGGTACTCTTATTTTATTGGCAGTATTTCCAGCTCATTTTTCGCTTCTTTTTCCTTTCTTTCTCTCTTTCTTCATTTCCACCATCTGCAAGCAAGACGCACGCACTCGGCCGGGCCAAGATAAACACACCTTAGGTTGGACGGGGAGAAAAGAGAAAAAACATGTTGGCGATATAAATATTTTTGTAAAGAAAGAGAAGAAAGGGCAACTTCTTTTTCGATAATTGCATATTCATTTAGACGTGATAAATTAGGTTTTGAGACCACAAACGGGTGGGTACGTTTCGGGTGCCATTGTTTGGTTCTATTTGTGTGAAATCAATTTAGTTCATTCACGTTTGTAAAGTTAACTATGCAAATAGTTTTGAGAATTTCAGATATTTTGATTATATTTCTATGGCCACATTATATATATATATATATATATATATATATATATATATATATATAGAGAGAGAGAGAGAGAGAGAGAGGGAGAGAGAAAACTCCCCGGGAAGTAGGGGAGCTGAATAGTGACAATTGGTATGAAGGGTTGCCCCTACATTGACCAAGGTCTTATCTGTGTGGTCGCTCCACATAGGGTCTTTGCTAGCAGTATCTGCCGGAACAGATGGTATTTATTTGCTCCCCCACTGAGCAAATTAGGCACAAGGCCGATTTTTAATGTGAGGAATGAAGGGAGGGGGAAGGGGAAAAGGGGACCAGCTCCCCGGGGAGTAGGGGAGTTGGATAATGACAATTGGTATGAAGGGTTGCCCCTACATTGACCAAGGTCTTATATGTGAGGTTGCCCACACATATGGTCTTTGCTTGCAGTATCTGCCGGAACAGATACTACACTTTGATCTTGGCCCGAAGGCCACGGAGGTGGTCTAGTCGTGACCAGGCACACACAGACATTCAGCTTTATATTATATATATATATATATATATATTCTCATAAAAGTTATATGCTAATTAACAAATCGCAGAATAGATCTGATAATCTAATTAATAAATTTACCTATATATATATATATATATATATATATATATATATTGTATAAATAATAACTATATTGCATCTACATTTTTGTATTGGTGAAGTACTATTTTCAACTGGAGAATCATGTATTTTAAAGCTGTCCTGCTTTTAAATCTCCGAAACAGCTACATGGTAGGCAGCTGTTTACACCTGTTGCCTATTTTACCATTTTGGTTAAGGTTTTCTTTTCTTCGTCCTTATATAGTTGAAGTCACTGTCTTTATTGTAGTCTTTTTTTATTTCAGCTTATGAGAGTGCTAAGTCTGCAATAGGTTTAATTTAGTTGTCCCCCCCCCCCCGGAATTTAAACTGCATTCTTCATTTAATTTTATACATTTTTTTTTTGTTACTACCAAGCTTCTTTAAATTATATATATATATATATATATATATATATATATATATATATATATATATATATATATATATATATATATGTATGTATGTGTGTGTTTGTGTGTGTATTTGTGTGTGTGGAGAGAGAGAAATAGATAGATAGATAGATAGATAGATAGATAGATATGTCTGAGTGCATATATATATCTACACACATATTACGTTGGTGTAAAAATAATGTCGTTTTTGACGCTCAACTTCAAAAGACCATAACTCCTTTCATAATAAACTTTATCAAGCGAAATAAAAACCATTAGAATCGACATATTTTCGCCAACGAGAAACAAATTTATTTGTCGCATCAACATAGAAATCCGGAGTTCTGGAAGCGGTGAAGTCATTGAAGGCCGATTCGTCATCATCTCGGCTTTTGAAGCACTTTTCGCGCAGAGAGTTTTCGAAATGCTTGAAAAAGTGATAATCGGTGGGCGAGAGGTCTGCATGAATATGGCGGATAAGACAAAGTCTCGTAACCCAATTCGTCCAGCTTTTGAAGAGTCAGTTGAGCAACATGCGGGCGAGCGTTGTCATGGAGAAGAATTGGTCCCTTCATATTGACCACTCTCGGGCATATACGTTAAAGCTTCTGGTACATTTCATCAATTTGTCGGTAGTACTTCTACGCCTCAAGAAGCTGTAATGGATGAGACCGGCTGAAGATCACCGAACAGTCACCATAATCTTTTTCTTCTTTTTTTTTGTGCCACTGTGCCGAACATCGCCGGTTGTCGTAGGGGATCAACTTCTCATCACACGTCACAATCCGCTCATGAAATTGGTTGTTTTTGTTGCGCAGAAAGAGTGTAGAAGACACCTCAAAACGACGATTTTTTATTATTATTGTTTAATTCATGCGGCACTCATTTATCCAACTTTTTTGACTTCTCTATTTGCTTTAAATCGCGAACGACTGTTGAGTGGTCAACCTTGAGTTCAACAATAGTTCTTATCGTTTTGCGAAGGCTCGGCTTCAATTAAGGCATTTAAATATTCGTTATCAACCGCAATCAGCCGGCCGCCGTCTTCATCTTTGAGGCTTACGTCACCATTGCGAAATTTCTTGAATCACCGTTGTACCAAACGTTTGTTAGTGGTTTGTGGGTCAAACGCATCATTTATATTACGAGCTGTCTCCGCAGCTTTTAGGCCTAGTTTTAACTGGAACAGGAAAATCGTGCGGATTTGAATTTTGTCCATGCTATCGGAAAGCATGCAACAAAATGAATGAAGAGATTGGGAATAGTAACGAAGAACGAAAAAAAAACGCGTTTCAAAATGATATATAACGTGGCTATATATATATTTTAAAACAACAATCTACGTACATGCATATTTCGAGGACATACCCCTCTTCAGCGTAGCTTGACTGTTATAAGGACTCGAACCCTGCACCTTATGTATTTCAGTTCAGCGTCTTATCCATTACGCTATGATAACATAAACATTTTACTGTTGAGTTTTTATCGTTTATATATATACGTAGTTTTTTGTTGTTGTTGTTTTTTTTAAACGATATTGAGGTTAACGCCTTCACCTTGACGATCGGATGTGTTTTTAGAAATTGCCCATTTTATATATATATATATATATATATATATATATATATATATAATAAATTCCACAGCCAAACAACGTCGCAGCCCACAAGAGCCATGACAGTCAAAGAACCGAAAGTCCAAGACTCGAGTTTCACCCTCATTTGGGCTCATCAGTTAGACACATCCGAACTCAGGATTCGAAACCCGAGCCTCTTGCATGCAAGACAAGCACTCTACCAACTGAGCAAACGCCCTGCACACAAGCATTTCAATTAACCAACACAGATCAAGCAAACCGCGCCGAAATCCGACTGTGAAATGAACCTACTTCGTCTCAACAAGGGACGCGGTCATCTAACCAGCTCATAACCCCAAGCTGATGTCTCACAAGTAGGATATATATATATATATATATATATATATATATATATATATATATATATATATATATATATATATATATATATATATATATATATATCAATGAATCAATTCAGAAATCCTATATAACAGTAACATGTGAGAAAACGATATTGTTTTTGCACCAACCTAACATATTTATGCATGTATAGGTATGGCACTAATTTTCGACACCCATAACAGACAATACAGGTATAATCTAGTAAAATGAAATGAATTCATCATAGTTTTTACTATTTATTGAAGAGTAAGGGTCAGGGTTCAAATCGCATATTAACATTCTTTATTTTACACTGAATAAAAAGGACGAAATGTGATGTGAACGTCACAAAATAACCAAAACATACAAAATTTCGAATATAACATGGCCTCGCATATATACGAAAAAAAAATTGTCGTATAAAACCTCTATAATATAAATCTCACCTGTCTGGTAAATGTGTGTATGTCTGCCTAAAACTTTCGATCGGTATCATTTTGAAGCACGACCCTTAGGACGACAAATATCGAAAAATTAGTTAAAAACATTAATTCCTTCACCTTTAACGTTTCTACAGGGAGGGGGCGCTTTTATCGCAGATATTTTCGATAGTCATCGCCCTTTTTTCCCATTGTCTAGCCTCAATTTAAAACTACATCACTTCTGGTTTGGCGGTAGGCGCATCAGCTAATTCGTCACGTTTTTTTTTTATGTTCTTTTCCTGCTTCGCGGTCGCTGTTCGAGCCTGCCTACCTACTACCCCCTACAGTCGGCGTATTCTAATGCCCCACCGGCAGGGCCTTGCAAGTCGTATGATGACTTTGCAAAAATGTTGACGAATAAAGTGAGTCCCTCCTTCTAAAAACGGCCTAGCTGAGAGTTAAAGAATTAATGCTTTGAGCCAATTTTTGGATATTTGTCGACCGAGAGACTGATATTTTAAACGATACCAATTTTGTCAGTGTTGGTCGCGTGTGTCGAAAGTTTTAGCAAGACATACAAACATACATACACACACACTAACAGACAGGTGAGATTTATATAGTAGACTAACGAGGGGTACCCGGCATTGCCCGAGTGTTTGGAGGGGGTGGGGGTGTTAATGAAAACCTAAGAATAAGCGAAGTAAAAAAAGAAAACATAAAAACGAACGTTAAAACTTAGACAGGGGGTACCCGGGGGTGGGGTGGGAGTAATCAAACATCGAAAATAAAAACAAACAAAAAAAAACTAACGTAAGGCAAACGAACAATGTTAAATGTAAAAATCGAAAAAACAAAAACAAAAAAGAAAACCGAAAGACGAACGTTAAAACTTCTGAAAAAAAAACACGTGAAAAATGGCTTAAATAAGCCTGTTTCGATATAAAAATTTGAAAAATCGGTGGGTACCCGGGTGTTTTCGGGTTTGTGTGTGTGGTCGGTCGGGGTGTTAATCAAAACCTAAGAATAAGCGAAGTAAAAAAAAAAAAAGACAGAAAAACGAACGTTACGTGAAAAATGGCTTAAATAACACTGGTTCAATATTTAAATTTAAAAAAATCGAAAAAAAAAGACGCCACAATTCAAACCCAAAACGTTTAGATAATGAACCAACGCTCTAACCAACTGAGCTAACGCGACGTACATGCAATTTAGTCAGTTCTTCAACTATTTAAACTAAATCAGATCATGACGTCATCTGACGCATGCGTAGAACTGGTCGTCATTATAAAAGGACGGTTTTTGTTGACCCCCTCCCTGTAAAAAAATTGTCGATTTCAAAGTGAAAAAGTGAACGTTTTTCGCCAATTTTTCGATATTTTTCGGGCGAAGGATGGAACTTCAATATGATACCGAGTTTGTTAATTTTTGTTCTGTCTGTCGAAAGTTTTTAGCGGACACACAAACACACATACATAAATACATACATACAAACACACATACATACATACACACATTTTCGCTTTTATATATATAGAAGAAGATGTACGAGATGCACGGTCTTTACGTTTTTTGTTCTGTTTTGTTTTGATTTTTGTTGTCTTTTTTACCTTTTATGGATCATAATGTCGCAGTATCAAAACTTAATAGATCACACGCATGAGGTCAAAAAGGTAAAAAATACATTCTAGTTATAAAAACAACGTAATAATAATAATAATAACAACATAAACAAGTAGAAATAACAAAGACATATATATTTATTCGTGCTTTACGTAGCATAAAAATTAAAACATGGAAGAGGCCTTTTTTACATAGTCATCACCACTTGTCAAGTCCAAGAGCCCACTCGAGGATAAGGATTAAAGAGTGTTCAGTAGAAATTGGACAATATAGTAATCGTTAGTAATGGAAATTCGGTAAATTTGTTAACTTATATGGAACGGCTCATCAAATCTTGTTTACATTAGACTTGAAGACAACCATATGGTAGTCACCTGGAAAGCAGGAAAACGGAAGACAATTCCATAGGCGTGCAGTTCTTAGAAAGAAGCTTTGCTCATGGAATCTACGTTTAGGTTTAGGAACAGATAAAGAGTGGGGGAAATTAGTGATAGTGTTTTCTGCTAGACGGGTGTTTATTGTGAAAGATTGGTGATGGGGGGGACAATAGATTGGAGCTCAACCGAGCACTTGCCATGAAAATAACGATAAAGCAAAGACAAACTCGCAGCATCTCTTCTGTGAGAAAGAGATTGCAGGGAAGAGAAAAGGACATATCCTACGAGGCTACGAAGTCTATTTTAAACGCTATCAATGCCGGACAAGTCCTTTCTAGCAGCTCCTGCCCAAATGTGGCAACTGTACTCCATCCTTGGACGTACCTGGCTCTTATATACATAGAGAATTGCATCAGCAGTGAGATACCTACTGAATCGATAGAAGGATCCCACCATTTTTTCCAGCGGCCTTGGTAACAGATTTAATGTATGTGTTCCATTTAAGATCAGGAGTAAAGGTCAAGCCCAGAAGCTTGTCAAAACATGAGGCATCCCCAAGACGAGAACCATTCATTTGCATTGATGCCAGATGGGGATCAGAGTGTTGATGATGTAAAGATAGAAGCTTGACCTTACACTAAGGTTGTGATTCGGCCAGTTCTCTCCACTGTACAAAATCCATAAACTAATTAACCGATCATACTGAAGTCCGGAACACGGATAATAGTCTTGTAAAGATAAAATGTTGGATATTTTTAGTTTAATTTTATGTTAGGCAAATGAGATAGAGAAAACTATTAATACGTCGTTGTCTCAGGGAGTAACATGCACTCATTAAGCATTATCCTCGAATGACCTTCGGGCCTTGATAATTGGCGACTCCCATGTAAAAATAAAAAAAGTGTAGAAACACTTCGTGAGAATCCAGATAGTTCCAATTTTTTTATGTACTTTTTAACTATAGTTATACTTTTTAACTATATACATAAATTAATAAATATTCCCTGAATTTGTATTTCTTTGAGATATTTTAAAGAGTTGGAATTTGAAATATTGAATATTTGAAAACATTCAGATTTGCTATGAATTTCGTCCTTGAACGTCAATTAAACAAAATTCCGTGAATTTCTATTTCTTAAGCCGTAAAATTTAGACATTTTCTAGAATCAAAATCATGTAATGGATTTTGATCAAAACTGACATACGCGTTCCAGAAAAAAAAAATTACTATCATCATATCCTGAGTTTTAGGCACCTCCAAAATTCACCAAAGAATTACCCCCCCCCCCCCGCCATACACACACCTATATGGAACACGATGTAACTTTATTACCATTTAAAAAGAAGAAAGGGCAAAGTAAACTAGTTATAACTTTTTTAAAAAATTTTTCATCGTACGAAAATAATGAAATTGCGAGACGAAAATCGTGTTCCCATGATTGGCGCTTTAAAATAACGTTCCCATGTAGCAAGGATTTCGAGCGTGAAAACATGCCGTATTTAATAAATCTAGCAAACATCAACTAATGGTCAGAATTTCGTGAAATTTCGATACTTATCCATTTTAAAATTAAATTACATATGATATGCAGTTTCTGTAAAATATTTCAGGGATATATTTTAGTGCGTGTCACTACCCCCCCCCCCCTATTTTTAAATTTGAAGAAAATATATTTAGATTGATCGAAATTTCTATTTATTATAGAACATAAGAGTTCAAATAAGTAATATATGTATATATTTTTTAAGTTTAAACACACGTATTGAACAAAAACTTACCTTGAAGTTGCAATTAAAAATGTGATATAAATTTAATATGATTGTGTTTTTTCTTTAAATAGCGTTTTTTTTTTCTAATAAATATTAGCAGTCGAACTTCTAAAAAA
The DNA here is from genome assembly GCF_053919585.1 of Euprymna scolopes. NCBI lineage: Eukaryota > Metazoa > Mollusca > Cephalopoda > Sepiida > Sepiolidae > Euprymna > Euprymna scolopes. The sequence continues at coordinate 25,079,004 of NC_136492.1, read as the reverse complement.
AAAAAAAAAGAAACCTCCTAAAAATTAATTGATTTTTAACAGATTAAAACGATTACAATTCCATTATTTCAAAATGTTCCGCTACAACATCAATTTTTAATTGATAGTGTTAATTTTTTTTAAAATATCAATTTATTATATAAACATGAATCTTGTCATCTATTTCATCGTTAGATAAAAATCGATGGAAAAATATTATTGCACAAAAAATAAACTTTTTGTAGCTTGTCTCTTTTTACAAAATAAAGTATGGAAACCGGTACTTAACCAAATGAACAGTCGTACATATTTTATTAAACCGTATTTCATATTTAATATACAAATGTCTATAATAGTATTAATCGTTAAACTGTGTAAATCTTAAAACCTAACAAAATTATAACAAAGATTAATTATTAATTGCAGTTTGAAGAAGATAAACAAAGGTTAAAAAAAAATCATTATGTCGTTTTTGCTGTTCCATACTTCGTATAGTTAACACAAGTCTGACGTCAGGGGATTATGCGCTCCGTTCTTCACAATCGTTTGGCAGTGCCTACTGAAATAAAAGAAATGTCCAGAAGAAATAAAAATGGGTAAAAAAACAAAAAAACAAAAACGCTCAACGATCAAATTTATAATCTGGAGATATAGCTGAGTGTTAGAGAATTTGGCCACAGATCGAATGATCCACTGTTCACGCTTCTTCTTATTACGATAAAAAAAAGTGGTACCATTTAAAATCGCCGCAAATTATTTCTTCGTTTGCTTATTTTAACACTAGACATTGATCAGAAGTGACTTTTTCAGAGCATTTATCGTCAACCTGACGTGATATTGTAAAAAACACAGACGGAATTTGATTAACCACATTATCATCGTTTATTTATTTATTTTTTTTGCGAATTAGTCCACCGGGCAAATTATTCTTCGTAATATCTAATAATCAATAGAAGATTGATTCAATAATAATAATACATTCGCAATCTGCATAAATTAAAATATCATGTTTAAGCGTATTGTACGACCGGGAAACGCCGAACTGCCAACTAGTAGATAGATAGATAGATAGATAGATAGATACATACATACATACATACATACATACATACATATATAGATATATAGATAGAAACCGGTAATTAATCAAATTAACAGTCTTACATATTTAGTAAATTTAATATACAAATGTCTATAATATTATTAATCATTAAATGGTATAAATCTTAAAACCTAACAAAATTATAACAAAGATTAATTGTTAATTGCAGTTTGAAGAAGATAAACAAAGGTTAAAAAACAAATAATTATGTCGCTTTTGCTGTTCCATATTTCGTAAAGTTAACACAAGTCTGACGTCAGGGGATTATGCGCTCCGTTCTTCACAATCATTTTGCAGTACCTACTGACTTTAGTCTTTGTAAAGAGACATAAAAGTGGTGCGAAACGGTTCTGTTCAAGAAACTTAACTTTAACCTTCCTAGGACGGGTATTTTTTTTTTTTTTTTTTTTTTTTTCCATAGTGGCATCGCTAATGAGAAATTGGAACGTAATTTTGAAGTCTTTAAGTGAACGAACAGTACGTAATTTCCGGTTATAATTAAAAAGGTTTATACGCCAAAGTCAAGTATCACGGTTCGTGTCTGCTCTTAAATCAAAAATAAACATAAATTCCCTGGGAAGGGGCAACTATTCTAAAAATGAACGGACAAAGGTGGGGGTAGGAAGGGAGATTTTTGCGAAGGGAAAACGCTGAGTTTTTTGCGAAGGGAAAACGTTTGAGTTTCAAATTGAAGCGTCTTAGGTTTTCGTCGTCGACTTGGGTATCTCTGGCGGGGATAGGGCGGCGTGAATAAGACAAAGAGGCGAGGAGTTGACGGGTAAATCGAAATATAGAAACTAAACATGAGGTTGTTTGGAGAGTTGCGGAGGGACGTATGAGAAAAATGGGTAACAAATGTACTTCGACAAGAACCCCCAACCAATATCCCCAGCACTAGCAAATGACAAGACATTTCCCAAACCTTGGTAAAAAAAAAAAAAAAAAAAAAAAAAAAAAAAAGATGGCGGTGTTTATAATGGCTGACGCGACACCTGCAAAGTTAAAAGTTCTTCGCACAAACTATGCTTAAGGAGGGGGGGGGGAGGGAATAGTAGAAAGAAAAAAAAGAAAGAAAGAAAGGAAAAGGGGGTGAAGTAAAGAGACAATAAATAAATAAGAAAATAAAGAAATATGGTGAATGGTTGAGGGATAAAAAGAAAGCAAAGAATTAATGGACGTTGGGGGGGGGGGATAAGAATGAACGAAAGAATAGGAAGAGAAAAAGAAAAATGAAGAAAAGGAAAGAAAGACGTAATGAAAAGTATTAAAGGAGAAAAGTAAAAGATTGAAAAAGATGAACGAACTAAAGATAAACAGAAAACAAAAAAAAAATCAAAAGGAACAGCGAGGAGGAAGAAGAAAAAGAAGAAGAAAAAGAAGAAAGTAACAGAAAGTATAAAAAGAAAATAAAAAAGAAGGAAAGGAAGAAAGAAACACGAAGAAGAAGGAAATGTATATAAAGAAAATAGAGAAAAAGAAGAAAAGAAAAAGAAAAGAAAAAGAAGGAAAAGAAACAGAAGACAAAGAAGAAGAAGAAGAAGAAGAAGAAAATAAAAGAAAAAAGAAGAAGGAGAGAAACATGAAGAAGAAGAAGGAGAAAAAGGAGGAACAAGAAGAAGAAAAGGAATAATAAGAAGAAAATAAAAGAAAATAGGAGAAAAGAAGAATGAGAGGAACATAAAGAAGAAGAAAGAAAAAAAAAGGAGGAACAAGAAGAAGAAAAAGAATATGAAGAAGAAGAAGAAAGGAACAGGAAGAAGGTGAAATAGAAAAAGGAGAAAGAAAGAAGAGAGAAAACAACAAAGTAAGAAAAACATTAAAATAAATAACCAGAAAAACAAAAAGAATATTAAAATGGAGAAAATAACAAAACAAACAATAATGGTAAGAAAGAAAGTCAGAATAAGATTGAAAGAAATTAAAAAGAAAGCGAAAAATAAATAAGAAGAAAGAAAGTAGCAAAGAGGGTTGAAAGAAAGAACGAGAGAAACGAAGACGTATGTGGAGAAAGAAAGAATAATAAAGAAAGAAAGAAAAAGAAAGGAAGAAGAAGGAGAAGAAACAACGATTAATCATTGAAAAAACGAGAAAAAGGAACAATATATGTTGACATTAAAAAAGAAAGAAAGAAAAAAAAGAGATAGAAAAATGGAAAAAGACAAAGTAAAATAAAAAGAAGATACAAAAAGAGAGTGAAAGAAAGTACGAGAGAAAGAAGTTGGATGTAAAGAAAAAACGAAGAACAAAGAAAAATTAATCAAGGCGAAAAAGAGAAAAAAAAAAGAAAAGACAGGAAGAAAGAAAAGAAAGTAAGGAGGAAATGAAGGCCTGCAGTGAAAAGAAAAAAGAGAGAAAATAAAAAGAAAAAAATACGGACTATACCAACGAAAGAATCCAGGCAAACAACAAACAATAAACTAAATTAATTGAAATGAAATAAAATGAAAAAAAAAAAAACAAACAAAAAAACAGGTGCCCTCTCCTCTTTTCGCATCACATAAACATGGAAAAAATAAAGAAAAATGAGTGAAAAAAAAAAAGAAGGAAAAATTAACCCGGATGTGGCGGAAAACAAGAGAAAGAGAGGGAGAATAAAATAAGAATAAGGGAAACAAAAAAGAAAGAAAGAAAAGAAATAGGGAAAGAAAAACAAAAAAGAAGGCAGAGGCAAATCAACCAGGAATCAAAGAATAAACTAATAAACTAAACTAATTAGAATGAAAAAAAATGACCCCCCCTCACCCCCCCCAAAACCCAAAACAAAACAAAAAAAAAAAAAAGAAGGCAGAGGCAAATCCACCAGGAATCAAAAAAGCAATAAACTAATAAACTAAACTAATTAAAATGAAAAAAATGAAAAAAAAAAGCTACGAATGAAAAAATCAAAACAAAAAACATAACAGACACCCATCTATACACGTAGGTATTATTTGATATGGGGTATATAGCACATGTGTTGGAGGCGTGTAACACAATGTTAGTATGCCGGTGTGTGTGTGTGTGTGTATATATATATGTGTGTGTGTGTGTGTGTGTGTGTGTGTGTGTGTGTGTGTGTGTGTGTGCTGGTCTGAGGGTGTGTGTTGGTGTTAGGGTGTGGATGTAGGCGTGTATTTGTGTATGTGTGGGAGGGGGTGTAGGTGTCTCTGGATATAGTCGTGCATTCAAGTATTTGTGTGTGTGTGTGTGTGTGTGTGTGTGTAGGTGTGTGTGTGTGTCTGTGTTTTTTGAATGAGGGCGTTCATACGCGTGTTTTTTGTGTGTGTTGTGTGTGTGTATGCATATGTGTGCGTGTGGTGTGTATGTGCGTAAAAAAGAAAAGAGAGTGAAAGAGAGAAGGCCAGGGGCGAACACAGAGCTGGGCAAAGAGGCTGGTTCGGTGTGTATGGGGTGGGGTGGGGTGGGGGCACAGAAAGAAACTAGTATAACGAGGACCCGGATGGGGTAAATGCGATGGGGCGTAATAAGGCGTCGGTCGACCTTCGGCGATAGACTAGAAATCCAACGCAAGTACGTGTTATGCACGTATACGCTTACGGAAATAAAGATCGTATGCCTGTAACCTACTTCGATATGTACATAAAGAGAGTCATAGATAATGACCTGAATTTGATTGATGGATAGACGCGAACGTACTAAAATAGTAAACGGTCAGACGGACATAAAAAAAAAACAAATAAGAAAGAACTGAAAAGAGTATAGATATTAGTGTTCAGAATCATGAGCAGATATCAGAAAAAAATCAGAATTTGTGCGGGGTATCGGAATCGGAAAAAATTATGTATACTTTCCAATGCCGAAAACGATTCTTTTAATCATTTTTTTTTAAAATTTTGTTTAAAACAAAATACTTCACTTCTGATACACAGCGAGACATGATTGAGTATGTAAGTTCATCCACTGGACCATCTGTAAAAAAATTAAACATCCAGTGTAGCAGCAAGTCCTGGGAACATCAACCTGCCAGAATAGTTGGAAATGACTTATATACCATATATTACGACCATTTAATCCCTACAGCCACCTACCTTGAAAATGCTGCTGTCAAACCTGACAGTTATATGAAATGAGAGAGTGGCAACCTTGGTTGAAGTGAGTGTCCCTAATGATATGGGTCTGAACAGAGCCGAAAGAGAAAAACAGATCAAATATTAAGGTCTCATGTATGATATGAAAAGAACTGGAATCTTAGGGAGATATCAATCATAACAGTTATTATAGATGCCACAGGGCTTATGAAGAAGAACCTGAAGTCTTACCTCACTAATATTTCTGGTGAACCAAGTGCAAAAGAGATTCAGACAATTGCATTTAAGGGAAGAGCGAGGATACTAAAAAAGAGCTCTCGGTTGGTTTCAATAAAAAGCAGGGCAATGTTGGCAGCTGGTTTGGCTGCCCCATACCAAGCATTGCAATCTTTAAAGAAATAAAAAAAAAAAGAATTAAGTTAGTAATGATTAAATAATGAGTATTTAATGATTTCTCTCCTATATAATAAAATGATTGCAGAAATTCTCTGCTGGACTAGGTTTGCAACAACAGATGCCACATGCAAATTCATTACATCTAGCCTAATAGCCACTATCTTATGTAGCTTTCCACCACCATGTTACACACATTCAGTCGTAATATTAAAATGCTACATTACATCCTACGAGAAACACCATCACAATCGCAACATATTCAGAGGAAGGAGTTCCTATTTTTCTCTCTAGATGTTTAGTCCTCCCATTCCTACTAGTTGTCATCGGGACCAATTCTACTTTTTGCAACGATAATGTGATTATACCGCTCGTAACTGGTTGTTATATGCATAGATATAACATAATCTTTCCATTTTCTTATTCATAGATAATAAAATATCCCTTCACTAATTCCGCCCATTCTGATTGGCTGAGCTCTGAAAATTCTCATATTCCAGTTTATAATTCTCCCCTACGAACGGTACTAAAATTGAAATATGGCGTTAGTAAGAGACGTAGCATTTGGCCCGACGATGCTTCCGATACAAAAAAAAACATCTTCTGTTCTTAAAGAAATTTCCGTGGGCATTATTAAATGTAACTATACAATACTGTATTCATATTTTCCTCGTCCAAAATAATACGTACGTTTATTTATACTTTTATCCATCACGGCGACTAGGGCAACGCTTTCTACGTCAAAAGTAAAACAAACGTATAGAAATGTTAGCCGCATTTGAAACGTTGCCTGTATTTTGAAGTTTAAGAATTGCGTACATAAATACGTTCAGAAGGCTGGAAACAACGCACTTTTTTTTATTATTAACAGATTTTTTATATAAAAAAAAGATATGCGTTATTTATGGCCTTCTAAATGTATTTACATACGTAATTCTTAATTTATAAGCAAACTTAGTTTCTCGAGTTTTTCTTGGAGGGGGGGCATTAAAAACACTACATATACATTGGTAATGTTCCTATTCACTTCTCTCTCCACGAGGACAGAGTTACAAACAAGATCGGTTTTTAATGTGGGGAACAAAAACAAATAAAACACCCTACGTTTACATTGGTGATTTGCCAAACAGTCGCATTGCAAATATATTTATATATTAACCATTTGGTCTCCCAAATGTTACCGTCTTTTATAATAGGATTTTAAAAAAATACAAAATACAAAGCAAAACATCAAACAATTAACAAAATACGAAAGTGTTTTTTTTTATTATTTTATCAAGACGACGACGACGGTCGTGATGACCACGAAAAACATAATAAAACTCACAGATTAAGCGGTTGTATTTTGAAATGCCGGAACGATGCGTTGGCTACGCAAGATTAACGTCAGATGTGTGATTTCCTTGATAGAAGCGTTAATTTAATTTGAATAAAATAAAATACGTATTGGATAGAACTGCTTGACCCCTTGACAGCAAAATTTCTGGTGGAAAACCGAGTAAAAAGATTTTCCCAAATCTCAATACCCCTTATGTCAAATATCGAGTCTGTAGACCGAAAACTGACAGGGTAGTTTGGTAGGGAAATGTACACACACACACACACACACACACACACACACACACACACACACACACACACACAATTTTACTTTTATAGATATATAGATTTTAGGTATATTTAGTGAGGAAAGTTTGATCTGTCAACGGATCTTTTCGTTTATAAAGTTAATACTAACAGGTGCCCGACTCCCAGCAGCGATATAGGTAATAAACTGAGGTTGAATATTTTTAAAGAATTGACGAATTAGCATTTAGTATTTCATTGAAATAAACTACGAATATATATATATATATGTATATATATATATATATAATGTTATTGCTGCTGCTGCTGCTGCTGCAGTGTTGTTGCTCGTTGTTGTTGATGATGTATCATTTATTCATTGCGTATGAATCAATATCAATATATTTGATATCCGTTTCGCCGGCATTTTTCTAGTTAGAATTCTTTACAGAAAACCACCGGATCGTTACGGGAGGTGACAACATGAAATGGATGGCAACCCTTTGTCCAATAAGACAATGACATTCTGCATCTAGTTTGGTATACTGCAGCCTCTGCTGTGGCTATACAGATGAAATTGGCTCTCCGGATGCAGGCATTGGCGGGTGATAAGGAGACCTAGGTCTACCCAGTTATCAGGATGCCCTCTCTTAGCGTTGCAAACAAATTCAGATGGAAAGGAAAGCCAATACGGTCGGAGCCAGTGCAGCTGCAGGAGTTGCTGGAAAGGTTTTGCAGTGGTTCACCATCTGCCGATCTGTACTCAAAACTGGATTTTTTTTTTTTTGTCGGGAATGACGTGAAGATTGCCAACATCCCTAAGTGAAAGTGTTTCTGTGGAGCGTACTGGATTCGAACTTGGCACATCCAGTTTGTCTGTTCGGGTCTTTAACTTTTTAGCCATCGTCATCTGTCTGTTTCTGCAACAATGGGTTTGCTTTACATGTCTGATAAAAACGCATTCCACGTTTAAACAGAAGAATTAGTGTCAAGGCAACGTATAACCCACGCAGTAAATTCAATTTTCGTACTATATCGCTCATCAGACTTGTTTACTTGTAGATATGAAACGCCTACTCCCATAGCTTTGCGCGCTTTTGTATAATGAGATGTACAATTATAATTTTTAATTCACTGATTACGTATATAATTACGATGTGTGATTAGTGATTTGTCATGAAATGTTTGAGGAAGCGATTTGCTTGCTTTTATATATATCTACCTATATATGTACTAGCAGGGAGACCCGATGTTTCCAGGGATCGTATACAGACCAACGGATCAACGAATGCTTTCATATGATCTCTAGACGCGGTTTATATGCGTACAGGATTTCTCTTTCAACATATTTTGTTAAATGTGACGGACAATTTATTTCGAAATTATGATAAGTTCTAGGTGTTTTGATTTATTTATTATATTTCGCAAAGCAAAAAGATTAACAAAACAAAATCAGGCGCAAGGCCAATAAAAAAAGGGGTCTATGATCATCCGTGTCACTGTACACATTATTTGTATACGCTAATCCTAGATGGCCCTCTCAGTCATCCTAATACCACATTCACACCAAGGAACATCCTACTTAAGATTCCCAAATCGAATCCGTATATATATATAATATATATATATATATATATATATATATATATAAGGGGGTGGTCACTAACAGTGTGTATTTTTTAAGATTATTTTATTATTCCGTGTCTTGGTTTTTCATTGAAAATTATGTTTAGATCATTGTAATAATGTTTTTAAATCATTGAAATCGTTTTTAACGCGTTTCAGACGTTCTGTGAAGCGTCCTCTTCAGAAATTATTTAAAATGCTTAGAATATATTCAAGATGTGTTGGAGATGTAAAAAGAGCATTTTCGTAGTCCATTTAAAATGTTTCCAAGAGGTGGAAACGCGTAAGTGAATCTACTTTTCATTGGAATGTTCCATTTTTATTACTGTTTTATAGGGCTGTGGTCACTCCTGGCTTATGTTTCTCTCTCTCTCTCTCTCTCTCTCTCTCTCTCTTTCTGCTTGTGTTTTTATTTATCTTTCTTTTTTTTCCTTTAGGGTAGGATGTGTGTGTGTGTGTGTGTGTGTGTGTGTGTGTGTGTGTCTGTGTCTGTGTGTGTTTTCTTTTATTGGTTTGAAGAATGTGTGTACTGTTTTATAGTATTATAAAGTTATTTGCTTCCCTAGGAAGGTAACTGTGATCCAAGGTCGTTATAATTGTGTATGTGTGAGGAGGGGGGCAGCTCCTCTGAAATAAAGGTAGGGGTGTTTTCATTCAATTTTTATATTTATTTTTTGGATTCTTAGATTTTAGAATTGTCATTTTTCGTTTCAGTCTTAGACTGTTCGAGTATTCTTTATATTATGTTTGTTTAGATAAAGGGGTGTATTTATAAATATATATTGGGGATTTTTTTTAATGTTTCTATTTATTTGTCTCCCCATGCGGGTATGGCCAGACCCAGGATAAATATATATGGCGCATAAGCCTGAAGAATCCTAGAGTGGATGAAGCGCCGAATATTCAGTGTAGCTTAATCGCCATGTATATTTTATAAATTACTAACTAGCTCTATCTACGTATTGAGTACTGTTGAAGTAAATACTTAAAGTTTACGCATAAATTTATACTTTCGTATATTAATTTTATGTGAGTAAATGAAGTAGTTATATATATATATATACATATATATACATATATATATATATATATATATATATATATATATATATATATGAAAGTTTTGTTGATATTCATATTAAACCCTTTTTTATATATTTAAAAAGAAAATACAACTTTATTATATATGGGTATTGGGATGACATTCATCTGCAAAACGATCTAGCTAATTTGCATATTCTTTTAAACATTCATTCTAATTAATTCTCTATTAGTGTTTTCAGTTTTCTTATGGGATGATTATCTTAAGTTAACTATTACGTGTAATTATATTCATGCAGATATTCTACATGATTTTTACTTGCGTAATATTTGCATAAAAAGCTTATATTAAACAAAAACCTCTTATATATATATATATTTATGTATGCGCATATATATTTGTTTTTAAAAATTTGCCAGATTTTAGTCAACATACATAAAACTTAATATATAAGGTATTCGAACCCATGCGAAATTTTATATTTGGGTTTAAGCCGGGGAAAATCGGTATAAAAGTGTGAAAATTTAAAAAAAAAATGGAATTTGCCAAGTAAAGGTCGAACGACATTACGAATATGCATGCGTAACGTAATAGTTTTTGTTCATGTTTTAATTTTTAGCCTTGCAGTAAATATGGCTCGGGTATTAACGTCAAAGGTAAAAGTGAATTGTTAGCTAAACATTTTGGTTTCGATTCTCAGTGATGGCGCACGAGTCATTTTTTTTTTTAAAGTTTTTAAATCATTACTATATATTGGGTCCAATATAATCTTGTATATAATAAAAGAGGCCCAATTTTCTCCTTCTGGTTGGTTAACAAGAATAGATGGCAAATAAAATTGTATTATGTTAACTCAATTAGCCATTACCCATTACGTTATCTAACTATAGAATGCAATTTCATACACATTATTTCGTAATATAAAACATTACATTTATTCCGAGGAGGGCCACGTTCATCATCGTTGTAACCTTGAGAGAAAGTCGCTAGATTTTTACTCTCACTTCGCAAAGTACTCTTACGACCCCTTTCTACACCGTGTGCATATATACTTTATCTTTTATACACTTTAGGCTCACTAAAAAAGACTTGGACACGAATATGGTTTATAAAAAGTATTTTTACAGGGTGGAACGATAAAGTGTCGCCCTAAATAAAACAACACTACACCTTTATTTAAAACTTTTTTTTTTTAACTCAATAAAGAAAACTTGATTATCTAGTAGAGCAATGTAGCCGCCTTCAGCCTCAATCACCGCCTCGATATGGATCCGGAACTGGGAGCATGTCTTTTCAATAAGCGCCGCCAGGAGCTCGGCAAATACTTGGCGGATGGAAGCGATCAGTCCGGCTTTGGTGTTGTACGAGGTCATGAATAATAATTAAAAAAAAAAAATCCAAAATTACTAGCAAGTTTCGATCAAAAACAATAGACTAATAATGCCGAAGAAGTTTTAGAGACATTTTGCATAATTCTAAATTTAAATTTATATAGAAATATTTTCAAAATGACTTCTTGCAATTTTAAATACGGTATGTGTGTGTGTGTATATATATATATATGTGTGTGTGTGTGTGTGTATATATATGTGTGTGTGTGTGCGCGTGTGTGTGTGTGTGCGCGCGCGTGTGTGTTAGCGGCCGTGTAATTGAACCATGTTGTACTGTTTCTCGTATATCGTTTGTTTATTTAGCTGAAATTAATCATATCGCCACACCTACAGACAGCCGCAAGTGTATACAGAAGACGAGATTAACTAGCTGCAAAAAACAAATCAAATTCTTATGTAACTTATTTTTTTCACGTTTGCATATAAGCTAGCAATTAATTGTTCAAAACATTACGCGTACGTGTTTTGTGTGTGTGTATATATATATATATATATATATATATATATATATATATATATATATATACTCGGGTTTTTTTTATATTCAAAAGTAATGAACTAATGAATTCAACGAGGTTGTTAGATAGTGCTCAATAAAAAGAGCTGATAATACTTGTTTATTGTTATATAAACATGCTCACATCCCGCTGCTACAAATAACCACTTGTTTCAATCAAACAACAGATATCATCAGGCAGCGACTTGACTATTCAAAAGTTCAATGAATAACCATAAGATTATTCATTGAACTTTTGAATAGTCAAGTCGCTGCCTGATGATATCTGTTGTTTGATTGAAACAAGTGGCTATTTGTAGCAGCGGGATGTGAGCATGTTTATATAACAATAAACAAGTATATATATATATATATATATATATATATATATATATATATTAACTCCTGATGAGTTTTTTGGCAAAGGGGCCCCTACGGTTTTCCGTGTATTATTTTTAAAGCGATATATATATATATATATATATATATATATATATATATATATATATATATTTGCTAAAAAAACTCATCAGGGGTTAATCGTTAGTGCAACACATAATTACAAAACTCCTGATGAGTTTCTTGACGATAACCCCTAAGGTTTTTCCGCATATTATTTTTAAAGCGTTATATAGGTTTTGTACCGTTAAAAAGCGAGTTGATGATAAGTGTTAATAAGTTTATCGGGAGGAGGGGGCAGTGACACGACAACGTAAGGATTGGTAAAAATGGTTGAGACTAGTATCAACTACACTGGTACACAATGAAGGATATGTGTTAAAAATGCATGTCATTCAACGAAATGTTCTTGCCATGCATTTCTGGAAATGGTTCACAAATTATTTGCGCCACGTTTAGTAAATGTATGAGTTATTCGCAAACATTCCTCTTGAATAAATAACATAATTGATCAATAGATACATGTGCGTACGGAAACAGATTATAATTCCTTTCACGCACATTGCACATGCGCAGAAGGGAGGGATGTGCAACGGCTTATGTTTAAATTGCGAGAAGAAAATGATTTACGAGAAAGAAAAGAAAAATCACGGATGACACAAAAAAAAAAAAAAAAAAGAGGTTGGTATTTCGTCCCGGTAACCAAGATGAACAGTATGTAACGTAAATTAACCACAGCTGCGAATTTATTATTAAGTCACACACACACACACACACACACACACACACACACACACACACACACACACACACACACACACACAACATAAACACACAACACACACAACATACACACACACAACACAACACACACACAACACACACACAACACACAACACACATACACAACACACACAACACACACACAGCACACACACATACACAACACACATAGCACACACACAACACACACACAACATACACACACTCCACACAACACACACCACACAACACACACAACACACACACATAACAAACACACACACACAACACACACAACACACACATACACAACACACACACAACACACACACGCACACACAACACACACATGCACGTACACATACGCTAACACACACGCGCGTAAAAACAGTTTGGTGTTTTAGGCATTTATGGCGACAATTAAAAGAAAAGCAAAATACAGAAAACTCATGGAACGAAGATGAAATATTCCAAAAATCAGGTGATTTGATCAAGTATTTTTTTTTTAAGAAAATCAAAATTTACGAATAAGCGAGTCGTAGCGTTTTCATCTGCCATGATTAAATCCGTTGAAATAAATAAGGAGATACAAATTAAATCGAAGTTAAGAGGTGAACACTCCGCCTTACGTTCAATGCAGTTTAGTAGTAAAATCGCTAAAAATCGTACATTTTTATTTTCTTAGTTTTATATAAAATACTTGACCGATTTACGTAATTTTTGGAATATGACATTTTCGTTCTGTAACGAGTATATACATTATACATAATGTTCTGTGTTTTCTTTACTTTTAATTGTTGTCATATGTGCCAATTTGAATAAGCACCAAATTTTTATACAATAACTGTTGTTTGCACAACAACATTGCTTCCAACAAAGCCTCCATCTGATGATGACTCTGATTCAGGCATGGTTTCGGGGCTAAAGCATCATTAACACTAGCCCAGGTTGTCGTCACCCTGTGGTATTGCCATATACACGCTAATGCAGATAACGCTTTGTCTTGTATTTTTTTGTGTGTTTTTTCTTGACTGACGGAGAAAGACCAAGATTATTGAAGAACGTGAAGGTTGAGTTCGCAATAAAACCTCCGCATCCGACTTTGATAAAAAAAAAAAAAAAAGACAATGTTTTTTTCCGGACATTTCTAATATATTCTTCTCGTAGATCTTCATATCTTTCTAATTTGCACTGGTGTGTCCAGTCCAAATGATCCTCAAATGATACCATTAATTCAATAACGGATTTTCTTTTCTTTTCTTTTTTTTTTTATTAACGAACCGAATGAGGGAATCGGAACGCTGAATTCAGTTGGAATTACAAGCCGATGTTTTAAGATGAATACAATGTGCCAGTCTGTGTAGCCATCAAACAAAGACGATCTTTGCCTATTTTTACAGATTTTGAACTGTTTTCTTTCTTTAAGAAAATGAGTTGCTCTACTGGTGACATTCTGAGATTTATTAGACTCATTTTATATGTCATATATTGATGTTGGCATTCTGTAGATGTTCAGTGTAAATGGAGACGCCCTAATATTAGTGTAGCTTTTTGGTTAAAGCACCAAAAGTATTTATCTAAGCTAGCACGAACGCCCGGCAAAGCCCGGTTGTAAAGTACGCTTAAATATGATATTTTAATTCTCGCAGATTTTGAATATATTATTATAGAGTTAATGTTATATCGAGTTTTATATATTATAAAGTTGCAATTTAAAAAATAAAAAGATACATCAATTTGACTTTGAGCATCAGCTTTAATCGAAACTGAAATAAAAACTTATGAGAATATATATATATATATATATATATATATATATATACATATATATATACATATATATATATACATATATATACATACATATATATATACATACATATATATAACTTGAGTTCCTTGAGCCATAATCGAAACCGAAACAAAAACTTATGAAGAATTCTTGATAAAATTATTCATAAAAAAAAGAGATGACATAAGTACCATCAGCTATAATCGAACCCGAAACCAAAACTTATGTTAAAATTCTTGGTAAGATTATTTATAACAAGAAATGGAAGTACATAACAATTAAACGACCCGCGTGTAAGCTTAACACAGAAAATATCACACGCGCTATTGTATTAATATATAGATTAGATACATATGTTCCTGTCTGTACATCCATGTTGCCGCGCCATATTTTAATAGTATTTTCGTGTCAGTTGTTTCGATATTTTTGTTTAGTAAATTGTTTAGTGAAAGTACAGAATAGTTACAATGCACCATCCCCTCCCAATGGTAAGAATGGTTTTCTAAATAATGACGTTATTGTTTTCAGCGCGCTAACATACACAGACATGACAGCAAAGAATGTACACCCATAGAAGCAGTTTATTTCAATAAATATATAATTTATAGAACAAGAAAAAAAAAATGAAATGGTCACACATTTAATAACTAACACTTCATAGTGTAGTATCTGTTCTGGTGTTACACTTCACCTTTTCTGTCATCGGCCAGTGGAGGAGAAATCCTTCATGACTGAGACAATTTTTTAATTTTTGTTCTTGCCCTTTTTGAGGAGCTGGATTTTCTCCATATTAAAAACCGAGCTTGTGTCTAACTCTGCCCTCGTGGGGAGGCAAGTCAATAGGAACTTACACCTTGGTTGGCATTCCCTTTGGTGTTTTTAATGTAAGACCCTTCTAAACATGGTATTGATCAGTTGACGAATATCAGCTTGAGGAATTTCTTGTCATCTCTGACGCAATAATGCTAAAAGTCTAGGCTTAGAAGATGGCTCCCTTTTCTTTTTGCGAATGTTCCTGTCTAATATGCCCCAAAGGTTTTCAATTGCGTTCATATCTGGGGACTATCTTGGCCATGGAAGTTTATTATTACTATTTTGGCGTTACCAATTTTGTGTAGCCCTAGCAGATTGACAAGGAACTCCGTCTTCCATAAAGAGGGAGTTAATCTGGTTCATTTTACCACTTGAGAATATTGGTAGGATTTCTTTCATGTAATATTGAAACATATTTAGAAGAATTGATGTTTCCTGCATACTCCACCAGGTTTGACCGACCATCAATCCAAATTGCACCCTATACCCTAACCGAGAAATCCTCATGTTTCAACGTTGGCTGCAGTTTTTTTTTTTTTTTTTAATCAATCTCTTGCTGAGGGAGTTTCCATACCCAAACATTTCCACTGTCGAGAAATAATGGAAATCGTGCTTCATCAGAGAAAATCATATTGGCACAAAAGCTCATAAGTCTCTCCGCCATTTCACGAACCCAGTCTTGTCTGCGTTTGATAATGGCGAGACGACAAAGAAGTTTCCTTCTCGCAGCTCTAGCATAGTAACCTAGCTTGTGAAGATACGAGGGGCGTGCAATAAGTAATGCCCCAGACCCACTTCCCATAGCAGTAGAGCAACGAAACTTGGCACAGTTATTAGTCTTTCTCTACATAGGAACCACCCAGAGGTATGCATTTCTCCCATCGTTTGATGCAGCTCTGGAGACCGTTTTTATAGAACACCCCAGGTTGGTCCTCCAACCACGACGTGACTTCAGAAATCAAGGCTGCATAATCTGGAAAACACTTTCCTTTCTTTCCTGGCATAGTAACGCAGCTTGTGCAGATACCTGACAGCTGCTCTGAGACTGACACAAGCTTGTGTTGCAATGTCAGAAGCTTTGCAGCGAGGATATTCTTCGACATTTCTTTTAACAACACTGACGGTTCTTAGTAATTGCCTGTATTTTTGAGACGAGGTGTTTTCATTGATTGAGATTGTCGGACTGACTTCCTCATCTTGGTTGTTATAGTCACAACGTTTCGGCCGTTTTGCCCTCCGGCCTTCATCAGGTGTTTTGTATTGGGGAACCGTTTAACGGTTCTCTCAGAGTGCCCGGAGCGACCTGGATGAGGTTTTGTGCACTCTTTGTCCTCTCTTGTGAATTGTACGATCACTCTATTAACAGTAGAAAAGGGTAATGAAAGATTTCCTGCAAATTTTGTTGGCTAAAAGCACATTCGTGTTGATCCATGATTCGCCCTAGCAGAAATTCTTATACGGCTAATTCTCCTATGCTTCAATGTTGCTAGATGTAATTTTAATGAGATACTCTAAGTGACTTCAGCACTATTCTTATCTGTAAATATAAATAAGCATATATTAATTCTAGGAAAAATATTTATCTTTTCTGTCATGTCTGTGTAGATGCATAATTAACCAATACCATAAGTATAGGTCCTGGATATGACCTTAAACTATATCCGATGGTGAGGCCTCAGCTTGTGGGCTTTGGAGAGTGTGGAGCCACCTTTAATTGCCATTGCTCCCAGGTCCACTCTGATCCGGAGTGGTAGTACTTGTTAGGGTCCTAACTATGGGTTGAATAGAAAGCGACTTGAAAAACAATATATATATATATATATATATATATATATATATATATATATATATATATATATATATATATATATATATATATATATATTCTATTACAAAATTGTTCTTCAAAATCACTGGATTCGGGATTAAATAACCTGAAAAGGGTTGATATGCCGTAAAACAAAAAAAAAAAACAACCAACCAATCCACAGGTATATAAGTAAGTAAACTTTCTATGTCAAAAGAAGCAATGATTTTGCTGTCGGTTTTTTTTGTTTGTTTGTTGGTTTGTTTTTGTATTTTTGTGGGATTTATAATAGTTTCTGTGTGGACTGAACATTATAGGTACTAGATAGATACAGATTAATAAGTTTTGTTTGTTTGTTTGTTTGTTTTTGCTAAGAAATATATGGAAGTAGTAAGTTCGTATATAGTAGGCCAGAAAGAGGAATTAAATTTATGTATCTTAATTGTCCCATATAAATAACCGGTTTTGTAATCCCCCAATTATTTGGTAAAATCGGTAATTATCGACGTGTGCGTTACTCGCGATGATAAGTCTATTAAATTGTGTCTTTTTTTGGCATTGTTAGGATTGTTATTAATTCTTTTGAGTTTTATGTGCTCATCAAGAATTGTTTGTAGTTTAGTGCGGTAATCAGATTAATTAAGCACTACAATATGGTCTGTTTGTTTTGTTTTTGTCCGGTTTTTTTATCATGATTTTTAGATGGTTGCGACGTATTTTAGATTGGAGGTGAATTTAATTATCGTTTTTTATACCATGCCGAATTTTTATAGGTTTTGCTTTCAGGAAATCACGTAAACCGGATGTGTCGTAATTTTATTTTCTGTTTTTAGTTTAGGTATGTTTTGTTATCGAATAACTAGTAGATGTACCCGGCGTGGTCTGGTATTGCAAGCGTTAAACTCCTTTAAAAAGTGAAGTAAAAAAAAAATTTTTAAACCGATGTACATGCGAGTATCAAGTTTTTTTTTCTAAACAGTTCACTTTATTAAGTAAATATATATATATATATATATATATATATATATATATATATATACTCAAGCTTAGATCGAAACCAAAACCTAAAGACTTTGAGTCAAGTACGATAACCATTGGGTCAGTTTGCCACGTCCTTTAAAAAACGTTTTCAAACCTATATAAGCTTACCCTAAGGTAGCTGAACGATTCGCGCATTCGCGAAACAGTTGACAACCAGATAAAAATCCGACGACCCCCACCCAAATAACAATATTTCAATGTTCACTCACTAGCAGCCATTTCTCCGGATGAAAACCGATGAAACAGGTTTCCACATGTCTGAATACCCTATATACCAATTTTCAAGTCTGCAGATCAAAAATTCGTTGAGTATATAGGTTGAGAAATGTCCTCATAAACATATCCCCACTTATATAGATACACTAGAAGATGTTCCCGGCGTTGCCCGGTATTAAACATAACGCTATATTCCTTTTTAAAAAATAAAGTAAAAATAAAACGAAAAGAAACTGAGACATATGTATGTGAGTATTATGTTTTTTCTAAATCGTTCATTTTTTGTGAGTAAAAAAAAATACTCGAGCTGAGATTAAATCCAAAACCTAAAGACAATGAGTCAAGTACGA
>NC_136492.1:25035201-25050201 GCF_053919585.1 Euprymna scolopes | reverse complement strand
TTATTTCAACACGGTCCGTATTCTGCATAAGTACCAAAAATAATAACAGCTATGGTTATAATAACCGTACCTGCCAGTCGTTCTAGTTTTTTGCGCGGATCCAATTTCGCTAGATCCAAGACAAAAGATATATTTCTTTGAAAAATTGAACACCGAAAAGGTGGGGGTGGGGGGGACAAAACTACAAGCACTTCGTAAGGGGAAATCGTGATATCTTCTGCCAATAAAATGTTCGGCTATACCCCTCATCTTGCGAAATGTAACACTAATAAGAATAAGAAGAAGGTGAAGATGTATCGCTGGAGGTTTGTCAGCTTGTTTGTATGCATAAATACAGATTCCTGTTGGTTTTTATAGATCGTTACGTCGAAACGAAAAAGGTCGTACGATCGTCCATGTTTATGTTTGCAGAACTAGATTGTAGATTAACCGTCCGGATTTTTTTTTTTTTTAACGTGTTTTTTTTTTTTCTCTCGCTGTTTATATTTGTTAATGTTTATTATTTCCTTAGGACGTCGTTTTTATTTATTTACTTATTTACTATTTATTTATTCTTTTTATTGGGTCGTTTGTTCGCCGATGCGTTTGTCTATTCAAGACAAGCCGTTCTCCAATGCATGGCCAACCTCAATCAAAATGAAAGAACCTTTCGCCAATATTTATCACTCTCGTTTTTTTTTTTGTTTTTTTTTTATTTATTTTATTTGTGATTGTTATTATCATTAATTAATTTATTTTTTGCCATAATAAGGGAGTGAAGTTATTTATTTATTATGCACTAAAACTATTCATATATCTTTTCAGATTTTTTCTTCTCTCTTTTATAAATAGGTCCTATTTATCGGAAGGGGATCGCTTAATTACGTAAATAACGATCCTATTTTTTTTTCTTTTTTTTTTTAGCTTTTAGTCATTTATTTTTCTGCCGTTTTATTTCATAATTTAAGAATTTTCTTTAATTGGCTCATCTATTAAATTTCCACAGGTAAATTTAATAAATAAAAAAAAAATTAAAAAAAAAAACGAAACTGCAATACAACGTCTGGTTGATTTTTACTCTACATTGGTTTAAATAGAGATTTAATATGGATTCATATATATATATATATATATATATATATATATATATATATATATATATATATATATATATATAATTCAATGTACAATGCATATTTATCAGTGACGAAGAACAGATTAATTTCGAAGGCTTATTTCATTTCAGATCTTCAACATACACCTTCAGCACTTTTCGTATTTCTTTAATACAGTGTTTTCATATTGCCAATATGTTTTAAATCGTTGACATTTTAATGGTATTGTCTTCTTACAAAAGATATAAATTCTCATTTAGTTGATTGTTTTTCTTATGTGAATTCTACAATAATACTTGGTATATATATATATATATATATATATATATATATATATATATATATATATATATATATATTTTGTGTACAGAAAGTTGTTAGTTGAGACAGGTCATTGGTACCGTCGGTTTCATGCCCGATAATAAGGCCAGTTTAAGGTATCCTTATCAAGCTCTCTTCAGCCAATATTCGTCTATCTTATCCTATTGTTATTATATTGGCTGAAGAGAGCTTGATAAGGATACCTTAAACGGGCCTTATTATCGGGCTTGAAACCGACGGTACCAATGACCTGTCTCAACTAACAACTTTCTGTACACAAAATATAAGTACGCTCTTAAAATTTTGATTTTCCTTTTAATTGAGCACTCTGCTGGAATTCTTTTTCCAAAAAAAACTAATCATATATATATATATATATATATATATATATATATATATATATATATATATAATGTGCGTGTGTGTGTGTGCGTGTGTGTGTATAAATAATGTATATTAATGTATACATATATATCATGCATATATATAATGCATATATATAATGTATATATATAATATATATAATGTATATATATAATGTATACATATATATAATGTATATATATAATGTATATTTATAATGTATATATAATGCATATATTTATATAATATATGTATATATTTTATGTGTGTATATATATAATGTACATATGTATAATGTATATATAATGTGTATATATATATAATTTGTATGTATATAATGTATATATGTATATAATGTATATATAGAATGTATATATATATTATGTGTGTAGATATATAATGTATCTCTATATACAATGTATCTATACATAATGTATTATATATAATGTATATATATATTATATATATAATGTATATATATTATGTATATAATGTATATATATAATGAATGTATATATATTATGTATCTATATATAATGTATATAAATATATATATAATGTATCTATATATAATGTAAGTGGATATATATAAATATATATATATATATATATATATCCACTTATCTTGTGCTTCCTTTTTTAAATTAAATATGTTTTTAACTCTTTTTCAAAATGTCTTTTAACATGTTTTATTAATCATTTGTTCATATATATATATATATATATATATATATATATATGGTTCAGTCATGTTGATGAGGGTAATAACGATGAAGCACGTGTCCTTATATATATATATATATATATATATATATATATATATATATATATATATATATATATATATATATATATATATATATACTATAATTATGTTTAAAATAACTAAAGACACTAGTGTTTTATTAGTGCAGGGAGTTACGATTACAGCCGTTCGGGAGATTCGAACCCGGCCATATATATATATATATATATATATATATATATATATATATATATATATATATATATATATATATATATATATATATATAAATTGATTTTTGCATTTTTTATGTAAACAAACAATTTCTGCTACATATGTGCGTACATTTTCATACTGAAGCCTTATGTAGGTTAAATACCTGCAAGCTGAAACTTTACTTAAGTTTCACAGCATTACCGACAATGAAATCACACCTGTCATATATCTAATTCATGCCAAACCTTATTATCGTTAAGGTCATGAAACGATCGTGTGTCATATTACTATATTTGATTGTCATTTATTATTTATGAAGATAACTCTATCAGATATAATACTGAGCACTTTGTCCAAGACCTACTGGCTTGATCGGTGTCTACTCGATTGTTAAAGTTCAAAGGTGGTTTGCTAAATTGGTTGGTATCTCCCGACATGTATAATAAATAAATATATTGAAGTAAATGAATATATAATTTTTTAGTACTTACGGATTCAATCTAAAATCCTATGTCATGTCGCTTTAAGTTTATTTGTTTTTTGTAAGTGTTGTAACCCTTTTTATATTTCTTAGAATACTTTAGAAGCTATTTGTTTATTTACTAGTAGGTCGCCCGGCATTGCCCGATCGTAAAATACGCTTAAATATAATATTTTGGTCAATTCTTATTTCGTATTTGCTATTATACTATATTGGACCTTATAGTAATAATTTAAAAAGTTTACAAAAAAAAAAAAAAAAAAAATGACTTGTGCGCCACCACCGAGAATCGAAACCAAAACCTCTAGCTTACGATTTACTTTTTCCTTTGGCGTTAATGCCTAAGCTATGAAGACCTGTTTTCTGCAAGGCTAAAAATTAAAACTTGAACCAATACCTATTACGTTATGCATGCATATTCGTAATGCCGTCGTTTACCTTCACCTTGAAAATTCCTTTTTTTTTTTTTTTTTTTTTTTTTTTTAAGTTTCACACTTATGCACCTATATCCCCGGCAAAAACACAAATATAAAGTTTCGCGTGGGTTCGAATACCCTATATATTAAGTTTCATGTCTGTAGATCAAAAACGGGCAGAGGAGTTTGATAGGCATTTTTTAAAACAAATAAATAGAAATAGAAATAGGTTTGTGTTTACTATAAACTTTTTACGCAAATATTACGCATGTATAAATCATGTAGAATATCTGCATGAATATAATTCATGTAATAGTTAACTAAAAATGATCATCCCATGAGAAAACTGAAAATAAAAACTAATAGAGAATTAATTAAAATGAATGTTTAAAAGAATATAAAAATTAACTACATCTTTTACAGATGAATGCAATTCAACAGCCAATATATAATAAAGTTATATTTTCTTTTTAAATAAATAAAAAGTTGTTTTTTTAATATGAGTATCAACAAAAGTTAAAAAAAAATATATAGATAGATTTTTTGCAACTGATAACATTACAATCGAGTGTTCATTTCAGCTAGAAGCTTTCTTTTACTGTCTAGTTGCATTGTAAAACTGTGATATAACGAAACAGTTTGTCTGTGACTGAGTCTGTATATATCGGTCATACCAAATGCCATCATTTGCAAAAATGATTGTAAGTGTGAGAATATACATTGATGTTTTCAAAAAAAAAATCGTATTTGTGATCTTAGAATTCATAAAAGAAAATGAAAATGACTCTAAATAATCCCTGAAACGATCGTACACCAATTGTTGACCTTGATATTTAGGAAAGGTTTTAACTCATTTATAACTTTTCTCTCTGTCTCTGTCTGTCTGTCTCTCTCTCTCTCACACACACACACACACACACATATATATATGTATATGTGTATATATATGTATATGTATATGCATATATATGTATATATATATATATATATATATATATATATATGTATATATATATGTGAGTGAAATTTTGAAATACACCCAGATCACATATGGTATAATGCTGTAAAATTAAAGTCCATATAACATTAGTATCATTATTTATCAGACAATCCCAATCAGATAAAGCTTAATATACGATACAGAGCAATATTATAAATGAAAATGTTCAATAAAATGCTCTCAAAAAATATATATATACAGCAAATTTATTATTCCACAAGGAATAATTAGAAAAAAACTATAATTCTTTTTTATTCCTTGTCGAATAATACAGGTCATATTGTTTTTATTTACCGAATTTAATACCAAATTTTCATATTCTGTGTAGCTTTATTGCTATATATATTTTTATAACTTATATATAATTTAAAGGGGGTTAGAGCAATTTTCTATAGAGCAGAGTGTATTTTAATGTTATAGTAAAATTACTAATGTAATTAAAATACAGGAAAAGAATAATGCTCGTTGTAAAACCGATGTATCAAAGCTCAATAGGCAAATATCCTAGAGCTACTTTTATATTTGGTAAGGTGATTGATCAAAATGAATTGCTCTGAAGATTATTACGGTTTCCCAAAGATGAACCATTTTAAGATTCGTCTGCACTACTTAAATGCTAGGTTTATTTATGGTGTCTTTTATTTAAAAAAAAATGCTAGGTTTATTTATGGTGTCTTTTATTTAAAATCAAAAAACACCCAACATTTTGCTGATGAGGAGACTTTGTTTTCATAAAAAGCTATATGCTAAAATTATTGTACAATTTATTGGCTTTGTTGTGCTCCTTCTTATGAAACGGTTTTTTTAATTTTTTATTTTTCACTTTAGATTATAAATTATCAATCATTTGACCAAATATATATATGTGTGTGTGTGTGTGTGTGTGTGTGTGTGTGTGTGTGTGTGTGTGTGTGTGTGTGTGTGTGTGTGTGTGAGCAAACAGTTAATGAAATATGTTAAAAACACTTTGAAATGAGTTAAAAACATATTTAATCTGAAAAGGAAACACTAGATAAATGGATAGTCCTTAATCCGCGGAGTTTCGAAGAAATACTCTCCTTCTCATCATAGGGTAGGAATTAGCAAAATGCGGGATCGGATTTTGCATGCAGAAGTATTTGATGAAACAACAAGTAAGTCAAAGATCTTACTTGAAAACAAAATAAGTTAAGCAGAAGGAATATGGTAAAGAAAAAGGTGATTACACATTAATGGATATATATATATATATATATATATATATATATATATATATATATATATATATATATATATATATATATATATATATAATTATTTTTTTACTATAATAATTAAATACCTACAGACACTAGTGTTTCATCCTTTCGGGATTCTTCAGTGCAGGGTGTCACAATTACTACCAGTCGAACGATTCGAACCCCGCGACACGAGACATCTCTGGCTCGATTATATATATATATATATATATATATATATATATATATATATATATATATATATATACGTGCGTGCGTGCGTATCTGCCTTGTCGAATTACGTTGATAACACTTGTTTTTATAGGGCGATCAGATTCTAATATGACGATATTTGAACAGACCTTGATACGTCTCATCGATTTAAATGTTTTTTCTTTTTTTTTTTTTTAGCCAGACATTATTTAAATAAAGAAAAAATAACTGCGTTGTCGATTTATTCATTTATTTATTTTTTTTTTTTTTTATCTATTTATATCTTTCGGTTTATTTATCTATCATGTTTCTAGGGCGTCGCATATGCGAGTGCTACGACGTGCGTGTATTATTACGATAACATCCTCCTAAGTATATATCGGTCCTAGCGAATACCGTCATGTGTTAAATGTAACGTTCTTTCCGTTTCATCTTTCTCGCCATGTGTGTCTGTGTGTCGGCGAATGCGCTGCGTACGCTGTATCTGTGACGTATATCTTAGATTACGCCGACACGCTACTCGAGTCTTCTAGCTACGATAATCGTTGCTGCCTCGTATTTTTTTTTTTTTTTTTTATGTGTGCGTAAGCAGTAGTAATATTAGTTGTTATAAATAGTACTGCGCCTCTGTAGACTCTAGGACTCCGTCATTCACCATTTGAGCGCGCACGCGCGTGCGTGCGTGCGTGTGTGTGTGAGTTGATTGCCGTGTGTAGTGATCCATTGCGCCGATTTCGAACCTCGATGTTTACACGCTTCGAAACAGCTGTTTATGGATGACTGTATATTAATCTTTATACTTATAAATATATGGCACTTCTGCACTATTGGAATGAGATTTTGATGTGGATAGATGGAGTTTTCAGATAAAAACAAACAAAAAAAACAATGGTTTTAACTGATTTTTTTTTTCTCAATTCCAATAAATTACAATGGTACCTTCCAAATTATTCAGTCGAAATTACCTGAATATTACTGAATTATTAAAAAAAAAAACAACTTTAATCGTGGTAGCAGGTAAAAAAATTGTCGCCATCTTGTTTAAATCGAAACGGAAAATTACCTCTCTTTTGAACTCTCCTGTGTCTTACGATCGTTTTCATCAAATTCTATTTTTTATTTTCTTTAATAAATAATTTTCTACCTTATCGATTTTCGTAATTTTTGGATATAATCATCTTAAAAATACGAGGAATACGTAGATACCATTGTTTTCATGTGAAATTCAGTATTACGATTTCCGAAATTTCGTGCCAATAGTGCAGAAGCGTCAAACATATATATGTTTATAAAGGTCGCGGCCATAGAGGAACGCAAGAAAAGTTCCGTATTAGGCAGAAAAACCGTTTTATATTGTTTTCGTTATATCATAGGTTGTTCCGTGTTTTAGTAGGGTCCATTTTGGACGACGTCGTAAACTGGTGACCTCCGATGTGATGTAGATAGTAAATCTAACCTACTACAATATATTACTAAAAAATATATTTACTTATTTTATATATTTTATAACTTAACACAGAGGTTTGTTCTGTAGTTTAATGGTGCATGACCAGAGCTCTTAATTTTGTGTGAACTTTTGAAGCTTTTTTTATAGATATCAGCAAGATTTTACATATAATAAAAATAGATGTTCTTGAAACAGGCAGAAACAATTGTTTTGAAATAAAAGTGTTTCCAAAGATAATATGGAATATTTATCCGGATAATAAGGCACGCGTGATGTGCGTGTGTGCGGTCGTATTTGTGTGTACATTAACCTGAATCAGGAATCGGAACTGATATCGGTATTGAAAATTTTTGACCTATATTCCCATGCCAAAAGCAGTTATTTATTTATTTATTTACAATGCATTCAACACTTATCAAGGCACAGAGGCCACTCGAGGATAAGGGTTAAAGAGTGTACAGTAGTCAAAGGTACAGTATCATAGTAATCGTTAGAAGTGTAAATTTGCTAAATTGGATTACGTAAGGGGAACGGCTCAAGAACTTGTTTACATTGGACTTGAAGACGACCATATTATAGTCAGTTTGAAAGCAGGCAAATGGAAGAGAGATCAGCGGGTGTGCAGTTCTAAGAAAGAAGCTTTGTTCGTGGAATCAACGTTTAGGTCTATGCAGAAATAAAGAGTTGGGGAAATTATTGATGTTTTTTTTTAGACTCAGCGTTGTCAGATTGCAACATCTTAGCAGGTGGACGGTTCAGTCACATATTATTTAGCATATCCCGAATATCCAAACTTCTTACAATTTTCATGAAAGTGGACTGAATGTTGGATTTATGGAACGTAAAACACATTTTCGTCTATGAAAATTAAATGGTACATAACTCTCATAGTTTAAAGAGGAAATAAAAGGTCGGTAATAATTATTGAAAATAAATTAAATTTAATATAAATAAAACAAATCAACTTTTAAACAATATTTATAAATAGAACAATTAAAACAATTCTATTACAAGGAATAATTAATAACACGGAGATAATTATTAAAATAAATTTTCTTTAATGTAATAATGCAAATAAGGTTACTTCTTTAATGTAGATTTGCTTTGAATACATAGAACTAGCGGGGAGGGTGCCCGACTTTGCCGACTTTTAAAAATTATATTTTAATTTGTTCAGGTTTCGTATATTATTATTATTATTATTATTATTATTATTATTATAGGGTCGTGGTTTCAAAAATAAAAAAAGAAGTATTTGGGTGCCGTCAGCTAAAATCGAAACCGAAACTGTAGCATTCAAAGCTGGTGACGTTACCACTGCACCAATGTGATACGCATATGAACCAATTATAAATTAAAATTTAAAAATAAACTAAGATGAGTGTATGGTACTTTCGTTTTCGGGGTTGGTTGAGAAACGTCCTGGAAACGTAACGTCCTGGAAACGTAACCAGCTCCCCGGGTGTTAACCACGATATCCAACGATCGGCATATGCCACAAGTGTGCAAAGTGTATAACGTTTTTTTTTTTATGATTTTGACATATTTTTGACCACTTAAAAACTATTTAACCAGCTAAATACCCATAAAAGAACGGCCTATAAAAAAAAAATCCACTCATTTAAGGCCTCTAGCGTCGCTCTGCGACTTTTAGTTTCGGTAGAGATAAAGTTTGAAAATATGGAGACAGACCGACAGACAGACAGATGTATAGCTTTTTATATATTTTTTTATATATCTATAATATAAAGCTGAACGTCTGTGTGTGTGTGTGTGTGTGTGTTTGGTCGGCATAGGCCACTTTCGTGGCGTTCGGACCAAGATCAAAGTGTAGTATCTGTTCCGGCAGATACTGCAAGCAAAGGCCCTATGTGGGGGCGACCCCACAGATAAGACCTTGGTCAATGTAGGGGCAACCCTTCATACCAATTGTCGCTATCCAGCTCCCCTACTCCCCGAGGGGTTGGTCCCCATTTCCCCTTCACTCCTCACATTAAAAATCGGCCTTGTGCCTAATTTGCTCGGTGGGGGAGCAAATAAATACCTGGTCACGAATAGGCTCCTATATGGAAAGACTTTTATTTAAAAACAATTGTTTCTGCCCGTTCCAAGAACATCTATTTTTATGATATGTAAAATCTTGCTGATGTCCACGAAAAAAAGCTTCAAAAGTTCGCACAAAATTAAGAGCTATTATAGAAAACTGATCACATATAAATGATAGAAGATGTATCGAGACACAGGGATGGGTATGTTTGATCTGGCATAATGATGATTCATTAAAATTGTGGGGTCTGCGTACGCGCCTGGTCCACAAAGTATGGAAATAAAAAATAAAAATAAAAAACATTTACAAATGTTTTTGATATAATGTACATAATAATACTTTGATAAGTATGTTTTAACTTAAATAGGGATGGTATAATAAAATTGTGGGGTCTACGTTCACGCCTGGCCTCCATAGAATGGAAATAGGCACAAACTTAAATACTTTTCATATCTATCTGCGTAAGTATACTTTGATAATTATGTTTCAGTTTGAAGAAATATGGTATAATAAAATTATGGGGTGTTCGTTCGCGCCTGACCTCCATAGAATGGACATATGTCACAAAGTTTAACAAGGTATTTTAATATAGATCCACAGAATATTGTGATAAGTGTTTCTGTGTGAACAGGTATGGTATAATAAATTATGAGGTTTATCTATTTTATTTTTACTTTCATCATATTTTGCTTTGGTTTTGATACCCCCAAATTCGAAGCTATATATTTACAACCCTTCCTTTTCATAACCTATCATACCTTCATAAATCAGAGTCCATTTTCTGTAGGCTGTTTTTTGAAACCAGTCAACGACGAGTACTTTTGCTAGTTAGATATATATAAATCATGCTGGAATGAAAGTGTGTAAACGTCTGTTTTCAGTATGAAAATTAATTTACGAAGCATTATATTCTTTGGGCATATTAATCAAATTGGAAACAAACAAGCAGATATACGAATTTATTATAATATATTTATTAGAAAATATGCTTATTCAGTTATATTTCACCTTTTATTTATACCAGTCCTTTAATTTGTGGAGGCCGATAAATGACAAAAAGTCTGTATATAGCTTGGTTACACATTTACAATATGTTTCAACCGTAACTTTAATGAGCTCTCTCTTTTTTTCTTTTTTTTCTTTTTTAATTTTCTTCCTTTGAAGATTGTAGCGTTTGGTATGCGGCAGCCAAACCAGCTTCCAAAATTGCCCTGCTTTTTATTGAAACCAACCGAGAGCTCTTTTTAGTATCCTCGTTGTTCCCTTAAGTGCAATTGTCTGGATCTCTTTAGCACTTGGTTCACCAGGAAAATTAGTTAGATAAAACTTAAAGTTCTTCTTCATAAGCCCTGTGGCACCTATAATAACTGGTATGATTGATATCTCCCTAGGATTCCAATTTCTTTTCATATCATACATGAGACCTTGATATTTTGTCTGTTTCTATCTTTCAGCTCTGTTGAGGCCTCCATAAACCAAGATTATGAAAGAGAGCATAAACAAAAACTAACAATGGGAGATAATATTTGAAGCTTCACAATTATTTATTTTTTGATAGATTTTTCACATACAATATGAGTAAACAAAATGCACGAGGGGAAAGCCAATACGCACATATCCAAGGCAATAACGGAAAACCTAGAGGAAGACCTCCAGTTTGTATTGGAATGAGGTCAAAAATGGATGGTAACGTTCTATGCTATCAAGACGACACTCGTTTCCTTAAATAATTACAAGAAACCTTCTCAACCACATATAACAAATAATTATGGCTAATGATACATTACCTGAAAGTACTTCGTTCAAACTCCTCCGTTTAACGTTCACAGGGGACATGAATTGGAACAGATACATCGAGAGCATTATCAAGCCTGTGAGGAAGAAGGTGGGATCTCTCTGCCGTGCTAGAAAGTTACTTACGCCTGAAAGTATGCTACAAGTTCCTCTACAAGTCCACCATTCGCCCATGTATGGAGTACTGTTGTCACATTTGGGCTGGTGCATCTGCTACTTGTCTCTCGCTCCTTGACCTGATAAGTTCTGAACTGTCATTTAAGCTTCAACCTCTGTCTCATTGACGAAATGTTGCATCCTTCTGCCTATTTTACAAGTATTTTAATGGTGGGTGCTTCAACGAACTACAATCCCTTGTACCGCCTCGACATAAATATCCCTGACAAACCCGACAAGCACCAAAGTCCCACCCCTACTAAGTAGAGATCTCTAGATGTAAGAAAGCCTTCTACTCCAATAGTTTCTTTTCCAGAACTGCTAGACTTTGGAACTCCCTTCCGGGATTCTGCTTTTCCAACTGTACTGACATGCAGAAGTTCAAGTGTAATGTGAATAGACATCTTGCTGCTCAATTCCCTACATAGTATCGCTGCAACTTATGCCCCTGATAGTATCCTCCTACATTAAAGTGGCACTGTGCCTTGTTTGGGGTGAAAATGTATTTGTTTTTTTTTTTGTTTTTTAAATTACGGTTGATAATTAATGGCAACCGGGAAGGTACACAGTCTTTTAATATTTCGGGAGACCCCACCCCTTTTTCGTAGAAAAGAAAACAAAACTTTATACGAACTGATCTTTTGTTCGGTGAAGTTTGTTAACGTTCGGAGGTCTCCGATAAAACTCTGAATTAATGACAAAAAAAAAAAAAAAAAACTGAAATTGTCTTGGATGCTTATTCCTAAAAAGATACTAATAATTTTGTCAAAAATGGAATCTTAATCTTCGAGAAAGACAATATAAGTAAAAAGCCACACACAAAAACTGACCTTTTTTTTTTTTTTACATAGGCATCACCACATTATCAAGGCCAAGAGGCCACTCAAGGATAAGGGTTAAAGAGTGTACAGTAGAAATTGGACAATATAGTAATCATTAGTAATGAAAATTTGGTAAATTTGATAACTTATATGGAACGGCTCATCAAGAACTTATTTACGTTAGACTTGAACACAACCATATTGTAGTCAGCCGGAAAGCAGGAAAACGGAAGACAATTCCACAGGCGTGCAGTTCTAAGAAAGAAGCTTTGTTAATGGAATCTACGTTTAGGTTTAGGTACAGATAAAGAGTGAGGGAATTATTGATAGTGTTTACAGCTAGACGAGTGTTTCTTGTGAAAGTTTGGCGAGGGGGGACCATAGATTGAAGCTCAGTCGAACACTTTCCATGAAAATAACGATACATCAGAGACAAACTCGCAACATCTCTTCTGTGAGATAGAGGTTGCAAGGAGGAGAAAAGGACATCTCCTACGAGGCTACGAAGTCTATTTTGAACTCTATCAAGGCAGGCCAAGTCCTTTCTAGCAGCTCCTGCCCAGATGTGCCTGATTAATGTGTTTATTTAAAGTGTCGCTTTTTATCATTTTATTTGTTTTTGTTTTTCTTACACAATCGATATTGTTCCTTTCATTCGTGCATTAAATACGTACGTTTGTCTTTATAAAAAAAATAATAGCACATTGCCAGTATTAATAACTAGGATCATGACAACAGCATATTCTTTTCATTGTTTTGACTCTCGAGTATATATCCGACACAGGCGCAGTTAATCAACCGAGAACCACGCCACTTTGTATAAAAGCATATAAAATATAAGCGGATACACACTCGAGAGTAAAAACAATGAAAATGATATGCTGTTGTCATAGTTCTATTAATAAGTCAATCAAGATGAAACAGGAATTAGATGAATTTTTAGTTCGCTGGCGGAAAGCCTTTGGCGTAGGTCAACTTACAAACCACCCACATCGTTCTAAAAAACACACACACATATAATGAATAAATGACAAAAGTTTATATTCAAAATTTCATGATGTTGACCATCTTATAATTTATTCCTTTAATTCAGTTTGTCCTTTCTTTTAGATATTCATACCGAATATGTGTATGTGTTCGGTTCTTTTCTTTACAGTAAAAGATACTCTGAACGAAACCACTTCAAGCGTTAATGGGATGTTAGAAAGCAAATTATAAGTTAAAAAATTCTATCCGTCTGGAATGAAGTCAGAAAGAAATTCTGAACTCTATTTCAATAATAAGACGTGTTATTCCTATTTCCATTCATTCTCTTTGTTTTTGTGATTATTAGCTTGGGTGCCCGGCGTTGGCCGGATGTTTGGAGGTGTATGTTGAGCAAAAAAATTTTTAAAAAAAGTGGTAGTAGGCAGGAAGGCTCGGACACGTACTGTTTAATCGATCGATTTGATTGAATAGTTGGTCGATTTCACGGATTTCGATGACGATAAAAATATAGGTTAGTTGGTTGTTTTTGTTTTACGGCGTATTAACCTTTTCAGGTTATTCAATGCCGAATCCAGTGATTTTGAAGAACAATTTTTTAATACAATATATTTGGGGGGGGGGGTTCCACGTCGATTTCTAATCAACCCATAGTTAGGACCTTAACGGAGTGGATCTGGGAGCAATGGCAATTAAAGGGTGGCTCAACACTCTCCAAAGCCCGCAAGCTGGGGCCTCACCATCGATAAAGTTTAAGGACCATAAAAATATAGGTGTCAAAAATTTGTTGATCATCATTCTATTCCGGGCAACGTCGCATCCCCCCCCCCGAGTGCTTCTTAAATACTGTTTGGTCGCTAGAAAAGCGGGAAATGTGAGGTTGTTAATTTTTGTGTTGGAGTTTTATATTGTTTAAATTTTATTGCGTCTGGCTTATTTATTTCTTTGATTTGTGTGGCCTGATTAATGGCGGAAAGAATCTTTCAAACTTTTAAAAATAAGAAATTAATTTTATTTATTTATTTATTTATTCATTCATTTACTTTTTTTCCAAAAGTGAAAATTTAACTTGGAGACTGACAAAATGTCTAGCTGTGTTGCCGATATTTCTTTAACTCTGAATAATTACAAACCACCCGTTTGTAAATTTTGTTGCAACTTTGAAACGAGAAGATCCTGAAGCAACTTTAACACTCCAAAAAGCGACACTCAACCCCCTAAAAAAAATCGAATTTCACGTTTTGTAAAAATAAATTATCGTTTAAGAAATTCCCCGTTTTTCTAACAACTATCCTGTTGTTAAAAATAAATAACGAATCCAATTTATAAAGCACTCTACGTCTGTCTGTCTGTCTGTCTGTCTGTCTGTCTGTATGTATGTATGTATGTATGTATGTATGCTTGTTTCCATTTTTTTCAAAGTGCATTTCTACCGAGACGCAAAGGCACAGAGCCGGGTCAAATGATTGCAGGTTTTGTAAACAGTTCGTTTATAGTTTTAAGTCGGTAAAAATAACTACAAAATAAGTGAAAATGTTGTTTTTTTTATTGGAACTTGGCAAGCGTAAATGTGTTATTTTTACGCATGCGCAAATATATACATTTATACATTAAAATTGATTCATTTTTAACTATTTATTATCCATTTAACGAAAGCTCAAGCGGTAACACAACTAATGGTTGTT
>NC_136492.1:25010201-25032701 GCF_053919585.1 Euprymna scolopes | reverse complement strand
CAGATAATTCTAGTTGGTATTCTTCACCTTGATATCTTTCCCGTTAGGATTCTTGCCTAGTAAGGTAACCACCTTAAGGTTGCCAACATCCCTAACTGAAAGTGTGTATCTGAAACGATTGAATTCGAACTTGGTACACCAAGGTTGTCAGTTTTTGTCTTTAACCACTTAGCCATCGGCAGCTTCTACAGCCGATTCCGTTGCTCTGGAGCCAATCTGACTTTTGTCCGCGAATATCGTCTCAGGATTGGATGTTCTTCCAATATGTGATCTAGCGAATGAATTTTAATTTCATATGTGGTCTACTGGCCGTGACTCTCACTCACCTAACTAACTCTAACAATTACCGCAGCTGGTTAGTTAGGGTTAAAGTTAGGGTTAGTTAATATAGGGATTACTTAATTTGAGGAGATAAGATATTAGCTTTGAAACCATTTGGTAGGTCACGTACTGGAAGATCACAACATCAATTCTATGCATTAGCCTGGCGTTTTCTTATGAGAATGAGGCACTATAAAATCCTGCATAGTAAACAACCGTATATATTTTAAAATCTTACTATATAAATACGAAGGGGCGTTCCAAATGTAATGCCTCCTATTTTTTATTCCGCTTGAGTGGATAAGAGTGGATTGCAAATTGCATTGTTATAATGATTAGACTTATGCATCCATGACCTGAACATTTCATCTCCCCGTTGCAGATATTGACGGTTTAAAACTTTAAGAAAGCAACCATTGTCATGAACGTGCGTCAGAAAGCAGAGATGCTTCCAGCAAATGCGCATTGGGAATAGTCGTGACTATAACGCAAAATACATTCTGGAGCACAACAAGTGGCTCGTTTAAATGGTATTTCTCCCGTCTTCGTAGCTCTTCAAAATTTTGAGTTGAACAAATATGCTGCTTTACTAGTGATACGATCCTCGTATTACAAAGTACGCTCCGGACGACCACGCATAGACAACGTTCATTGCTGTCAAAAATGCATTAAGAATCGTGGTGACTATATCGAAAAATAAATTCTTAAACACAAAAGGTCGCTGGTTTTAATGGTACCATTCCCGTCTTCGTAGCTTTTCAACATTTTGAGTTTAAAAATTAGGAGAGTTTACTTTTGGAATTACCTATATATATATATATATATATATATATATATATATGATGATTGCAACGTCTTGTCAGACGAGTGCCACTCCCTCATACATTTAAAATCCATGAGCCCAAATGCCTGAGAGAGTATCTATACAAAGATGATGTTACAGAGTCTTAGCTTTGTACGACAGCTAAGTCTCTCTCTCGGTTCAAAATGTTGAGATCCAGCAACAAGCAAGAGCAAGATAGCCAGCAACAAATTAAACTGCAGACCAGCTTAATGCGGGTACTGGTCTCCCGCTTTATGGTTTTTTTAAATCAGAGATTTGCTTCTCCTAGAAAGGTTGCCTTCACCACGGCCTACGGGAGCCCTCTCCACCCCAATAAACATATACACACACACACAAATATACACGGTGATAGTTGGCCGTTGACCCAGAAAAAGAGTTCATTCGCCCTTTGGAAGGTCTTGTTTTTAATCCTTCAGGGAGACTAGCCGCCCTCCTCACCAAACAAGTCTGGTGGGGGAACCAGTTTAGTCGCCGGTGACCCGACCATGAGGCAGGTAGTACTGGGTTACATGGTACCAGTAGCATATGACATGACCTGACACTTTATTTATATATATATATATATATATATATATATATATATATATATATATATATATATATATATACAGGGTACCCACAAAGTCAGGCTGCATAATCTACAGGGTACCCACAAAGTCAGGTACATAATCTACAGGGTGTCCACAAAGTTTGGCTACATAATTCAGCCAAATTTTGTGGACACCCTGTATAATGCTCTCTATCTTTTGTTGAGCATATTGGGAAGTGATATACAAATTACTATTAACGTATTAAGCGATGGTTTTTGTGTAAACAAGTTGAGCTTATGTATTTGAACAATGTCAAAACATTGTTAATTCACTGTCTGCATAGCAGCAGCATAATAGCGCAGTGGTTAGAAGCGTCGACTGCCATTTGGGTTTCGGTCGTGGCTTGAGATAGTTGCTTTTCTAGCCGTACTGATGAGCAGTGAAACAGCGAAACAGTACTGTATGTGGCTGTGAATATATATATATATATATATATATATATATATATATATATATATATATATATATATATATATATTTAGCGGGGATTGGGGCGCCCGGCTTTCCGAGTAATACGGGCAATCCAGTTTCGGGTAACATGATTTTGGATTACAAAATCAGGATTTGGCCTTCAGGACAAGATCAAAGTGTAGTATCTGTTCCGGCAGATGCTGCACTTAAGACAATTTGTACCAGTCAATGGAGGGGAAACCCTCTATACTGGGACAATTATTATTTTTGGTAACCAGAGTGCCCCCTTTTTGCCTACTTTTAGGGGAGCTGGTTTTTACCTCACATTAAAAACGGCCTTGTGCCTAATTTGCTCAGTGGGGGAGCAAATAAATACCATCTGTTCCGGCAGATACTGCAAGCTATGACTAGCTATGACTAGCTATGACTAGTAAAGACCAGATGTGGGGGCAACCCCACATGCCTGACCTTTAACCAGCTCCAATTTCCCACCTCTCGGGAGCTGGTCCCCTTTTTCCCTTCCCCCTCCCTTCACTCCTCACATTAAAAATCGGCCTTGTGCCTAATTTGCTCGGTGGGGGAGCAAATAAATACCATCTGTTCTTCAGATGCTGCACTTCTATTTCTTGTTCTCTTTCGGTGGAGGAGAAATCCTCCACGACTGAGAAAAATTTTTTTTTTGTACCTTTTCTCCACGTTAAAAAACGACCCTGGTGTCTAACTCTGTCCCGTGGGGAGGCATAGTAAATAGGTACAAAATCAGGATAAAACGTAACTAAAAAGAAAAAAGAAAAAATAACTGTTCTTAAGATACGTCCATTTAAACTGCACGCTTAGTAATGAAAATGGTTCTATTTTTAAGAACTTCGCGGGTGGAAACTGTTTAGTTTTAGATACAAAGGAAGACAAGAGAGTTTATTGACAGCAATGCGTGACGTTGTGCAGTCAGCACCAACCCTATTCAGGGTTTAACCGGCTTCCTCCGAAGGAGAAAGTTTCATGGGAGTTTGAAATTCACAAGCGGTCCCCAATCGCATGTATATCTCCGTTAGGGGAGATGATGACGTTAGGTTTTTGCAACTTCTTACAGGGAGGTGTCGCCGTCCTCCTACACACAGCACCTGGACTTCCCAAATTGGTCACCCATTTTAGTAACGACCAGGCTCAACGTTGCTTAACTTCGGTGATCTGACGGAAACTGGTGTGTCAACGTGATTATGCCGTATGCGATGCGTGACATTGCTTCTTATCATTATGTGTTACATGGTTATTATCTTCGTCAAGGATGCAACATCGCGTAAAACTATTTAAAAAATAGTTTTTTTTTCTACTGATATAATTAACATAAATCTGTAATGTAGTTATGATAACATTTTTACATACGACACTGTTTAAAGTTTCACAGACAGTTATACATGGCGTTGCTCCTCATAATTATGTGTCACATCGTCGTGATATCGTTAGGGAATTTTTAAAACTAAAATCCAGTTTCTTTCAGCTGACAAATTCGCCTAATTTTTTATTACTAATGTTTCACCTCCTATTAAGGCTCAAAAACTACTCGAGAATAAAGAGTTATTAATTTGCAAGGTGAATGGTAAGACAGCTGTGATATTTAACGACGGTGGTCGAAACTGGGGAGAATTTGATTATTATAAAAGGGCGGTTCAACAAGAATTCGTTAACATGTGAATTAAAAATGATTATGCTGTACACAGCTGGGATGCAACCCCGCAGTATTGTGTTCATCAGAGAGGCAGTTTTAGGAAAGAAACTTTGCTCATGGAAACGGTGTTGAGTTTTAGGAACACAGACAGAGAAAGGGAAATTTTTCACAGTTATGTGTGACGTTACTTCGTATAATTATGCTTTGCATGGTCATTATTTTCGCTGAGGGTATAACGTCTCCTTCAGCAAATAAATTCGCCTAACATGTTTTACGAATGTGTCACTACTTATCAATAGAAATATATTACGCCTTTATCCCGGACAACGTCGGGTTTTAGAGCTATAAACCCAGAAGGCAAAAGTAAATTTAAAAAAAAAAAAAACGTTGGTATTAAAAAAAAACAAACATTTCCTTTTCATCGTGGTACATTTTGGGGTGCCTCAAGCTTATTTGTTCCGTATTTTGTTCTACAGTGCTTTAAAATTCTTTTGCAGCCCAAACAAGTCATATTGCCACTGGGACGTAAAAGGCTGTTAAGTGGGATCATGTTTAACAAAGGATTGTGGGAGTAACAAAATATATTTGTTTGCGTTACATTTAACCTTCTGAAGGTAAATACAGTCAGGGAAACTATTAGAACAGAAGGCTTTCGATTATCTAGAGACCTCAGCAGTGAAGGGGTGGAATTTTGTTACTTGTTCGGTTAATCGAGAGTATGTACGTCGAGAGGGCATAATTGAGTTTTAGAATTCAAAATTATTTTTTTGTATATCGACATTGTCTTACTTTGATACTCGTTTCTTTATGTAGCGTAGGTGTCCCTATTTACAATGCCTCCCCACGGGACAGAGTTAGACACCAGGGTCGTTTTTTTAACGTGGAGAATAGGAACAAAAATTAAAATTGTCTCAGTCGTGAAGGATTTCTCCTCCACTGACAGAGAACAAGAAATTGAAGTGCAGAATGCCTGTTCCCACTAGGGAATAAAGGGACAAAACGTCATACAGATATAGCGTCCTTAAACTGCACCTTTAATAGAGCGGCGGTCCAAATCTACAAAAATGTTCGTCTGGGTTGAAGATTTGGCGCGTTTTCGATACAACCGTTGATGACGCATGTTGATCGAATTAGTTAGCCTTTCCAATAGAACATTAGGAAATCTTGCGCAATAATTGGGCAGCAATCTATAATATGGAACAGTTTGGCACGCTGCCAAAATAGCAAGCCAGATCGACAAAAACCTTCTTCTTTTTTTATCTGTAATCTGGCGTCTAATGTTTAAACATCTAGTATCGTTCCGTATATCATGGATTAATCCACTGGGAAATTGAATCTATATTGCAAATAAACATTTTCCATGTGTATGTGAAGGGATGTTTGGCACTTATTAATCTCTAAAGATCTTTGCATATAACGTAGTAGTCACATTTTAACACTAAGGACCCAACACGTTGTTGGGTCCGTTAGTGTTAAAAAAAATCATATGGAAATTTGACACGATATTTTTTAATTGAAGGAAAACCATTATTTCCGATCATTTCCACCCAAATCCGCCTGACACGTATTTCCCAAGCCAGCTACAATATGGTCGCATTCCGACTTTTACACTCGGGGTCAATTAGCAGTTTCTTAGGCTACAGCTAAAACACGCTGCTATGCGTGTAATTCGATCCACCGTATACGACCGTCCGAAAATCTTCTCTCTCACAGACGTGATGTTGCTAGTCTCATTTTTTTTTCTACATGTACTGTTATGAAATGTGTTCTTCAGAACTGTCTGATTTATTTCCTGCTTCCTTTTTTTTCTAGCTCGTTTGCTGACTGTTTTCCTCCTATTTATATTGTCAGTTTTTAAAGACTAAGGTCAAGAGGTATTTCCTGTCTTTACGATAATTATCTTTCGTTTTCTCTAGCTCCTGACGCCAAGTGACTTCATGTCGCGTCTGAATCGATTTACACACACACACACACACACACACACACACACACACACACACACACACACACACACACACACATATGTATATATAACACCACACACACACACACACACACACACACACATATATATATATATATATATATATATATATATATATATATATATATATATATATATATATGTATATTAGTGATGGGACAAGTCCTATATTTTTCCCGATTCCGATACAACTACCGATTCCGAGTCCGATTCATTATAAATCTCTAAGTATTTTACTATAAGATTGTTATTCCCCCCCCCCATTTTCGTAAAAACACGTGTTAAATATGCAGATGTTTTCCTAAGCGTCAAAATACACTTGTGGGGGATGATCTATCGATTTTACTTTACTGGTATTTTAAAAGCAATGAATATTTATCATTTTATCATTATTACCAGCAATGGAAGATTTTACAACAAAATCAAATAAAAAAGACAATTAAAAGAATCGTTTGGGCATCGGAAAATAGACATCAATTTTTCCGATTCCGATACCGATACCGATTCCGATACCCCCAAATCTTCCGATTTTCCCGATTCCAACCCCCCCAAAAAACAAAACAAAAAACATAGACAGTATATCTAGAACATATGCTGTAGAACGGAGAAAAAAAGTGCAAAGACCCTTGTGTTTTGATGTGATGTTTTGAATATAATAAACTAGTTATGACCAAAGTTTCATTTCATTCGGACAAAACACTAAGAAACGGGGCCTAATTAGAGTTGGGGGCCGTTTTTTTTTTTGGGGGGGGGGTCACCCTTATATATATATATATATATATATATATATATATATATATATATATACATGTATGTATATGTGTGTGTGTGTGTATATGTATATATATATGTGTGTGTGTGTGTGTGTGTGTATATGTATATATATGTGTATGTGTATATATATATATGTGTATGTGTATATATATGTATATATATGTATATATATATATATATATATATATATATATATGTATATGTATATATATATGTATATATATGTATATATATGTATATATATATGTATTTATGTATATATATGTATATATATGTGTGTATATATATATGTATATATATATATATATGTATATATATATATATATATATATATATATATATCTACTACTATATAAAAGTCACTGTGTGTGGGGGGGGTGCTGTGTGCGTGTGTGTGAGTTCCCTCCTCATAGATTCTGAAACGGCTGTTCCTATCCTTTGCACATTTCACACAAAGGTAATCCATATACCTGGCAGTGTTCTTAGATATGTTTTGTACGAAAATTCATCTGATAAGTATCGGGAATTGAAAAATCCGATCTTCAAAATAGTCTTTCTTCTTTTATAGATGAAAAAAAAAATTTTTTATAGGGGAATATTTTACGTTACACCAGCCAAGAGTGATAATAAAATATCAGCAAATCATTTCTTAAACAAAAAAAAAAAAAGAACACAGATTTATTATAATTTAGAGATATAATTTGGTGTTAGGACATTCAACTACAGATCGAATGATCCCCTGTTCGAGCTTGGATAGAGGATTGATTTTGTTGCACTGATATTGATATTTAAAGCTTACTTTTTATCTTAAAAAAAAACT
This sequence comes from Euprymna scolopes, assembly GCF_053919585.1. Lineage (NCBI taxonomy): Eukaryota > Metazoa > Mollusca > Cephalopoda > Sepiida > Sepiolidae > Euprymna > Euprymna scolopes. The sequence goes on along the minus strand of NC_136492.1, from coordinate 25,025,291 downwards.
CAACTTTATAGGTTTAATGAAGGTTTTCATAGGACTTGGATCTGATTAGACGATTTACGTGTAAAACGCCTTTCAGGATACGAAAATTTCAAGATACGAAATCCAAACCAGAACAAATTAATTTCGTATCTAGAGATTTCACTATATATATACTAGTGGCCAAAAATCTGGGACTGTTAAATTTTGTTTTCAATTTCTCCATAACATTCGGGGGTGGGGGGATTACAACTAAACTTACACATATTTAACATATCTCTTATGTTGATACACTGCATTAATTACACTTCATTATAAAGGATAGAAAAACGTTATGAGCATTTCAATTTTTTTTTTTTTAATTAAAGTGGTCAAAACTGTGGGACAAAGAAAATAAATTTAAAAATAATAACATTGAAACATCAAAATACCAAAATTGGTGGACACACATTTAATATCTAGTGAACACGCCTTTATTTTGTATAACTGCGGCGCACCTTCTACTGCAAGATTGAATGAGATGGCGACATTCATCACGTGAGACTTTCGCGCATTCTTCTTTAAGTTTTAACAACAAATCTTCAGTATTGAGATAGTTTCTTGCACTCACACGGTTCCCCAAAGTAGACCATAGGTTTTCAATGGGGTTTAGGTTCGGTCTTTGAGGAGGACAATCCAAAACATCCACATTTTGCTCATTCAAAAATTCCATTACATGCTTAGCCTTGTGGCAGGAGGCGTTATCCTGCATGAAAATAGGTTTTTCACACTCAGAATTTCGAAGTATTGGGATAACATGATCTCTCAACAAGTTCTTGTATATTGTTCCATTAACTCTGGTGGTTGAACGGACCAGATCAGTCGTTTTTTCCCAAACTTGACCGTTTTCTTCGTGCATCTTTTATTAAATCTTTTGCAGGCAAACTTCCTTATAAATTTCTTCCCGCCAGATCCATATACATTAAACTTACTTTCATAAAAAAGAATACACTTCGCCACTGATCATCTGTCCACAACACATGCTCTTGAGCAAAGCTTAATCTGAGTTCCTTATTGTTCTTGTTTATCAAAGGTTTCTTAGCTGGTGATCTCGCAAGCAGACAAATTTCATTCAGGCGTCTTGATACTGTTTTACGAGACGCTTTGATGTCATGATAGGCATGTAGTTCAAGAGAAATGCTGGCAGCTGTCTGAAACCTTTCGTTCAGTGCCATCTTCTTAATCAATCAATCTTGTCTATGAGAAGTTATTCGAGGTCTGCCATTTTTCCTCGGTGGTAGAATTTTCCTAGTATTCTTGAAATCCTTTATAACTCTCTCAACGTTACTTTTCGACAGCTTCAAGTCATCAGCTATCTTCCATATTGAATGGTTTTCACAATGAAGTTTAGTAATTGATTTTTTGACGGAAGTATAAATTTTAGGTGTCATAATGATGGTGGCACCGGCTGCAATAACTACAAAGTGACGTAATCGACTTATTCGTTATTTTCGTACTTAGAAAAGTAGAGAAACTGACTACACAATCCACAATTAATTATTTGTTGTATTGTTCCACGGTTTTGGCCACTTTAATTAAAAAAAATATTTGAAATGTTCTTTTTTCTATCCTTTGAAATGTATTTAATACAGTGTATCAACATAAGATATATGTTAAATGAGTGCAAGTTTAGTTGTAATCCCCCCCTAATGTTCTGGAGAAACTGAAAAAAGACTAAACTGTCCCAGATTTTTGGCCGCTAGTATATATACATATATATATATATATATATATATATATATATATATATATATATATATATATATATATATATATATAGTCATCAAAATACAATACTGTTTCGGTGTATCACAACTTATCAGTAGCTAGAACCTTCTCCTAGCCATGTGTGTATACACACACACACACACACACACACACACATACACACCTATATATATATATATATATATATATATATATATATATATATATATATATATATATATATATATATAACTGCTAATGTGTTTTGTCTCTTAGAGAAAATGAAGCGATCACCTGTGAATTAATCAACAGGGAGTTCTTTATTGATTGCCGTCGTTCCATTCGATCATTGTTTATACATCCTAAACTCCACCCCACCCCCAAAAATTACCATAGACATTTGTCAAACGATTGATTTATAAAAATATCGAAACAAAAAAAACAAAAAAAAACGAAGTTATTCAAAATGACGTGATCCGCTGTTAATGTTTATTTGTTTGGTATTTCGATAAACAGTTCTTGTGTCTCGTATTTCTGAATCCATTGAGTTCGTTCGAATAAGCATTTCGCGCCGATCTATTTGTTTTCGTTTCTTATTTGTGTGTGTGTGTGTGTGTGTGTGTGTGTGTGTGTGTGTTTCACTCGTCACTGTAGATCAGCTGATTAACACTGACCTAAAAAAAAAAAACATATGGGTAAAACCGCACTTTAGCGGCCTAAACATAATGAGACGGAAAACTGTCTACAAACGAGAAATATTGATTTATTACGTTTTTTTGTTTTTTAATATTAGGAAACGAGGAACCATGTTTAAAGTCTAGTTATTATTACGCTTGTAATCTTAAAAAAAAAAACACGCTTGAATATGCATATCTGATGAAATAATCGCAAATTTCCGTCAGTATGAAGATTTTGTTTTTGCATTCATTATTTTTGCCGACTTTTATCAGCACCTTCATAGCTGTTGTTGCTTCACTACTTCTCGGCCAATTCATCCTCTGGCCTTCTTCATGTGAGTAACCGCGATGGGATAGGATTGCTGAGTTTTGTAACTTATTCCCAGTAATTACTGCCTTCCATAATTGTTGTCTCGCCACGTTTTCGCTAACCAATCCTCTGGTCTTCTTTGAAGATAGTGGTTTCAGTCATGTCCAAGAAGGTCGAAGGATTATTTGGCCAAAAACGTAGGTGCTGTATGTGCTCTCTGCTTATCTCGGCATTGTATCCAGCTACTTATAATATATACGGGCTACTTTTAGAAAGAGAATAGAAAGAGAAGACGAGACGAAATATACAAAGGAGATTTAAAAAAAAAACAAAAAAAAACGCAAAATTGGAACGATTTCATTTTACAAACAAATCTGCGATCGACGCCAATGGCGGCGAAGTAATTGCTATGCTTGGTTGTGACGACTCATTCGCCGCGGGATAAAATAGCAAACATCTCATGATTGCAAGTGCCAATGATCGACGGGGCAACGGAGCATGTTCAGTATTTGTTGCTACGACGTTACGATGGCGACCGAATCAGCAAAGAATACGAAATGAATTGTGAAAGACAAAAAAAAAAAAAAAAATGGCTGGAAAGATCGGGAAACATGTTATTAACGTGCTATTATACCTATTTACTATGCCTCCCCACGGGACAGAGTTAGACACCAGGGTCGTTTTTTAACGTGGAGAAAAGGTACAAAAATAAAAATTGGCTCAGTCGTGAAGGATTTCTCCTCCACCGAAAGAGAACAAGAAATGGAAGTGCAGCATCTGAAGAATAGATACTACACTTTCATCTTGACCAAAAGTCTAAGTAGTTTATATTGTGTGGCTATTATATGCTTACAATCTATTTTCTTTTTCACAAGTTAGTTCTTATGGCTTATATACACTGCGACAAAATGCAAATATTTTTACTTGACCATCTATACAAAGTTTAATACAACTGCAATAATACAAATACCCGAAAGAAGTTTAATATTACTGTAATAATACAAACACCTAGAGTCGGAAAATATACGGCATAATCACGTTGGCACACCAGTTCCCGTCAGATCACCGAAGTTAAGCAACGTTGAGCCTGGTCTATTACTAAAATGGGTGACCAATTTGGTAAGTCCAGGCGCTGCATGTACGAGGACGTCGACACCTCCCTGCAAAAAGTTGCAAAAACCTAACGTCGTCACCTCCCCTAACAGGGATATACATGCGAGTGGGGACCGCTTGTGAATTTTATACTCCCATGAAACTTCCTCCTTTGGAGGAAGCCGGTTAAACCCTGAACAGGGTTGGTGCTGACTGCACACAGTCTGAAAATGGGATTGAAAAATCAGTGATCTCGAGGAGGATCAATCTGATCCTGCAAAAGTTGACTAGGTAGCCCCGTCGGCATTCCATGGAATATGCGCCTCAGGCGATTACCAATACAGTAACGCCTTCTCGAAGAGAAAAGGCAACGCCTTTGTGAGTGGACCTACTAGAATTACATAAAATTAAAAAAAAAAATTTTTATAAATCATAATCAATCCAAACAAGGCAAAAGAAAGATATTCGTATGTACGCTCATCAGCTCCTACCAACACGGCGCGAGGGGCAGAGCAATAAATCGCGAAAGAAAAGGATGCAAGGATTTGCATACCAGCTTCATAAACTCTCACACATCAATACACACAAGAACAAGAACAAGGTAAACCAACACACACATACACAATGCCACACTGCCAAACACTCACTATTATTTACTCTATGAACATATTTTCATGCCAAGTGCTCGTCTGAGCTTCAATCTATTGTCCTCCCTTTGTCAAACTTTCATACAAAACACTCGTCTACCTAAAACCGCTATCATTAATTTCTCCCTGTCTCTATTGGTGCCTAACCTAAACGTAAATTCTATGGACAAAGCTTCTTTCTTAGAATTGCTCGCCTGTGGAACTGTTCCGCTAGTCTGCTTCCCTGCTGACTACAATATTGCCGTCTTCAAGTCTAATGTAAACAAGTTCTTGTTGAACCAGTCACTTAAATGGTGTAATTATACCAAATTTTCAGTACTAACGATTAATACGCTATTGTCCTAATTACTATCGTATTACAATAACCCTTATCTTCGAGTGGCCTCCGGGCCTTGATATCCCTTGTAAAAAAAAAAAAAAAAAAAAAAAAAAATTAATCTGGCTACTAATTGCTCAAGATATTTTTTTTTTTTTTTTTTTTTTTTTTTTACCCAAACACGAGTTAGAAAGTGGGCTGAACAGTACTCTATCTCAACTCGACAACAACGAAGACACGTTCTCAGCAAACAACCCGACTGTGTTTTCGTTGTTGTTGAGTTAAGGTAGAGTCCTGTTCAGTCACATAAGGCCACCTTCCCAGGCATCACCTTTCTCTTTGATAGGAGCTGATGAGCGCACATACTGATATCTTTCAGATGGTGCCGGCTTAAGAATCTCCGTCTGTCTAGGGCCCTGTCGGTGGGGCATTAGAATACACCGACTGCCTCCCTGCAGAGGGTAAAAGTCCCTCAATGGGGGTCCTGGATATGACCTTAAACCATATCCAGTGGTGAGGCCCCAGCTTGCGGTCTTTGAGGAGTGTGGAGCCACCCTTTAATTACCATTGCTCCCAGGTCCACTCTGACCCGGAGTGGTAGTACCTGTTAGGGTTCCAACTATGGGTTAAATAGAAACCGACTTGAAAACAACAAATATATTCTATTAAAATTTTTTTCTTCAAAATCTTTGGATTCGGCATTAAATAACCCGAAAAGGGTTGACATGCCGTAAAACAAAAACAACCAACCAACCGTCTGTCTAGATTTTGGTTGTTTTCTTTATAAAAGTTTCTAACGTAGTTTCGGTCGGCTTACTGTTTTCACCTGTACGTGTTACTTTTTTTAGAGCTTGAAACGATTTTTATAGGTTGGAAAATATTTTTACTTCATGTTTCTGTAAAAAAAATAAGTTTCTTGCTTTGTAGAGTGAAGATAAAGCCGAATTTTTTACGGGCAGAGAAAGAAAGAGTGTAGTAATTTTAGTCATTTGCTTTTTAGCGTTCGTATAAAGCGCTTCACGTTTAAGTCGCCAGCCACAAGTCAACTTTTTCTTCTTTTTTTTTTTTTTTTTGAAAACGTATTGGAGAGGTATGTTATTTACGTGTTCCCTTCCCAAAAAGATAAAATCGCGACTACGCATTAATTAAAACAATTATTTTCCTATCCGCTTATCTGATCAAAAGCAGCTATCGCTTCGATACTCTACTTTTTCTAGTTCAACTGCCAATATCTCATACGTACAATAATGTCGGCCACCTTTTTTTTTTACATGGAGGTCACCACTTATCAAGGCCCAGAAGCCACTCGGGATTAAAGGTTATTTTGTATCCAGTAATCAATTGGATAGTGTTGCAGTATTCATTGGTATTGGAGATTTGATAAAGTGTCATTACTTAAGGGGGCGGTTTATCAGGAATTTGTTTATGTTGGACTTGAAGACATCAGGAGGGAAACAGGCAAGCGTTAGAGAGTTCCACATGCGTGCAGTTCTAAGAAAGAAGTTTTGTTCATGGAACCTACGTTTTGATTTAGGTACAGATAAAGAGTGGGGGAAATTATTGACAGTGGTTTCAGCTACACGGGTGTTTATCGTGAAAGCTTGGTGAGGGAGGGGCAGAGATTGGAGCTCAGACGAGCTCAGACTTTTTCTTTCATTTCTAGTTCTTCTGACAGACTGACGAAAATGTTATTTCAAACTTAAGTGCAATAGGCCAAACGGAATATTATTTAAAATTTAAGCGTAATAGATTAAACAAAATACTAGTTTAACACTTGGGCGTAATAGGCCAAGCAAAATGTAATTGACCAAATGAAATACTAGAAACAAAATGGTGACCGAATAGAGTTTTACGTAAAACTGGAAACTGAATGAAAGTGGAACGAAATAAAAATAAAAATATTCCGTGATTAGCTATAATATAAATCTCACCTGTCTGTTAAAATGTATGTATGTATGTATGCCAAAAACTTTCGAGAGAGCCGATGGATTTTCGCGAGATCGGCATCATTTTGAAACTCGACGTCTCGGACGAGAAATATCGAAAAATTGGACAAAAACATTAATTCCATTCACCCTCGACTGGGCGGTTTTCTACAAGGCGGGATTATTATTATTTTTATTTTTTTCGAGCCATTTTTGCGAGTTTGATTGATTTTGCCGAATTATAATGTCCCAAACTTCCGGTTGCGTCATGGAGTAGCGGTATGATGTTAGATTTTCTTTCACTTCCTTTTCCGCCTTCGCGTCACGGGTTCGAGCCTGCCTGTCTCCCACCACTTTTTTTTTTTTTATTTGCTCAACACACCTCCAAACACCCGGTCAACACCGGGCAGCCAGGCTAGTTTTAAATAAAAGAAAACTATTTCATTTAAAAGAATTTTTGTTTGTTTTAATTTTCTTTTATTTAAAAAAAATGTCTACTGTAATTATTATTCCTAAGTTAAATGTTTAATTGAACTAATATTTCGATAAAAGTATATTAGAAAAATTGTGGTGCTAATGTTTTAGAGCGGTACCAATTTTAATTTTGATGCTTCTGTATTTACTAACCCGTGATTTCCACGAAGTTGTCTCGGGCTCGCTCGGCAGCTGACGGAAATAACCGGAAAAGATCGGCCGAGCATTCCGTAATTTTTAACGAACGTGCTGTCTGTTTTTAGCAAATACGAGTCTATGATGTCTACTTTTTTTATAAATTGAAAGAGTTTAAAAAAATATTTTTAATCACGCAGGTTAGGGTTAGGGTTAGGTTAAATACATGTTTGTAATTTTATTTATTGTATTATCATATTTTTCCTCTTTTAGCATTGTAGTTTTCTCGTAGCGGTTTAATGTTTCGCGATTGGACGCTTCCGGTTATTCTGTCAACGGTCGAATACACCCGAGAAACTTCGTGGAAGCTGCGGGTCGGTAAATGCAAGAAAACCCGAATTTGGAGGCGGTAAAAACTATACAACCGAAAAAAGGTCTCAAATCTACCGTCTGCCTTTGATTCCTTCGTGCATGTTAATTTTTAGTAGGGCTATGACAACAGCATATTCTTTTCCTTGTTTTGATTCTCAGGTATATATCCATTGATATCTTATATGTTTTTATGTAGCGTGATGTGATCCTCAGTTGATTAATTGTGTTTAACTGTGTAAGATATATACTCGAGAGTCAAAACAATGAAAAGAATATGCTGTTGTCATAGACCTAATATATATATACTCCTATAAATTCGGTTTTCGTTTGTATGTACCGATATTCATATTAAAAACCCTCTTTTCTGTTTATTTAATGTATTTATTTGCTTCCCCACCAAAGCAAATTAGGCACAAGGCCGTTTTTAATGTGGGGTAAAATCCAGCTCCCCTAAAAGTAGGCAAAAAGGGGGCACTCTGGTTACCAAAAATAATAATTGTCCCAGTATAGAGGGTTTCCCCTCCTTTGACTGGTTCAAATTATCTTAGGTGCAGCATCTGCAGAACAGATACTACACTTTGATGTATTTATTTGCTCCCCCACTGAGCAAATTAGGCACAAGGCCGATTTTTAATGTGAGGAATGAAGGGGAAATAGGGACCAGCTCCCCGGAGAGTAGGGGAGCTGGATAGTGACAATTGGTATGAAGGGTTACCCCTACATTGACCAAGGTCTTATATGTGGGGTCGCCCCCACATATGGTCTTTGCTTGCAGTATCTGCCGGAACAGATACTACACTTTGATGGTGTTTATTTGCTCCCCCACTGAGCAAATTAGGCACAAGGCCGTTTTTAATGTGAGGTAAAAACCAGCTCCCCTAAAAGTAGGCAAAAAGGGGGCACTCTGGTTACCAAAAATAATAATTGTCCCAGTATAGAGGGTTTCCCCTCCATTGACTGGTACAAATTATCTTAAGTGCAGCATCTGCCGGAACAGATGGTATTTATTTGCTCCCCCACTGAGCAAATTAGGCACAAGGCCGTTTTTAATGTGAGGTAAAAACCAGCTCCCCTAAAAGGGGTCACTCTGGTTACCAAAAATAATAATTGTCCCAGTATAGAGGGTTTCCCCTCCATTGACTGGTACAAATTATCTTAAGTGCAGTATCTGCCGGAACAGATGGTATTTATTTGCTCCCCCACTGAGCAAATTAGGCACAAGGCCGTTTTTAATGTGAGGTAAAAACCAGCTCCCCTAAAAGTAGGCAAAAAGGGGGCACTCTGGTTACCAAAAATAATAATTGTCCCAGTATAGAGGGTTTCCACTCCATTGACTGGTACAAATTATCTTAAGTGCAGCATCTGCCGGAACAGATGGTATTTATTTGCTCCCCCACCGAGCAAATTAGGCACAAGGCCGATTTTTAATGTGAGGAGTGAAGGGAGGGGGAAGGGGAAAAGGGGACCAGCTCCCGAGAGGTGGGAAATGGGAGCTGGTTAAAGGTCAGGCATGTGGGGTTGCCCCCACATCTGGTCTTTGCTAGTCATAGCTAGTCCTAGCTAGTCATAGCTTGCAGTATCTGCCGGAACAGATACTACACTTTGATCCCGGCCTGAAGGCCGAGTATTTATTTGCTCCCCCACCGAGCAAATTAGGCACAAAGCTGATTTTTAATGTGAGGAGTGAAGGGACGGAAAAAGGGGACCAGCTCCCGAGAGGTGGGAAATGGGAGCTGGTTAAAGGTCAGCTTTGTGGGGTTGCCCTCACATCTGGTCTTTGCTTGCAGTATTTGCCGGAACAGATACTACACTATAATCCTGGCCCGAAGTACAAAACAACAGAAAAAAAGGCAAGCCTCTTTTCTGCTTATTTAAAAAGAAAATACAATTTTCTTATAAATTGGTTGTGGAATTGCATTCACTAGAAAAAGATCTAGCTAATTTGCATATTCTTTTAAACATTCATTTTAATTAATTCCTTATTAGTTGATTCGCGTTTTTAATGAGATAATCATCTTTAGTTAACTATTACATGTAATTATATTCATGCAGATATTCTACATGATTTATACTTGCATAATATTTGCATAAAAAGTTTATAGTAAACACAAAATTGTTTCCATATATATTTATGTATACGTATATATTTTTGTTAAACAAATCTATCTATATGTATATATCTATAAAAGTGAACGCATATGTCTGTCTGTGTGTGTGTGTCTGTCTGTCTGTGTGTCAGTGTACATTTCCCTACGCAATAACTGTCAATTTGTAGTTTACAGACTCGAAATTTGATATACAGGGTACTGAGATTTGGGAAAATCTGTGATCGGTTTTCGGCCAAAGGGTCAAAGTTCAACGATGTGACCTTTGATGTTTTGGTCTAAACACTTGAAATTTTAGATATAGGTTCCTTGGACATGGGTCTAACTTAATAACTCGATTTGAGCCCAAAACAATAAATTTTAAGGGGTCATAATAGGGGTCAAAATTTAAAAAAATTGACTTTTTTTTTTGCTCAGCATACCCCGCCAAACACCCGGGTAACGCCGGGCAACCATGATAGTATATCTATAAAAGTGAAGGTGCCTGTGTGTATGTGTCTGTCTGTCATTCTGTCTGTGTGTTTGTGTACATTTCCCTACGCAATAACTCTGTCAATTTTTAGTCTACAGACTGGAAATTTGATATACGGGGTACCAAGATTTGGGAAAATCGATGTGATTGGTTTTTGGCCAGAAATTTGGCTGTTAAGGGGTCAAAGTTCAACGATGTGACCTTTGAGAACTCTACAAAAATCCTCCGACAATTTTTGGTTTAAACACTTGAAATTTTAGATATAGGTTCCTTGGACATGAATCTAACTTAACTCGATTTGAGCCCAAAACAGTAAATGTTAAGGGATCATAATAGGGGTCAAAGTTAAAAAAAAATCGATCGTTATTTTATTTATTTATTTATTTTATTTATTTATTTATTTATTTATTCTTTTTGCTCAACATACCCCTCCAAACACCCGGGCAACGCCGGGCACCTATGCTAGTTAGTTATAAGAATGTTTATGTATTATCGTACTAGTTTCGTATTTCGTTTTATTTTCTCTGGGAGTTTCCGTTTTTATATGAAACTCTATTCGCGCCTTTACTTTGTTTCTAGTCCGTGATGTGTCAACGTTGCACAAAAACACGTATGCAATTCGTATAACAGCAAAAAGAAAAGACATTGGATTTACACTTAAAAAACAATAGAGGAATCTCTTTGCTTGCCTCCATGTGAGGACATTCTAGAAAGCAAAACCGTTTTTTTTTTTTTTTTTTTTTTTTTTTGTATTTTTCGAGTGGTATCCATCTTCCGCAAAAGGCGCGCCATAGACAAGACAAACATTAAAAATGTCCCCAATCGAAAAAAAAAAAAGAAAAAAAGAAAAAGATTTGCCAGAAAATGACCTTTACTCGAACACAGACGAAATACTTTCCTTTAATCGTCGCACGAAAACAACGAAGTGCAGAGTAATCAAGGAAAAACGTTAAAGAACTGGACGAGAGTATCAAAAAGAATGCCGCAAGCAAAAGCTTTTAAAAAATAGACAATGGAGGTATTTAGTCATAAGTATTTCCATTTAGAGCGAGGGATGGTGGTGAAAGGACGGTATTTTTGTTGTTGTTTTTATTATTATTCATTTTTAGCTTTATTATTTGGATAAAATAAAACTAGAATATCGGATGAGTGTGGAGTAAACCTGCTGGTGCCATGTTGTCAACCAATAAAGTAAGTATATAATGCAACAAGCCTTGGCTGTCATACGGGCGATCGGGTTTCGATGCTGGCTTGAGGTAGTTTGCCTGTCTAACTGCACTGATGAGCTGTGATACAGCGAAACAGTACTATATGTGGATGACTATAATGCTCCCTATCTTGAGTTAACCATATTGGGAAGTGATACACGATATACCATTAGCATATTAAGCGATGCTCTTTGTGTAAACAAATCGAGTTTAGGTATTCAGACGATGTCAAAACAGCAGCTGCCGTTGATCGTAATGGTTCGAAGGTTTTACTGTCGTACGGGCGGTCGGGTTTCGATCCTGGCTTGAGGTCTAGCCGCACTGATGAGCTGTGTATGTGCGTGTGCGTGTGTGTATGTGTGTGTGTGTGAATAAACAGACAGCTCGAACACTGTAAAAGCGATGGACGAATGTTATTTAATGGACATTTGATGAGGTCATTTCCGAGCACTGATTCCATGGGCTGAAAGTTAGAACTGGCGACTATTAACGCGATGGTTCATGTTCACTCTTGGGCTTGGGAAAGGTGCTAGTCTAGCCGCACTGATGAGTTGTGATTCAACAAAACAGTACTGTATGTGAATGACATATATATATATATATATATATATATATATATATATATATATATATATATATATATATGTATATATATATATAGTAATTTATAAAATGTATATGGCGATTAAGCTACGCTGAATATTCGGCGTTTCATCCACTCTAGGATTCGTCAGGCTTATGCGCGAATTTTGTGGTTGTTTATCGTTTTTATCTGCTCCTCTTCTATTGATTGGCTAACTAAAATCTCAATAGAAGAGGAGCATATAAAAACGATAAACAACCACAAAATTCGCGCATAAGCCTGACGAATCCTAGAGTGGATGAAACGCCGAATATTCAGTGTAGCTTAATCGCCATATACATTTTATAAATTATTAACTAGCTCTACCTACGTATTGAGCACTTTTGAAGTAAATACTTAAAGTTTACGCATAAATCTATACTTTCGTATATTAATTTTATGTGAGTAAATGAAGTAGTTATATGTATATATATATATGTGTGTGTGTGTGTGTGTGTGTGTGTGTGTGTGTGGTTTTAAAATATAATTATCCACTGACACGTGTTTCGTCGTGTAGGGAGACAAAAGGTCTACGAGAAGTAATGGTTTTAGCACAACAGTGAAAATTTCTGTGCGTAGACAAAATTAAAGCGCAAATAAAGATTAAATGATTGATCACAGAAAATCATGTCGACGGTCACTTCCGTTTAATTCTAATGATAGTACCTATTTACTATGCCTCCCCACGGGACAGAGTTAGACACCAGGGTCGTTTTTTAACGTGGAGAAAAGGTACAAAAATAAAAATTGTCTCAGTCGTGAAGGATTTCTCCTCCACCGAAAGAGAACAAGAAATGGAAGTGCAGCATCTGAAGAACATATACTACACTTTGATCTTGACCAAAAAGGCCAAGAAAAGTTAATGATGAGAATATTGTTGCATATTATTGCTATCAATTTGATTAGCAAGTCAAGTTAATCGGGTTTTTTCGACCTTGTTATCTTTGGAAAGGCACATGACGTCTGACGAAAACACTTTGCGTGCCTTTCAACGAGTGCGAACAGCACACTTAGACCCAGAAAATTGACTCTGCCTTCGCGAGGCTAATCATCGTGGGGGCGAGAGATTTGTGGACTCTGTTTGTTCAGGAAAAGAAGGAGAAAAAATAGATATCGCTTATCTCTTTTTTCTTCTTCTTCTTTTTAATATTGAACCGGTTTAAGACAAACTAGGTTAGTGGGTTTTTGAATGCCGCCACTGGGCTAATCGTTCGTTACTATTTGCGGCGACGTAAAAAGATTTTAAATGCAAATACAGTTCTGAATTTAGTTCAAAACTATCCACGACAACCATGCTGCCTTGGCCTTCAGACCATAATCAAAGTGTAGTATTTTTGCCCCTTGTCTTTTTTTCTTCCCATATAAAGGACCCCCTCCCCCACTTAGAGGCACCCTGCGAAACCCTAGTTCCTTTACAAACCAGAGTGAAACGGGCGGTCTATCAATTTAGACGCGGTAGGGAAGGTCTTACTAACCACACTTTTACTTTTACACAAATGAAAAAAAAAAAATGGATTTGTTGTCGTTGTGGTGGTGAAAAAGATAAATGGCGGCGTGTTTGTTGTTGAATACGTTAAGTTTGAGAAAATGAGTTCAAATTAAATAAATATACAAAATATTGTTAGAAATCGACTCAATATATATCAGCCTATGTCACGGTAACATATATTGAGTGGGTTTCTAACAGTATTTTGTATATTTTTTTTAGTTTGAACTCATTTTCCCAAACTTAACGTATTCAACGGAGACCTCGCCGCTATTTGTCTTTTTCAAATATGCCGATGAACTCTGTATGTTTTTCGAATAAACATTTTAAATTAAATAAAAACACTACAAACTTATCAGGTTAGGTAGAAAAGTAACTTATCTTGCATTTGATAATATTAATTGGTTGTATAGTTGTTTGTTTTTTTGGCAACTTTTTCGTATCTATGTGTATAGTAATACAAACCCGAATTTTTTTTTTTTTTTTTTTTTTTTTTTTTTTTTTACATCGTAGTCACCACTTATCAAGACCCGGAGGCCACTCGGGGATAAGGGTTACAGTAATGGATGGGATAATATCGTAGTAATCGTTAGTATTGGAGATTTGATAAAGTGTCTTACAAGGGTGTGGTTTATCAGGAACTTGTTTTAAACATGCGACTACGCCCGACTGCTTCTCCCCCTTACCAGTAGGATAACACTTTTTCTTTTTTTCTTTTTTTTTTTATCAGATTAGTTATCATGTCCAAACAAAATCGATCGCAATTATATATTTACTCTTGTCCAGCTAAGTAATAGTGACAATAAGAAACTCGGAAGTGATATGCCTTGCAATCAGTTTCTATGTCTTAAAATTATACAAGTTGGTAAAAATAAAATTTTCTTGTGTTTGATAAAAGTTATTTGTGTACGTTTTGTTTTTTGTTTTTTTATTTCTGCTCTATTAACCGTACTGCATGAATACACAATTTATATTGGTTTATCGCCTCGGGTGTGCCGTATTTGCATGATAAACAATTTTGAAATAAATAGAAAACAGCGGAATGTTAAATTACGTTAATATTAGTCGTGATTAAATAATCTATATCTATAAAAGTGAGAATGTGTGTGTGTGGGGGGGGTGAAGACATTTCTCAACCTATACACTCAAAAATTTTTTTATCTACAGACTTGAAATTTATTATATAGTGCATTCAGATATGTGGAAAAATTTTGATCGGATTTCATCCGTAAAAAAAAAAAAATACCTGCGGGGGGGGGGGGTAAAATTAAAAAATTGGCACTTGGGGGCGGGTCATCAGAGTTTTATCTCTTTGTCAACTGCTTCGCGAATGACAAATTACTTATGTTAAGAATAAGTAGGTTTGAAAATAGTTTTTTAAAGATCGTGTCAAGCTGGCCTAATGGTTGTCGTACTTTACTCTTCAGATTTTGGTTTCGGTCTCAGCTCGTATTTTTTTTTTTTTTTTTTTTTACTTACAAGAAGTGAAAAAAAAAATACAAAATACTCACAAGCGCATGTCTCAGT